>NC_067423.1:6809164-7124164 GCF_009764475.1 Pristis pectinata | reverse complement strand
AATTTTCACAGAAATTCAGTTTTTCATTGTTTAAAGTCCAACAGGTAAATAGCTACAGTCTTGCAAATGAAATCTACCTCTTTCAATATATTTTTGCTGTGCTCCATCCATTTTGAAGACAGTGCAGGAGTCCAGTTGCTCTTGACCACTTACCTTTGTCCTATTTACCCAAAGACGGCCTAATACTTAAACATCAAAGACGAAAGTTTACTCTTGTAATTTGCAAGACGCCTTTCCTTTTACAAAAATATTCCCCTCTCACCTTCTTTTGGGAGTTCCTTCAGGATAGCTGCAGAGGTGTGCATGATGGAGGAAAATTTGGTATATTGGTATTGGTATTGGTTTATTATTGTCACTTGTACCGAGGTACAGTGAAAAACTTGTCTTACAAACCGATCATACAGGTCAATTCATTACACAGTGCAGTTACATTGAGTTAGTACAGAGTGCATTGAGGTAGTACAGGTAAAAACAATAACAGTACAGAGTAAAGTGTCACAGCTACAGAGGAAGTGCAGTGCAATAAGGTGCAAGGTCACAAGAAGGTAGATCATGAGGTCATGAGGTCATAGGTCATAGTCCATCTCATTGTATAAGTTTTATCACTGTGGGGTAGAAGTTGTCCTTAAGTCTGGTGGTACGTGCCCTCAAGCACCAGTATCTTCTACATGATGGAAGAGGAGAGAAGAGAGAATGTCCCGGGTGGGTGGGGTCTTTGATTATGCTGACTGCTTCACCAAGACAACGAGAGGTAAAGACAGAGTCTAAGGAAGGGAGACTGGTGTCCATGATGCACTGGGCTGTATCCACAACTCTCTGCAGCTTCTTGCGGTCTTGGGCAGAGCAGTTGCCATACCAAGCCATTATACATCCTGATAGGATGCTTTCTATGGTGCATCAGTAAAAGTTGGTGAGAGTCAAAGGGGACAAACCTAATTTCTTTAGCCTCCTGAGGAAGTAGAGGTGCTGGTGAGCTTTCTTGGCCGTGGCATCCACGTGGTTTGTCCAGGACAGGTTGTTGGTGATGTTCACTCCCAGGAACTTGAAGCTGTCAGCCCTCTCGACCTCAGCACCATTGATGTAGACAGGTGCATGTACACCACCCCTTTTCCTGAAGTCAATGACCAGCTCTTTAGTTTAGTTTAGCGAGGGATCACTGAAGTTACCCACTGCCTTGATCCAATGACTGTCGAACCTCTCAACAGGAAAATAACTGGGAGGAAATAAAAAGTACAATCAAAACCGTTCCCCCCTCCTGGAGATGTGGGGGATGTGGGGCAGGATTGGGCCTGATTTCATTGGACCTAATAAGCTTCTGTAAGGTAACAAAATGGCATTCGTGCACACATTCCTCTGGTCTGACAGGTGCATCAAAATATTCAACAGGTCGGGCATCATCCATAAAGAGAGAAAGAGGGTTCGCATTTCAGGATGATGGCTTTTCATCAGAAAAATAGGCCTGAAATAAAACCGGCGGAGAAAGGCGGAGAGGAGGGCAGAACTAGCAGGAAGGTGTGTGTTTCCCCCTCTATTTTTTTCGTTTCTCCCTCCATCCTCCGCACAAAACTTGACCCTTTGTGGAAGAAAGGGACTTGTTGTTATCTAGGTGACCTTGGGACTTTCCAAAATGCTTGTTCTTAATTGATTTTGTCTTAAAATAGAACTAACTTCTTAAAAGTCACAATTTAATCTGTTTCAGGCCAGGAATTCCAGATTATAACTATAGACTGTGCAGGTTTTTCCTCAGGTCACTTTTGGTCCTTTAACCTTAAATTTGCATCGCTTGGTTGTCAACCCTTCTGCCATTGGAAGCAGTTTCTCATGGGCTCCCAGAGCTTTAAAAGCATTTAAAATCACCTTGCTTTTTTTCCAGTGACTGAGCTGGCACAAAGACAGTTCCATTTAGCAACAGCCATTTTAGACAAGGCCAGACTCTGTTCACGTTCTGCCCCCAGGCACCCACTGAACAATCCTCGCGTAACAATGTTCCATGCTGAGTTCTGCAGGTACTGAACTATTTTCTCTTTCAGCTTGTGAATGAATAGCTATTGTATGGGAGTGTTGGAGAAGGGCCATAAAAGTGATAGTCAGTGACAAAAAGGAGAACGTGCATTTATAAAGCAGCTGTCACATCCCTTTCAGCCAGTGAGGCACTTTTGAATGTGTGGGATACAGAGTAACTAACTTCAGCACAGCAAGCTCCAAGATACAGCAATTTATGTTTATGTGTTTCTTGTGAATGCTGCTTACCTGATGCTGTGTGCCTGTGATGCTGCTGCAATTAAGTTTTTCATTGCACCTGTACACACATGTAATTGTGCAGATGACAATAAACTCAACTTTGACTTTGCCTCAGGTAGGCAACATCCATCATCAATGATCCCCACCATCCGGGCCATGCCATCTTTTCGCAGCTACCATCGGGCAGGAGGTACAGAAGCCTGAAGTCCCACACCACCAGGTTCAGGAACAGTTACTTCCCTTCAACCATTCGGTTCTTGAACCAACCTGCACAACCTTAATCACTACCTCAGTATAACAACACTATGTCCACTTTGACCACTTTGAATTGCAATGGATTATTTTTGTTGTAAATGTGTTCTTTCTAATATAATTTTGTGTAATTTACGTTTAATTTATGTTTTTCTTCTGAATGTTGTGTCCCTGATGCTATGTACCTGTGATGCTGCTGCAAGTAGACTTTCATTGCACCTGTGCATACATAGACTTACTCAGATGACAGTAAGCTCAACTTTGATTACTAAATAATCTGTTTTTGTGATGTCGACTAGGAGGTAAACATTTACTAATAGAAACCTTCTTGGGTCCTGGTATGCAAATGAATGACTCCATATAGACCCCATTCCTGAGTAATGTATGGATTCTATAAGGTAAAGCATATTGTCAGGTTGAAGAACAGACAGAAAAGGTAATAGACTTTAAATAAAATAAAAATAGATTTTTTGAAAGGACAGTAGTATTGGAAGCAAGGACAACTACTAACTCATTGATAGTCCTGTCCATATAGATGCTAACCATGTTAATTGTAGAAGTTACTAACTCACTGATAGCCCTGTGTATAACTTGCAGGTTAGCACAGCTAACCTGTGTTTAACTTGCAGGTTGAGTAGGTAGTAAAGAAGGCAAATGCAATGTTTGCATTCATTTTGAGATGTACTGCTGAAGCTTTATAAGTCATTGGTCAGACCACATTTGAAATATTGTGAGCAATTTTGGCCCCATGTCTAAGGAAGGAAGTGCTGGTCCCGGAGAAGGTCCAGAGGAGGTTCACAAGAATGACCCCAGGAAAGAAAGAATTGACGTATGGGGAGCCATTGATCCCTCTAGGCCTGTACTCAATGGAGTTCAGAAGGATGAGGGGGGATCTTATTAAAACCTACCAGAGACTGAAATACATGGACAGAGTGGACGTGGAGAGGATGTTTCCATCAGTAGGAGAGTCTAGGATCCGAGGGCACAGCCTCAGAGTAAGGGGATGTCAATTTAAAACTGAGATGAGGAGGAATTTCTTCAGCTAGAAGGTGGTGAATCTGTGAAATTTGTTGCCACTGAGGGCTGTGGAGGCCGAGTCATTGGGGGTATTTAAGGCAGAGATTGATACGTTCTTGATTGGTAAGGGGGTTAAGGGATACAGGAAGAATGCAGTTGAAAAAAATCAGCCATGATCGAATGGCGGAGCAGACTTGATGGGCCAAATGGCCTAATTTCTGCTCCTATATCTTATGGTCTTATGGTATATAGATAGTAACTACATTAACTTGAATAATAAATCATCTTTATTTCTTTAGGTGAGGCATTTTGTTGTTAAATTTATTGATGTGAGGAGTGGCAGTACTATAGGACGAAATATGCTTCAAAATTTTGCAACCAATGTCAGCAACTGTGACACTCCCAAATCAGGTATGTTTACAACAGTGCAAGAACACTCAGTCCTATTTCCTTCAATGCTTTCTGACTCTTTCTTCAAAACCCCTCGTAATTTTACAAGGCTAAACATTCATTGGAGTGTAACATTTGCTTTCACTGTTTCTTATTCGGTACAGGGAATCAGAGTTACAAGCAGGTCAAATCCATTAAACTGGAAAGGGTGACAGCCTACTCAGATGAAGCAATCAACAGGACTACAGGAAGAGCTGAGAATTTTTGCAGAGCTTAGGCAGATGAAATTCAATATGGCAAATTCCAAGACTTGTTTTACAATCCAACCTCACTGAAGATGTCAGCTGACAAACCAGATGCACCCCACCACTCCTGTACATTATTACTGGAGAAAGACAAATTGGACAAGATCCAGTGCGCCAGTTCTTGCTGCACAAGATGTATTGTACATAGTCCGCCTTGGTAACAGTGGAGGTAAAAACAAGGAGAGAGGAAAGATACTAACTCACTTTATGTTCCTTCACAAGGGCAAGGTCTGCCTGAAACTCTCTGCTGAAGGGTGGGAGCAACAGAAGCCTTCAGTACATTTAAACAGCATTTGGACTATGATCTGCAGGGCTACTAGCCAGGTGTCAGATGGTGGGTGAAAGTTGGGTTCTTTTGACTGACTGGAATGGTCTCTCACTGTGCTTTTTTTATATAAACCCTATGATTCATTGTGCCAACAACATAACATCATAAAACAAGAGAATGCAGATTTAAAAATGAGAAAACTTTATAAGTTCTCTGCCCCAGGGTCCTTCCCCAGTCCTCTTTACCAGCACGGTAGCGTAGCGGTTAGCGTAACACTATTATAGCGCCAACGTTCGGGGTTCAATTCCTGCCGCTGTCTGTAAGGAGTTTGTACGTTCTCCCTGTGTCTGCGTGGGTTTCCTCCGGGTGCTCCGGTTTCCTCCCACATTCCAAAGACGTATGGGTTAGTAAGTTAACGTGGGTGTAATAGGGCGGTGCGGGCTCGTTGGGCTGGAAGGGCCTGTTACTGTTACAAGAAAGAACACAATTAGGACAAAAAAAACAAAGTTTATTGTAGTGCAAAGTGATCAAAGTGGTCACAGTGTTGCTATACTGAGGTAGTGTTTGGGGTTTTGCAAGTTGGTTCAAGAACCGAATGGTTGAAGGGAAGTAGCTGTCCTTGAACCTGGTGGTGTGGGACTTCAGGCTTCTGTACCTGGTGATTGTAAGTGAGGTCACCACTATCAGAATCAGTAGAATTTGTCACTCATCTCAACACCACAATGCTGTACATCTCGCCCCTACCATTCCCCCTATTTAACCAAACTCACCTCTTAACTCCTGTCAGGCAGGATCTATGGAGGGGAATAAAAAGTTGGCGTTTTGGGTCGAAACCCTTCATCGCGACTGATGAAGGAACTCGACCCAAAATGTCGACTATTTCCCTCCGTAGATGCTGCCTGACCTGCTGAGTTCCTCCAGCATTTTGTGTGTGTTGCTCCAGATTTCAGCACCTGCAGAATCTCTTGTGTCTCTTAATTCCTGTCACATTAAGGCAACTCAAAAGCCAGTGACATATATCAACATCTTTCCAAATGGGACGGTAAAGTAAATGGGCCAAATGGTCTCACTAATCAGGTGCCAGTCTATGGACAGCACAGTCGTCTAGCAGTTAATACCACAGTCTCACAGCTCCGGCAACCTGGGTTCAATACTGACCTTCGATGCTGCCTGTGTGGAGTTTGCACGTTCTCCTCATTACTGTATAGGTTTCCCCTGGGTGCTCTAGTTTCCTCCCACATCCCAAAGACATGCAGGTTGCTAGGTTAATTGGCCACTGTAAATTGCTGCTAGTATGTAGGTAAGTGGTAGAAACTGTCGTAGAGTCATAGGGTCATACAGCGCAGAAACAGGCCCTTCGGCCCATCATGTCCATGTGACCTTTTTGCCCATCTACACAAATCTCATTTGCCTGCATTAGGACTGGATCCATCTGTGCCCTGCCTATACTAGTGCATGTCTAAGTGCCTCTTACATGTACTGACTCCTCTGGCAACGCATTCCACTAATCAACCACTCTCTATGTAAGATACTTACCTTTCTTGGCAGAGAATAAAATGTGTTTGATAGAGTTAAGATACGATAAGATTTCTTTATTAGTCACATGTACATTGAAACACACAGTGAAATGCATCTTTTGCGTAGAGTGTTCTGGGGGCAGCCCGCAAGTGTCGCCATGCTTCTGACGCCAACATAGCATGCCCACAACTTCCTAACCCCTAAGTCTTTGGAACGTGGGAGGAAACCGGAGCACCCGGAGGAAACCCACGCAGTCACGAGGAGAATGTACAAACTCCTTACAAGCAGTGGCCAGAATTAAACCTGGGTCGCTGGCACTGTAAAGCGTTAAGCTAACCGCTACACTACCATGCCTGCCCTAGGATTAGTGTACATGGGTACTTGATGGTCAGTGTGGCCTTGGTGGGCTGAAGGGCCTGTTTATCTGCTGTATAATTCTACTGCAGCCTCTGTTTCACATCATAGCAGAGTTTCCATCCTGATAATATCATGCCTTCCTTGTTATACATCCACGAACATGCAGCAATTTACTTTTTATCCCCTGAAGGATCAAAGTGCTCATATATAGGAGATAATGCACACATGTGTATTTTCATTTGTAGTTAATTTATGCCTCACTAGTAATGAAAAATGTTTTCTTTACCATTCCCACTTAAAAATTCCCTGATATGTTATAAATGCTAACACTTAGACCAAGCAGTAAATATCTTTATTGAGGAGTTGTTGAGTTCCTAAGTTCCTGTTAAAATCAAGTGAACAAAACGGTGCTTTCTTTGGCTTTCTGCTCACACAATGTTAATTATTGCCCTCTGCTAAATGTACTGCAGAATGTAGACTTACAACCACAGACCAGAGTCAGCATTGCTTCTGACAGCAGTGATACAATTAACAGTGACCTCCAGCGAAGTTTTTTCCAAACTGCTTCCAGGTTATGTCTGGAGACGTGGGTAGGACATTGTCATTCACCGTTCTGTTGAATGTGCGCCAGTCTACTTTGTTGGAATGGCGGTGGAGAGAGTCAGCAGCTTTAAATTCCTGGGGGTTAACATATCAGCTGACCTGCCCTGGGCCCAGCACATAGATGCAATCACAAGGAAGGCGCATCAGTGTCTTTACTTTCTTAGAAGGTTGAGAAGGGTCAGCATGTCATTGACAAACTTCTACGGATGTACTGTTGAAAGTATCCTGAATGGCTGCATCATGGTCTGGTACAGCAATTCGAACATGCAGGAATGTAAGAAGCTGCAGAGAGTAGTGGACTCTGCCCAATACTTCACTGGAACACCCCTCCCCACCATCAGTAGTATCTACATGAGGTGCTACCTCAGGAAGGCAACATCTATCATCAAAGATCCCCACCATCCGGGTCATGCCATCTTCTCGCAGCTACCATCGGACAGGAGGTACAGAAGCCCGAAGTCCCACACCACCAGGTTCAGGAACAGCTACTTCCCTTCAACCATTCGGTTCTTGAACCAACCGGCACAACCCTAATCACTACCTCAGTACAGCAACACTATGACCACCTTGCACTACAATGGACTTTGCCTTGTTTTTTGTTTTAATTGTGTTCTTTCTTGTATAATTTTTATATAATTTATGTTTTTCTTGTGAATGTTGTGTCCCTGAAGCTATGTGCCTGTGATGCTGCTGCAAGTAAGTTTTTCATTGCACCTGTGCACACATGAACTTGGGAATATGACAATGAACTCGACTTTGACTTTGATCTGCCGCTGCCCAAGGAGCAGGAGTTTAGATGCCATGGTGAGTATGATTCAGTCAGCACGTGGATCCATCAGTGAAAGAGATACCCACACATTATTCATGTCAACCAAAATGAGGAAAACATTCATAGATTGCAACATAGGAATGGCCAATTGACTTCCAAGACCTGGTAAAGAATCCTGGGAATACCAGGAGTCCAAGGCGACTGACAAAGCCTGTACTTTAAGGTATCATGACATCTCCATTCTGCTTGGAGTAACAAGTTTATGACGGATACAATGCATATCTGGTATCACCTTACATATTGGGGCAGAACGTGGACAATCAAGACAGAGGAAACATTGTTTGTATGGAACTGGTAATCTTCGACTGCAGTCACCAAAATTATCCCATGCTACTGTTCAGCTTGTTCACGTAACAGAGACATGCAGCGCAGAAACAGGTCCTGCGGCCCATTGAGTCCACACCAAGCATCAAGCATCCATTTACATCAACCCTATTTTTTATGCTCCACACATCCACATCAGTCTCCCACTCTACCTACACACTAGGGGCAATTTATAGTGGCCAGTTAATCTACCAGCCCACACACCTTTGGGTTGTGGGAGGAAACCAGAGCACCCGAAGGAAACCCACATGCGCGCAAATGCAGGCCTGCACAGACAGCATCGGAGGTCAGGATGGAACTAGGGCTGCTGGAGTGGTGAGGCAGCAGATCTACCAGCTGCTCCACTTTGCCACCCGTAATATTACATCATTCCAAAATGCTTCTGTTTGGCATCGCATCACGCAATCTCAGCCGGATTTACTGGCATAGATTACACAGAGGTGTGCGCAATTGGCAGACAATATGCACGTGTCTTACCTCAGTGACCAGTGGAGAATTCGGTCCCCATTTTCATCACCAAGAGGAAATGGTTTCTGTCAACCCAACTAGATAAACCTGTTCTGATGCTGGGGCCACGAGAATGCATTGGGAAACCATCAACAAAAAAATGAAAGGCACAACAAAAAGATGGGTCAGTAAAAAGATTCCCTCAAAAAAGATAAAAGGCTTATGGTGGAGATCAACAACTGAAACGAATTCAGTGCTTTTGCATTTCTGCCATTCTATGGGTCTCTGAGAATAATCTTAACTATTTCATGTAAATTATTCATACTGTATTTGCCTTTTCTTTGGCTGTCAGTCTTCAGCAGTCAGCCTTTGTAGAACACACAGGAGAGGTTTATATTTTTTATACCATGTGTCCTCATGTGATTCTTTGCCTGATAATTGTGAGTGAACTCATGATGGTGCTCCACAGTGTCTTAAAGGGACAAATCATCCCCAGTTTTTCCCTGAGCTCCGGTAAATTGTAGATACTGGTATTTTCCTCCATGTACTGTTTATCAAAGGCAGCAAGAGTTTCCAGAACTTTTCAAAAATAGGGATTTTTCTTACCAGGAGACAAAGGGGAGTAAAAATGCTGAAATCCACGGCAAAAAAGAGAAAAGATAACTTTTAGTTGCCATCCTCACTGCCCTGCTCTCTAATCCTCAAGCTGCTTTGGGCAGCTCCTGACTGCAATCTACTGGCAGCCTGTCTCTTCCCAGATGTTGCTGATCCATAAGGCAAGATCTGGGACTTGGGAAAAGATGAACGAGCAATTCTGCAGGGGTAGAAAGGAGCCACAGATTGTCAAGGACTTCCAACAAAGTCAACCACGTTCTTAATGGTTAACAAGACCCTCTCAACAAGCCAAGCCACCAATTGATGAACATGACCAGTGTAAGACCTGCAGATGCAGGAAATCTGACATTAAAACAGAAAATGCTGGAAACACTCAGCAGATGAAGGGGAGAGAGAGAGACAGTGAACATTTCAGATTCAAGACCCTTCATCAGACAATTGTGTTAATTTTGGTATTGGTATTGGTTTATTATTGTCACCTGTACCAAGGTACAGTGAAAAACTTGTCTTGCATACCGATCATACAGATCAATGCATTACGCAGTGCATTGAGGTAGTACAGGGTAAAAACAATAACAGAATACAGAGTAAGTGTCACAGCTAGAGGGAAGTGTATTGCAGGTAGACAACTAGGTGCAAGGTCACAACAAGGTAGATTGTGAGGTCAAGAACCCATCTCATCGTATAGGGGAATCGTTCAACAGTTTTATCACAGTGGGATAGAAACTGTCCTTGAGCCTGGTGTTATGTGTCTTCAGGCTCCTGTATCTCTGCCTGATGGGAGAGGGGAGAAGAGAGAATGACCTGGGTGGGTGGGGTCTTTGATTATGCTGGCTGCTTCACCAAGGCAACGAGAGGTATAGACAGAGTACATGGAGGGGAGGCTGATTTCCGTGATGTGTTGGGCTGTGTCCACAACTCTCTGCGGTTTCTTGTGGTCTCAGGCAGAGCAGTTGCCATACCAAGCCATGATGCATCCAGATAGGATGCTTTCTATGGTACATCAATAAAAGTTGGTGAGGTCAAAGGGGACATGCCTTCTCCAAATTTGAAATTAGTTTTCCTTTAAAGCATTAGTTATGGTTCTTTTTCACTGAATATCTTTCATGTTTTCCATTTCTTTTCATCATCTGGGCCCCGTTCTGCTGGTTACTGAGAGTTTCAGCCCTGTACCAGTCCTGTTTTGTCAACAGTAACCAAGTGCTGCAAGAACTACTCAGGTGTAAGGACCATTGGGGAGGAGGTACAGGAGCCTGAAGACCCAAACTCAATGATTCAGGAACAGCTTCTTCCCCTCCACCATCAGATTTCTGAATGGTCCATGAACTCAGGAACTCTACCTGACTTTTTTTTTTGCACTATTCATTTATTTTTGTAAGTTGTAGTAATTTTATGTCTTTACACTGTATTGCTGCCGCAAAACAACACATTTCACATTATATAAGTCAGTGATAATAAATCTGATTCTGATTAAGGAAGAACACATATGTCCCTTCACATTTGGTAAATTTAAGCTCCTGCAAACCTGGGGAAGACCCCTTGTCCCCTTCTCCTAGAGGGACCATTTATTGACTGACCTTAAGAATACAAGAACACGTGAAAATTGGTATTGGTTTATTATTATCTCATGTACTGAGATACAGTGAAAAGCTTTTGTTTTGCATGCCATCCAGACAGATCATTCCATACGTAATTACATCAAGGTAGTGAAAAGAAAACAGAATGCAGAATATATTGTTGCAGTTACAGAGAAAGTGCAGTGCAGGTAGACAAATAAAGTGCAAGGGCCACAGCAAGGTAGACTGGGAGATCAAGAGTTCAGCTTTAGCGTATGAAAGGTCCATTCAAAGGTCTGAAGCTGTTCTTGAGCTGCTGGTATGTGCTCTCAGGCTTTTGTATCTTCCACCCAACAGAAGAGGGGAGAAGAGAGAATGACCAGGGTGGGAGGGGTTCTTGATTATGTTGGCTGCTTAGCATAGGAGCAGGAGTAGGCCACTTGGCCCTTCAAGCCTGCCCAATCAGTCAATATGATCACGGTCGATATACGCCAGCCTCAACTCCTCTTCTGTGCCAGTTCCCCATAACCCTCAATTCCTCGATCTATCCAACATTTATCCACCTCCAGTTTAAATATTTACAATGATCTGGCCCTTGGGGCAGAGAATTCCTGGGAGTTACTGCACTCAAGAGGGAAGAAATTTCAACATACCTCAGTTTTAAATGACAAGTCCCTTATTTCGTAACTATAATGTTAGTGTTGGAAATATCCCAAAGAACTAAATACCCCTTTTTTTTGTATTTTACTGTAACAAATGATAAATATGCTTTTGCTTCCTTTTACTTGCTATCTATCAGTTTCACAATGACATCATTAGGGGTTGTCCGCACATTATAATGTTAGTGTATCAACTCATGAAACATTGAGTTGTGTTTTCCAATCTTATTGGCTCTGTGCAGCTGTTGAAGAATTGGTTTTGTACAAAGCATCAGCTCTTGGCTCAGCAGCAGTGCCCTTACTTCTAAAACTGAAGGTTATTTTCACACAACACACTCCAGTTGTGCAAGGTTGGCACATCAGTGCAATACTGAGGGGCAACTGCCCTGTTAGCAGTACTATCTTGTAGTGAGAAGTCCTGCACATGACAGAAAATCAAAGTCAAAGTCAAGTTTATTTTCATATGCACAAGTACATATACGCACAGGTGCAATGAAAATCTTACTTGCAGCAACATCACAGGCACATAGCATCAGGTAGACAACATTCACAAGAAAAACATAAATTATAAGATAAGATATCTCTGTTAGTCACATGTACATCGAAACACACAGTGAAATACATCTCTTTGCGTAGGGTGTTCTGGGGGCAGCCTGCAAGTGTCGCCACGCTTCCAGCGCCAAGATAGCATGCCCACAACTTCCTAACCGTACATCATTGGAATGTGGGAGGAAACCGGAGCACCCGGAGGAAACCCACGCAGACAAGGGGAGAATGTACAAACTCATTACAGACAGCGGCCGGAACTGAACGCAGGTTGCCGGCACTTTAACAGCTGTGGAGGTGTGGAGGGATATGGGCATTTTGTAGGTAGGAGAGATTAGCTATGTTGGCACAACATTGTGGGCTAAAGGGCCTGTTCTGTGCTGCACTCTTCTATGTTCTATGTTCTATAGCGTTACGCTAACGGCTACACTACTGTGCCTGCCCTATATACATAATTATACAAAATTATACAAGAAAGAACACAAATAGAACAAAAAAGTCAATTGTTGCAAACTCATTGCTCCTTTAGGGATGATATTGTGGTTACACTGTGAAAAGTATTTCATTGGCCGTAAAAGATCTGGGAACTTGCCAGGGTTCAGACTGGTGCCATATAAATACAAGTTCTTTGTTACGAACCCATGCAACTGGTCTAACCAATAACAATGGAATGTTGACTCACTTATGCTGGTTCATGTTGCATTAACTGATTCCACGGAAAACAACTCAACCCACTTTTCTGTCACCCGAGATCTTGAATAGTGTCAATCCTGCAGAGGCACAGGCAAACATCCCTGAGGAATGTTTCTGCTGCCTTCCGTGTCAGCTTTTCCGTACTTCAACACTGTGCTTTAACCATTGAATGAACCTGCTGTGTTTTCATAGCTTCAAGAGTTAGGCATTGTGAGGTTATTATTGTGAGGAGAAGGCTGAGGAGTGACCTAATTCAGGTTTTTAAAATTACAAAGTGATTTCATAAACCGGACAGAGAGAGAAAGGTTCCACCTTTGGAGAAAATCAAGGTTGGAAGCCGTCATTATGTGATCATCACCAAGAAATTTGATAGGGAATTCAGAAGAACTTCTTTGCCCAAAGAATGGTGACAAAGTAAAACTCATTACTACAAAGAGTGCTTGGGATAAACGGTATAGATTCATTTAAAGGATCTTAGCTAAGCACATGAGAAAGAAGGAAATAGCAGGTTATTCTTGAGAAACAAAGGATTGCAGATGCTGAAATCTAAATGAAAAACACGATGATGCTGGAGGAACTCAGCAGGCCAGGCAGCATCCGTGGAGAAAAGCAGGCGGTCAATGTTTCGGGTCAAGATCCTTCTTCAGGACTGAAGGTAGGAAAAGGGGAAGCCCGATATATAGGAGGGAAAAGCAGAGCAGTGATAGGTGGACAAAAGAGGGGAGGCGGGGTGGGCACAGGGTGGTGATAGGTAGATGCAGGTAAGAGATAGTGATAGGCTGGTGCGGGGGAGGAGGGGAGAGCAGATCCGCCGGGGGATGGGTCAAAGGTAAGGAGAGAGAGAAAAAAAAGGAGGCTAGGAAAGGGAAGAAGAGAAGAAGCGTGGTGGGGGTGGGGGGGGGGGATGTTGTGGGTAAGTGAGGTGGGGATTACCTAAAGTGGGAGAATTCAATATTCATGTCGTCAGGCTGCAAGGTTCCAAGACGGAAAATGAGGTGCTGTTTTTGTGCTTGGCATTCTCCTGGCAGTGGAGGAGGCCGAGGACTGACACATCTGTGATAGTGCGGGAGGGGGAGTTGAAGTGACTGGCAACAGGGAGATGCAGATTGCGGTTACAGACAGAAGCAGATTATTCTTATTTTGTTAGATAAAGGGAAGTAAGGGGAGAGTTGAATGAAGGATGAACATGGCCAAGGGGTGATTGAGTCATATCTCATGTCTCTGCACAGTCCTGTTCCACGCCATTGGAATATTTCTGTATTGTAACTTCAATGAATACACAAGCCTGGAGAAAATCATTATGGTTTATAGAATCATAAAATGCCAAATCTTAACAAATCTGTGCCTTTAGGATGACGTCCTAGTCTGTTAGTGAAGGTATGCTGCACTGTCAGAGGTGCCTTCCTTCAGATGAGATTTTAATCTGAGTCTCTGTTAGCTCTAAGATGTGTGCAAGAGAGCCCATGGACTAGTTCAGATATTGATTGGTCAGTATTTCTCCTTCAATGATAACAATAAAAGTGATGATCTTGTCATTATCATCCTGCTGGTTGTGGGATCTTGCTGTGTACACATTTCTGTCACTGCTGCCGTGTTCCCACTCCAAGAACCACTTCATTGGATATAAGACACACTGCAACATCAAGAGGTGAAAGGCACTATAGAAATGCAGGTCTGAATGCCTCGAAATATCACCTATCTTTTCGAAGCCCTTAAAAAGTTTCTTTGATCTGTTTCAACTCTGGTCTGTGACAAAGAATCCCACATTCTAACCATTCTGTCAAGACACTTTCTTCTAATCTCTCCTTGAATTCGCTTTGTGCTGGAGAAACAAACTGCAAGCAAGAGGATAAAAAGGGATTAACAAAGATAGCAACACAAAGCACACATTTTTAAAACACGAATTCCTGTTTAATTCTCTCTTCACCTGAAGGCAGTGACGCTTGCTGTGGTAGGGAATTATGAGCTTGAACATTGTGAGCCCATCAAGTACAGGAATCAAGAAAGCCTCCCGCGGTTCAATAACTTGATGAACTTAGTGATCAGTTATGCACATTAACCAGGGCCGTTGGGAGAATGCCAGAGGCTGTGTGACTGTACCCAACCCTTCAGGGAGGGAATTGGTAAAGAGTGCATGGATTGGCGAGTTGGGGAGAAGTACAGGTTTTGAGGGGGATCAATCCTCACCAGACCAGTACAGCCTGAAAATGAAACCAAAGAACCTCTTTTTCGTAAATTAAATTGGTAAATTGGTTTATTATTGACGCAAGTACCAAGATACAGTGAAAAACTTTGTTTAGTGTGCCACCTACATAGATTATTTCACCACATCAGTACAGCGAGATGGTACAAAGGAAAACATAGAACTTAGAACGTTACAGCACATTACAGGCCCTTCGGCCCACAATGTTGTGCCGACATTTTATCCTGCTCGAAGATCTATCTAACCCTTCCCTCCCACAGAGCCCCCCATTTCTCTACCATTCATGTGTCTATCTAAGAGTCTCTTAAATGTCCCTAACGTATCTGCCCCCACAACCTCTTCAGGCAGTGCGTTCCACGCACTTACCACTCTCTGTGTAAAAGACTTACCCCTGACATCCCCCTTATACTTTCCTCCAATCACCTTAAAATTATGTCCCCTCGTGTTAGCCATTGTCACCCTGGGAAAAAGTCTCTGACTGTCCACTCGATCTATGCCTCTTATCATCTTGTACACCTCTATCAAGTCACCTCTCATCCTCCTCCTCTCCAAAGAGAAAAGCCCTAGCTCACTTAACCTATCCTCATAAGACATGCTCTCCAATCCAGGAAACATCCTGGTAAATCTCCTCTGCATCCTCTCTAAAGCTTCCACATCCGTTCTATAATGAGGCGACCAGAATTGAACACAAAAAGCAATAAGAGAATGCAGAATATAATGTTACAGAGAAAGTGTAGTGCAGGCAGACAATAAGATGCAAGGGCCATGATGAGATAGACTGTGAGGTAAAGAATCCATCTGATCATACAAGCGGTCCGTTTAGGAGTTTTATAACAGCGGGATAGAAGCTGTCCTTGAGCCTGGTGGTACGTGCTTTCAGGCTTTTGTATCTTCTGCCCGATGGGAGGGGGGAGAAGACAGAATGTCCAACCAAGGGCACAGTTTTTGCAACCAATCCAAACAACTTCTTAAGCACCAACAAAAATAAAAGGTACTTGAACAGGTACATGGGTAGGAAAGGATCAGAGGGATATGGGCCAAATGCGGGCAAATGGGACTAGCTTAGATGGGAATCTTGGTCGGCGTGGACCTGTTGGGCTGAAGGGCCTGTTTCCGTGCTGTATGACTCCATAACTCTAAGTGCATTATTTAAACCCAAGTAGAAACTACCTTCTTTAACCAGCAATTTGATCAGACCAAGGAGTGTCTTCTTAATCCAGGCTTTATCATAATTAAGAGTACTTCCAACAATAGGAAAGGCTTCTATGAGCTATAATTACATTATGCTTCTGACATAGATTGGTTCCAAGATAAAAATGTGTGTTCACATTATCTAGATTGCATTGACCATAATAGATATGCCATAAATTAGAGCAACATTCAATCTTCAAAGAGGTGAGTATTGCAAAACAGGGCTGTGTAGATAATCCGTGTCCAAGAGGGATGCATTATAACAAGCCAACAGATACTAGTCAACTGGTAATGGAATATTAATTACAAATGACAGTTTATGTGGCTTTTGAGCACAGTGAGATGCCAAAACGTTTCCTCACAGACATGCCTTTCAGCCAAAAAAAAATAGGTGGGAAGCAAGTTCATGGGAGCAGGTTATTAAAATATTTGACAAAAGATAAATGTAGCTATTGATCCCATTCCATCGGCCGTCTATTTACAGTCAATTTTATAATGGATTCTGTGCTATCCACTTAATCTTTTGTGGGGAAGTGCTGGAAACAAAATTCCACAATACTCAGCTCTTCACAGTTCTCTTTCTTAACACATTAGCAGCCTAAAAGTGATACTTAGACAAGAATGTAAAAGAATCCTTCTTCACGAAGGATTTAATTTGCCAGGTGAGGTATTTTCAATCTCTGAGGAAAGTAAAACTCACAGTAACTTCCCATAAAAGTGGTGTTTAAGAGGCCCTCCGAGAGGCACATGAACATGTGGGGAATGGAGGGATTTGGATCATGTGCAGGCAGATAGGTTTAGTTTAATTTGGCATCATGGTTGGCACAGACATCGTGGGCCGAAGGGCCTGTTCCTGTGCTGTACTGTTGTGTTCTATGCTGTTCTATGTCCTATCAAAAATGTACTGCTGCTGAGATTCACTGCATGCCTGGTTTGTAAATTGATTTTGGAATTAATCCTTGGCATTACTACATCCTTACTGCACAGAGACAACACTCCTGTGGGACACTCAATAGTTTAATGTTCCTTCTGTAAGTGTTCAGTAGAATTAATACATGATGGGAGGGGAAGGGGGAGAGCACGAGAAAGGGAGGTAAGAAAGGAAGGGAGGAAGAAAAAGGGAAGAGTGGAGGGGAGGCAGGATTTATGTAGTGCAAAAAGCAAACTGCTAGAGGAACTCAGCAGGTCAAGCAGCATCTGTGGGGAGCGAAGAGTTGTCAATGTTTCAGATCAAGGCACTGCATCAGGGTCTCAATCTGAAATGCTGACAATTCTTTTCCCCCGACAGATGTTACTCAACCCACTGAGTTCCTCCAGCTGTTTGTTTTTTTGCTCCAGATTCCAGCATCTGCAGTCTCTTGTGTCAGGGTTTATAAAGCGCCTTTCAAATTCCAAACTACTTTATCACCAGTGAAGCCAGGGGTTTGATGTAGGAAAACTCGGCAGCCAAGTTGCAGACATCAAGCTCCAACAAATGGGAATGTGACCACACATAAACATTCTACTGTTGAGTGAGAGAGAAACATTAGCCAAAACACCCAGGAGAAATAGCACTGAGGGATCTTTTGTATCCCCCAGAGAGAGGAGATAGGGCTTCTTAATCAAAAAAGACAGAACTTCTGACACTATGTGGGAATGTCAGCCGAGATTTTTGTACCTTGATGAACTTGGAATGGAATTTGAACCCAGAACCATTAGATTTACAGGTAACAATGAGACCAATTGAGCAGAGCACCACCAATTAGCAGACCTTCACCAATTTTAAAGAGGCACCATAGAGAGCATCCTATCTGGATGCATCACTGCTTGGTATGACAACTGCTCTTCCAGGACCGCAAGAAAGTGCAGAGAGTTGTGGACACAGCTCAGCACATCTGTCTACATGGACTCTTGTCTACACTTCTTGCTGCCTCAGAAAAGCAGACAACATAATCAAAGTCCCCTCCCACCCCATACATTCTCTCTTCTCCCCCCTCTCATCAGGCAGAAGATACAAAAGACTGAAAGCACGTAAAACCAGGCTCAAGGACAGCTTCTATCCTGCTGTTATAAGACTATTGAACGGTCCCCTAGTACAATAAGATGGACTCTTGACCTCACAATCTACCTCTTTATGACCTTGCACCTTATTGTCTGCCTGCACTGCACTTTCTCTGTAGCTGTGACACTTTATTCTTCATTCTGTTATTGTTTTCCCTTGTACTGCCTCGACGTACTGATGTGATGAAATGATCTGTGTGGATGACATGCAAAACAAAGTTTTTCACTGTACCTCAGTACTGTGACACTGTGACATATGATAATTACCAATTACCATTAGCAGTCACTATTGTTTCAGCCAATCATAGCTGTAAAATGTTAATGTGAATCACTGAGGTTTTAAGGTAAACTCACACACCATCCTGTATCAGATGTTAATGAAGTGCTTCCCTGGAACACTAATCAGTTTGTTGATATTATCTCAACACAGCCCATCAAGAAACAAAGGAAAATATAGTCACATTGCAATCAGCTACATCTTCTCAATACTCTGTGAGAATTCATTGTTAGAACCAAAAATTAAGATAATGAGTTTCACAATGGGAATGTTTGCATCCCCTTAACATTTTGTCAAAATTCTCTTTCCCATGAAGGTGTAAAAAACTTTATTGGTTTGATATTTTCTCTTCAGAAATTGTATTTTTTTCTTCAAAACCTCTTTTGGAGACTAAGTTGTGCATTTGTGCCTTTGATATTTTCAGCCAGGAAGTTCAATTTTGGTGAACTCTTGACAATTTCTATATCCTGATCCCAAGCGATTTTTATAATTGCCGTCATTTAAGTAAATTATTTGGACTCCCCAGTGGGATTTCTGTCTCCATTGTTGAATTTACAGAGGGCATTGACTTGAACAAGCTTCAAAACTGTATGGCCACTTAATATTCAACAAGCTTGTAACTTAAAGCCTCTATATGACAATATCCTTAATAATACCAACCATTTTTCACATCTCATGAGCCATCCCTCCATGAAGATAAGTGTTGATGTTAAGATTCACCACTGCTTCCAGTGCTCCAAGATAGACTTTGGCCACCTGAGGCAAAGAGGTTTGAAAACCCATCTCTAAATTCATTGAGCAATCAAGTTCCATGCCCTTATGTATGCTTTGGACATATGATCAACTTACAGCAGACACCTCAAAGCACTGAAGGGGTAAATTGGTTTATTATTGTCACAGTGAAAACCAGTGAAAACTGTACCACGAGGTACAGTGAAAACCTTTATTTTGCATACCATCCATACAGATCATTTCATTACAACAGTGCATTGAGGTAGTACAAGGGAAAAAAAATTAACAACTGCAGAACAGCTGGGTACTGCCAACGCTGACTCCACAAAGTCTTAGGATCTTGTCTTGCTCTTTAGTACATTGGACCCCAGGAGGCCACAGACTTTCCTAAACCCCAGCATTACTAAGACTCCAATAACAGGATTACATTGGGTGTTGTATTCCTGTCATCTGCATGGTATCTCCACTCATAATTGGATAGGCATATTTTACATCTCACGTTAACCTTGGAGACCACAGAAGCACCAGAAACATTATATACTTTATCACTTTGCTACCCGTTCTTGATTACATTACAAGGGCAATCCAGTAGAAACTCACAAGACAGAAATTGCTCCTCTGGAGCCAGTGGTGAATCTTATCATCAATGCCTGTCTTCATGGAGAGATATCTCATGAGATATGGAAAATATTTTCCAGGATTCTGTCATTTAAATTATCGAGGTAACTCTCGCTGCCTTGATGAAGCAGCCGGCGTAATCAAAGATATCACCCTCCCGGGTCATTCTCTCATCTCCCCTCTCCCATCAGGCATAAGATACAGCAGCCTGAGGGCACGTACCACCAGGCTCAAGGACAGCTTCTACCCCTCTGTGATAAGACTATTGAACGGTTCCTTTATACGATGAGATAAGATAAGATCTTTATTAGTCACATGTACATCGAAACACACAGTGAAATGCATCTTTTGCGTGGTGATTTTGGGGGGCAGCCTGCAAGTGTTGCCACGCTTCTGGTGCCAACATAGCATGCCCATAACTTCCTAACCTGTACGTCTTTGGAACGTGGGAGGAAACCGGAGCACCCGGAGGAAACCCACGCAGACACGGGGAGAACGTACAAACTCCTTACAGACAGTGGCCGGATTTGAACCCGGGTCACTGGCGCGGTAAAGCATTATGCTAACCACTATGCTACCATGCCTGCCCTACTATGCTACTGTGTACTCTTGTCCTCACAATCTACCTTGTTATGACCTTGCTCCTTATTGTCTACCTGCAATGCACTTCCCTGTAGCTGTGACACTTTACTCTGTACTCTGTTATTGCTTTTACCCTGTACTACCTCAATGCACTCTGTACTAACTCAATGTATCTGCACTGTGTAATGAATTAATCTGTACGAACAGTATACAAGTTTTTCACTGTACCTCGGTACAAGTGACGATAATAAACCAATACCAATAAATTAGAAGGCCATCAAACATTGTGGCCACACAATTTCAAAGCTTGTTCCTATCAGTGCCTCTGCAAGCTCCACTATATGGAGACAGAAATCCCACTGTAAGTCCAACTAATTTACTCAAATGACTGCAATTTTTGAAAACTATTTGGGATCAGAATGCAGAGAGTTTACCAAAACTGATCTCCCTGGCTGGAAATATGAAAGACACAAATGCACAATCTATGTCTGCAAAAGAGGTTTTGAAGAAAAAAGAGCAATTTCTGATGCAAATATATCAAACCAGTAAAGTTTTCTACGTCTTCATGTGAAAGTAGATTTTGACAAAATGTTAAGGGGATGCACGTGCGAAGTGCACTACATAGTAACGTGTGTGTGTTAAACTGCACCTCCGAAATTTGACTCCATTGAAGTCATCAAAGCAAAATCAAGGAGGCTAAATTCAATACACCTTCATTTTGTATGTATCCTCTTCGCTGAGATTATATGGTGGGTGGCAATGTTTATCTCATTGTCGTTGATAATAATGGCACCAGGATATGATTCAACAAGCCTCTACATCTTCACATGAATCTGAGCAGCAGTCATCAAAAGGCCTTTTGACAATGGAAGGTTCCTTGTCAAGTGCAGCATTGTTCTTCCCCAACACAACCATTTACATTTATATAGCATCTAAAGTACTTCATAAGAGTTTAATCAGACTTTAAAGACATATTCTTTCCTTGGGGTCTGAGCTTCATTGACAAGGTCACTATCTTGTCAATTCCATCTCGAATTATCAATATCCCATCATTATAATTGTCACTATTCCATCTCTGATTATGCTTGACCTGAGTGGCTTGCTGGCCATGTTCGAGGATTTTGCAGAGTCAAAGTCAAAGTCAAGTTTATTGTCATATGCACAAGTCCATGTATGAACAGTTGCAATGAAAAACTTACTTGCAGCAGCATCACAGGCACACAGCATCATATAAGCAGCATTCACAAGAAAAACACAAATTATACACAATTTTAACAGGAAAGAACACAATTAGAACGAAAAAGTCAATTTTAGTGCAAAGTGATCAAAGTGGTCATAGTGTTGCTGTACTGAGGTAGTGATTATGGTTGTGTTGGTTGGTTCAAGAACGAAATGGTTGAAGGGAAGTAGCTGTTCTTGAACCTGGTGGTGTGGAACTTCAGGCTTCTGTACCTCCTGCCCGATGGTAGCTGCAAGAAGATGGCATGGTCCAGATGGTGGGCATGTTTGATGATAGATGTTGCCTTCTAGAGGCAGCGCCTCATGTAGATACTACCAATGGTGGGGAGGGATCTGCCCGTGATATATTGGGCTGATGGACTAGGTTTGGATCACATTGCCAGACCCTGGTATGGTCAGTAGGTTTCCTCTCTTGAGACATTAGTGAACAAGGTAACTTTTTATGAAAATCCAGTTGTTTTTGCAGTATCACCAATAACATAGAGTTAACATAGATAACAGGATGCTGTAGCCCAAATTCCAGAATTTAAGTTTCACGGTACCATGGTGGGATTTGAACTCAAGATTTGGGACTGTTAGTCCAAACCTCTGGATTACTAATCTGGTAATTTTACCATTATGCCACCAGTCTACTCCATTCATGACTGAGCCAAAACAGGAGAACGTAGAACAAGTGAGAAAACGGCCAGTCCTGTAGCAATGTCTGATATCTTGATGCTTGAAATTGTGTTAGGAATAAAGAATCTGTTATCGGTAAAGGTAACTGTGAGTCTACCAAACTGTTGTTTAAATGCTCTTCTGGTTCGCACTGTGCTTGTGGGAAGGAAATGATGTTTCATCCAGCTGTGGTGTCGACAACCAGGATAATGAACCTACAGTCAGGGGTTACAAACCTAGCACTAAGATTTCTTCATCCAGAGATCACTGACTCATTGGAATTCTCTATCCAGGAGGGCTGTGGATGCTCAGTTGCTAAGTATATTCAAGACAGAGATCAGTAGATTTTTGGATATTAAAGGACTGGAATCAGTGCAGGAAAAAGACACAGACAGAAAAGATTGGCCATGAGTTCATTGAATGATGGAGGAGGGGCAAGGGGCTAAAGCTATTTCTATTTCTCACGTGACCTTACATGTGACTCCTTACCCACCTATGCAGTTGGCTCTGAAATGTTCCAGTCAGCTGCTCAATTCCAAAGCAATTAGAGATGGACATAAAATTTCTGCCTTGCATGGGCCATCTGCATCCTGAGAGAAAAACAAATCAAGATTAGAAAGAGAGATGGAAGGAGTTACTCCCCCAACACACGCATATTTATTTTCACAAATGACAGACCTCTGGACAGTGAGTAAGAAGAAGAAGCGGTTTGGTTGAGCTAAAGACACAAAGCTCACCACTGTCTCGTCTCCTGGCAAAGATCAGTGAACTCACAAACATTGAGTGTGAAACTCTTCTTGTTTCTGCCATCCAGTCTCAATATGTTTTTGATGCTTCATTGAAAAGCCACCTGTTTCTTAGAGAAAGCTGTAGGCTGGCTTGGAATGAGTGAGGCTGCTTCACAAATGATTCATTTTAATGTCTAGGCACTGAGCTTGCTTTGTTCATTTCAAAATGGTAATGTTGATTAAATCTGCTTTTATTAACACTGCTAAATTTCATTTCAGTCTCATGCTTTTATATCTTCTAGGAACAACATGAAGTTCTCATGTTGCTGGAACTGGGCAGCACCAATTCGAAACAATACTACTAAGATGCCACCAACAAAAGCAAAACTCATAAGCCAGAAATATCTCAACAGACCTACATTGTTAATGATTCTTAACCAATTGCTTATGCAATAAGCATGCAATGAATGAAGTTAGATGAATATTTATTAACAAATCTTTAATGTTCTGTTATGAAAGTGTCATTCGTGTATTTTTCGAATTGTCCTAACTCAATAACATCACAAATGACTTACAAAATGTGTATATAATGTAATCAGTTTTGCTAAGGCAGGAATAGAACATGGAACAGCACAGCACAGGCCCTTTGGCGCACAGTGTCCATGCCGACCATGATGCCAATGTAAACTGTACATCTGCCTGCACATGGTCCATATCCCTCCATTCTCTGCCTGTTCATGTGTCCGTCTAAATACCTCCTTAAGCTGCCAGGAAAGGTGGTATCTTCTTTTACCACTTTCCCCGGCAACATGTTCCAGGCACCGACCAGTCTCTGTGTAAAAAAACTTGCCATGTGAATCTCCTTGAAACTTTCCCCCTCTCAACTTAAAGCTTATGTCCTCTGGTATTTACCAAAGAAGAATAACCGAAGAATAAAAGAGAGCTCATTCTGAAGAGACAGCAGCAGTGATTACAAAATTGAGCACGGCATTGCTTAATTAATTACCTCATAAATGTTCAATGATGTATTATCCAGGATCATCTTGTTGCAAGATAGGAGACTGATATTTTCTCTGGTTCACTGGTAGGCACAGTGAAACACCAGTGTAGTACTGGCAGAGGTCTCGAATGAGGCACTAGGCTCAGACCCACCTGCTCCCTCAGATGAACCTGTGGCACTACTTTGAGGAGGAGTGAGGGTGTTCTGCCAAGCATTCGCTCAAACAGATGAGTTGGTCATTATCACAAAGCTACCTGTCGAAGCTAGTTGCATACAAATTGATAGTTCCATGTCTTAGAGAAGAGTGGTGATTACATTTAATGAAGCACTTAATTGGCTGTAAAGTCAGGTGTCCTGATGTTGTGAGAGGTGCTATACAAATGCAGTTTTTCTTTTGTTTGCTGGTCACTCCAGCACAGAATTTTTAATAAGATAAGAGATATCTTTATTAGTCACATGTACATCGAAACACACAGTGAAATACATCTTTTGCATAGAGTTCTCTGGGGGCAGCCTGCAAGTGTCGCCACGCTTCCGGCACCAACATAACAGCCCACAACTTCCTAACCCGCACGTCTTTTGGAATGCGGGAGGAAACTGGAGCGCCCGGAGGAAACCCACGCAGACACGGGGAGAACGTACAAAGTCCTTACAGACAGTGGCCAGAATTGAACCCGGGTCGCTGGTGCTGTAATAGCATTACGCTAACCGCTACACTACCGTGCCTGCCCACATCACATCAAAGTATGATTCCTTTGTTGTCCTCTGCCATGTCATTTAACTCAGCAATCTTTGGCGGTAGGCATAGAACTCAAGTTGTGACGGGCTGTTTAACCTCATGGTGAAGCCCAAAACTGCACATCCCCACTCCTCTCTTCCTCCACCTCATGCACCCTTCAACAATAGCTCCAGGAATGTGATCCAGGGAGGGAACTATCATTAGTGTTCACCACATATAAACAAGAGGTCAATAGCAGTACACCTATCATTACCATAGCTGACATCCACTAACTTAACACAAATCAAAGCTGTTTGATTTAGTATTGGGAAGTCCTTAATTCATTAAGTTTTTAGACAAACCAATTATAATATTTCTTCTTATAATTTTCCGCCTTTCTTTTTCAAGGAACTGACTCTTCCATGGGGTATGTACTAAATATAGAAAATACAGCAGACACTCAGCTGTGGAAAGAGAAACAGAATTAACATTTCAGTTCAGAGACCCTTCATTAGAATGAGGAGACACAAGAGATTCTGCAGATGCTGGAATCTGGAGCAACACGCACAAAATTTCCCTCCACAGATGCTGCCTGACATGCTGAGTTTTTTTTTAGTTTTTAACAAAATAAACTTTATTCATAATAAAGGAAACTATATACAATAATAAAAACTGTTCTAACCTTTACATTCGTGTACAGTTCAATTCTTAGTGTTACCTTTTTATATATAAAAAACACAGCACCGATGCCACACTTGTGGCTCCCTGGGGTGATACCCCAATCCCATATTTGCAACCTTTGAGCGGCTGAGTTCCTCCAGCACTTTGTGTGTGTTGCTTCATTAGAATGATCCTGGGTGCTGTTTATTCATTAAAGGGAACACGAGGGGAAACTTTTTCACACAGAGGGTGGCGGGTATATGGAACAAGCTGCCAGAGGAAGCAGCAAGAGGCGGGTACAATTATAACGTTTAAAAGACATTTAGACATACGTTACTTTGATTCATCCACGAGCTGGCAAAATGTTACAGCCAAGTCTGACAGCAGGAGTCTGTTGGATTCTCATCTGAATCTTGGCTGACTGAAACTGAACTATGAATGACAACAAATGAAAGGAAGAGAAAGAATGAGTAATGTGATAGGTTTACTTGATAAGTTTACCGGCTCTGGAGGGCTTGAGTTATAAGGAGAGGCTGGGGCTTGTTTCCCAGGAGTGTAGGAGGCTAAGGGGTGATCTTATGGAGGTTTATAAAATCATGATCGTGTAGATAAGGTGGATGGTCACAGCCTTCTTCCCGGAGTAGGGAAGTCTAAAACTAGAGGACGTAGATTTAAAGCAAGAGGGGATAGATCTTAAAGGGGCCTGAGGGGAAACCCAGGGGGTGCTGGGTATGTGGAATGAGCTGCCAGAGGCAGGTACAATTATAAAAGTTAAAAGACATTTAGACAGGTACAGAGATAGAAAAGGTTTAGAAGGTTATGGGCCAAACGCAGGCAAATGGGACCAGCTTGGATAGACATCTTGCTCGGCATGGACGATTTGGGCCGGAGGACCTGTTTCCATGCTGTATATCTCCATGACTCCATGACTTTTCCATCTCTGATGTATTAGAGATCGCTCATCGTTGACATTGCATTAGTGAGGGCCATTTCCAGTACCTGCGTTATTTCACCTGTACCCTTTCTGTGGTCAGGCAGTTGTATCAAGCATTTTTTTTACATCTTACTTCTTTTATGAAATTGTATCTTTTTTTTCTGAGGCTCAGATGTTTTAACTGTGCTGTCTATCATCTTATTAAATTCTTTGATGAAGGCAAAAATAATCTCAAGCAAAAGGGGAGGGAGAGTTCAAATTAAAACTCAATTACGAGCCATTGGCACTGAGAACCATAGAGAGAGATAGGATCAACCCTTCTATCATTCAGCGTTATTTTTAACAAAAGGAGTGAGCTGAAAGATTAGGTTAAAAAAGACATACAGAAAGGCACAAGAATAGCATGTAATGAGATTGTCTCAGCTGCAGTCTTCACAAAGCAGTGCTCCAAGTTATATTTGTGACCTGTCAGAAGCCTACATACAACTGTGATCACACTTTGAAAAGAACTTCACAGGCTGTAACCCAGTCTGGGATCTTCCAAAAAGCTCAACAGAAATGCAGGTCTTACCGTCAAATGTGCGTGGAATGGGCTGCCGGAAATGGTGGTGGAGGCTGATACGATAGGTATATGGAGCTGAGTAAAATAGAGGGCTATGGGTAAGCCTAGTAATTTCTAGGGTAGGGACATGCTCGGCACAGCTTTGTGGGTCGAAGGGCCTGAATTATGCTGTAATTGTTCTATGTTCTATGTTCTATGATACCTGTGTCTGCTTCATTCAGTTGCGAAGACTGCTCGTGATGGATTAGCATGAGTCCGAAAGCTGGACTTTGGTGCACTGTGTCATCTGAGGAGCATCATAGCACCCCTTCCAAACCTCCATCAGGTTCTTGAAATGATCTGCACAACCCTAACCTTACCTCAGCAAAGGAACACTACGGACCACCTCTTGCACTACCGTGGACTCTGATTGTGTCTTTTTTTTTGCACTGTCTTGTTTTTGTTGTTGGATAGGCACATGGAGCTGAGAAAAATAGAGGGCTGTGGGCAAGCCTAGTAATTTCTAAGGTAGGGACATGTTCGGCACAACTTTGTGGGCCAAAGGTCCTGCATTGTGCTGTAGGTTTTCTATGTTCTATGTTCTCTCTCTCTTTTCACTGTCTTGTATAATTTATGTATAATTTATGTTCTGTGTGTTGTCTGTACCTACGTGCCCGTGATGCTGCAATAAGCAAGGTTTT
Organism: Pristis pectinata; assembly: GCF_009764475.1. NCBI lineage: Eukaryota > Metazoa > Chordata > Chondrichthyes > Rhinopristiformes > Pristidae > Pristis > Pristis pectinata. The sequence goes on along the minus strand of NC_067423.1, from coordinate 7,096,723 downwards.
CATTGTGCCTGTACCTCACCGTACTTGTGTACATGACAATAAACCTGACTTGATTTGACATTCCAGGAATGTCAGCCCTAGCTGATATACTCAGATCCCTCTTGACAGTCCCAGTGCTCCTGATCCATGCGTGGAAGTCTGACCAACTGAATTGTCCAGACACTGATATTTGTTAGATCATAAAGGACAGCTCACCAAATGACTTGCATAGATACTTTCTGATATTTTTGATATTTATTTATTAGTCACATGTACATCGAAACACACAGTGAAACGCATCTTTTTGCCTTACTGAGAAGGTGCTGGGGGCAGCCCGCAAATGTCGCCACTCTTCCGGCGCCAACATAGCATGCCCACAGCTCCTAACCCGTACATCTTTGGAATGTGGGAGGAAACTGGAGCACCTGGAGGAAACCCATGCACTCGGGGAGAACGTACAAACTCCCTACAGACAGCGGCAGGAATTGAACCCGGGTCGCTGGCGCTGTAATAGCGTTACGCTAACCGCTACACTACCATGCAGCCCCCTAAGGAGGGTTCTAAAGAAGGGATTTATCCCTGACATTATTGCATGGCTTCGTCCTTCTCACTCAAGCTCATGATGCTCAACACTTCCAACTGATAAGATAAACTTGATCTTGGACCTGTTAGTGCTATTACACAGACAAAGAAGCATAACATGCTCCAATCCCCACCATGAACCCATTTGGTCTCTCCCTATCAGAGATATTTCCCTTGTTCTACTCATTCCTTCCACCTGAAAACATGTTTTTCTCTCTTTCCCAGTTCTGATGAAGGGTCTCAGAACCTGAAACATCAACTGTTTCTCCTTCCACAGAGGCTACCTGACCTGCTGAGTGTTTCCAGAATTTTCTGTTTCTATTTCAAATTTCCAGCAATTTTTTGTTTGATTTTCGTTCACTGTTAGTGTTATTTTTCCTTTTTTCTCTTTAAGGGCGTGCCCGCCTTATGAAAGTGTAGATGGTTTTTGCCACGAGATAATGAAGGTGGCAGGGAAGGGGGAGGTGTAAAATATATTATTATCGCCACTGAATCTCACAGTCTCTGAAGCAATAGTATATCTCATACAAGCTCCATATCAGAGCACCATTCATTATATTGTTGGCTCTGGCAGAATGGGGAGAAGGAAAACTAACTCTAGCCACTTCAGGATTGAAGAAACACTTTAAAATGGCTGAATCCACTATTATTTTAAACATTCATGTATTTCCTGAGATGTTATGAGGTTAACTGAAGTTAAGAGTAATTTGAGACCCATCATTCTGCTACTTTTTGGTATTGGTATTGGTTTATTATTGTCACTTGTACTGAGATACAGTCTAAAACTTGTCTTGCATACCATTTGTACAGGTCAATTCATTACACAGCGCAGATACATTGAGTTAGCACAGAGTGCATTGAAGTAGTCAGGTAAAAACAATAACAGAGTACAGAGTAAAGTGTCACAGCTACAGGGAAGTGCATTGCAGGTAGACAATAAGGTGCAAGGTCACAACAAGTTAGATTGTGAGGTCAAGAGTCCATCTCATTGTATAAGGGAACCATTCAATAGTCTTATCACAGTGGGATAGAAGCTGTCCTTGAGCCTGGTGGTATGTGCCCTCAGGCTCCTGTACCTTCTGCCTGATGGGAGAGGGGAGAAGAGGGAATGACCCGGGAGGGTGGGGTCTTTGATTATGTTGGCTGCTTCACCAAGGCAGCGAGAGGTATAGTCAAGAGTCCATGGAGGGGAGGCTCGTTTCCATGACACGCTGGGCTGTGTCCACAACTCTCTGCAGTTTCTTGCGGTCCTGGGCAGAGCAGTTGCCATACCAAGCCGTGATGCATCCAGATAGGATGCTTTCAATGGTGCATCGATAAGAGTTGGTGAGAGTCAAAGGGGACATGCCCAATTTCTTTAGCCTCCTGAGGAAGTAGAGGTGCTGGTGAGCTTTCTTGGCCATGGCATTTATTTGGTTGGACCAGGACAGGATATTGGTGATGTTCACTACTTTTGCTAGAAAAGTTTATTAAATTGGTAAATTGGTTTATTATTGTCACATGTATTGTCACATTATTGTACAGTGAAAATCTTTGTTTTGCATGCCATCCATACAGATCATTCCATCACATCAGTACATCGAGCTAGGACAAGGGAAAAGAAATAACAGAATGTAAACAAGGAAACATCCCAAGACACTTCACAGGAGCATTATCAAAGAAACCTTGAAACTGAGGTAAATAAGACGTTAGGACAGGTGATCCAAAGCTTGGTCAGGGAGGCAAGTTTTAAGGAATAACAAACAATCTGCTGGTCGGCGGGTTGAGCAGTATCTGTGGAAGGAAAAGAATTGTCATCACTTCAGGTTGAAACCATCTACAGGGTTGTAAAGGGCTTCAATCCAAAATGTTGACAATTCCTTTTCTCCCATGGATGCTGCTTTGACCCGCTGAGTTTTTCCAGTAGATCGTGTGTTGCTCCAGATTCCAGCATCTGCAGTCTCTTGTGTCTGCAAGTTTTAAGGAGTGTCTGGTAATAATGAGAGAAAGAGAAATGGAAGGAAAATCCAGAGTTTGGAGGCGTTGCATCTGGCTTGCAATTGTTGAGTGGTTTAAATCAGGGATGATCAAGATGTCTGAATTGGAGAAGAGCAAGTTTGTCAAGGAAATTTGCTTCATTTAGGACCCTAACTATTCTATACACTTCAAAGAAATCTTCCCTCAACCTCTAGAGAAGAAAGGTTCTGACCCGAAACGTTGACTGCCTGCTTTTCTCCATGGATGCTGCCTGGCCTGCTGAGTTCCTCCAGCACCATCGTGTTTTACAGCCCCTCAACCTCTTCTATCCTGAAGAAAACAACCCCAACCAGTCAAATCTTTATTCTCAGTTACAATTTTCCGGTCCTTCTAGATCACTTCTGCACTTTCTGCAGTACAATCATATCTCAGTCAAGAAGTTATATCAAACAGGGGGGCAGAGGCACTGTTGCAACAGTGTGGAAATGGGAGAAGTGCTGTATAGGAACCCCAACAACACAAGCCAAACTGAATTGAATCTAATGTGCATTGAGAATATTGGTTTATTATTGTCACTTGTACCCAACTTGCCTTGCATACTTTGTTGTGGATTTCATAAGCAACCCACTACCCTATCCATCCAGGTACAAGCTACCCAATAATTCATGGACTTAACCAAACTTTAATGTCATTCTGTACAAGGACAGCCCAGTATGTGAATGTGCTGAGGCTGCAGGGACTGTTCGCAGCATACCCACACACCCAGGGTAAGGATCTGCCAAGCATCAATATGGTTTTCTCTCTCCACAGATGCTCCCTGACCTGTTGAGTTCTGCTTTTACTCCTGATTCTAATGTCATGCTCTACCTATGTTGTTGCCGTGTAAACATAGAACATAGAACAGTACAGAACAGGAACAGGCCCTTCAGCCCACCATGTCTGCGCCAAACATGATGCCAAATTAAACTAAATCCCATCTGCCTGTACATGGTCCATATCCCCCCATTCCCTGCATCTTCATGTATCTATCTAAAAGCCTCTTAAATGCCACTATCGTATCTGCTCCCACCACTACCCAGTAGCCTGTTCCAGGCACCCACCACTCTCTGTGTAAAAATCTTGTCCCACACCTCTTCTTTAAACTTCCCCCCTCCACCACCACACCACCCCCCCCCCCCCATATGTGAGGCACAAGGGAATAGTAAAGGGAAAGATAAAGATATAAAAAGAGTCCAAGAAGAGATGTAAACAGGACCAGCAAAACCATTATCTAAATCATTATCTCTATGCCTGTCACACTATTAAGTACTTATAGCAATTGAGCAAAATGTTGTGAATCTTCTACAGGGCAGGGACTTACACTAATTGAGTATTTTTGTTATGATCTAAGGATATCTCAAAGTGTTTTATAACCAATTAACTGTTTTTAAAGTGTAGTCACAGTTGTAAAATAAGAAATCCGGTAGCCTGTTTGCACAAAGCAAGCTCTCACAAACAGTGAGGTGGTAATGAGGAGATGATCTAATTCCATTGAAAGGATAAAGGTTGCTCAGGATGTTCCCTGCTCTGCTTTGAAAGTGTGCCATGCAAACTTACACATCGACCTGAGTGGGGAGATGGGACTTCAGTTTAATGTCTTACCCTGCTACAATCATTTAGTTTTAGCAAAGTGCAAGGAGACATGTAGAATGCTGAATTGAATGTCACAATTTCACACATACTTACCAATTGATTGTCACTTTAACAAATCACTGCATCTCCAATCCAGATTGGGGAACATTGCAGGTAGGTTAGAACATAGAACAGTACAGCACAGGAACAGGCCTCTTGGCCTACAGTATCTCTCATAATTAATCTAAACCGATCTGCTTGCACATGATCTGTATCCCTCCATTCTCAGCATATTTGTGCCTATCTCAATCCCTCTAAAATGCCACCATCGTACCTGCATCCACCCCCACCCCTGGCACTGCATTCCAGGCACCCACCGCTCTCTGCATAATAAACATCACTCACCTCTCCTTTCAACTTTCCCCCTCTCATCTTAAAGCTCCAATATTTGACATTTCTACTCTGGGAAAAAGACTCCAACTATCTACCCTATTAATGCCTATCATCATTTTATAAACCTCTATCAGGTTTTCCCTCAGCCTCCAACACTCCAAGGAAAACAATCCAAGTTTGTCCAAACTCTCTTTTTAGCTAAAAGAAAAACACGATGATGCTGGAGGAACTCAGCAGGCCAGGCAGCATCCGTGGAGAAAAGCAGGCGGTCAACATTTCGGGTCAGGACCCTTCTTCAGGACTCCTGCCTGCTTTTCTCCACGGATGCTGCCTGGCCTGCTGAGTTCCTCCAGCATCATCTTGTTTTTCATCTAGATTCCAGCATCTGCAGTCCTTTATTTCTCTTTTTAACGAGTATTCTCTGATCCAGGCAGCAGAGCGAAGAGGATATTAACCAGGATGTTGCCTGGACTGGAGGACCTTAGTTATAGGGAGAGATTGGATAGGCTGGACTTGTTTTCCCTGAAGTGAAGGAGGCTGAAAGGTGATCTGATAGACTCTGTATGAAATTATAAGAGGCATAGATATGGTAGGTAATCAAAATCCTTTTTACACAGAAGGATGCCCCATTATAGGAAGGATGTGGAGGCGTTGGAAAGGGTGTGGAGGAAATTTACCAGGATGCTGCCTGGATTAGAGAGTATGGATTATGAGGAGAGACTAAGGGAGCTAGGGCTTTACTCTTTGAAGGAGGATGAGGGGAGACATGATAGAGGTATACAAAATATTAAGAGGAATAGATAGAGTGGACAGCCAGCACCTCTCCCCCAGGGCACCAATGCTCAATACAAGAGGGCAAGGGAGATGTCAGAAGGAGGTTTTTCACCCAGAGAGTGGTTGGTGCATGGAATGCGCTGCCTGGGGTGGTGGTGGAGGCTGATACGTTGGTCAAGTTCAAGAGATTGTTAGATAAGCATATGGAGGAACCTAAAATAGAGGGATATGTGGGAGGAAGGGGTTAGATAGTCTTAGGAGTGGTTTGAAGGTCGACACAACATGGTGGGCCGAAGGGTCTGTATTGTGCTGTATTTTTCTATGGTTCTATGGCAGGGATATCAAAACAAGTGGGCATAGGTTTAAGGTGAGAGGAAGGAGTTTCAAAGGTGACCTGAGGGTAAAGTTTTTACAAGGAGAGTGGTTTATGTCTGGAGCACACTCTCAGAGGAGGTAGTGGAATCCGATATGATTGGAAATGGAATTGGTATTGGTTTATTATTGTCACTTGTACTGAGGTACAGTGAAAAACTTGTCTTGCCTATCATTCATACAGATCAATTCATTACATAGTGCATCGAGAAAGTACAGGGCAAAACAATAACAGAATACAGAAAAACAGCTGCAGAGAAAGTGCAGTGCAGGCAGACAATGAGGCACATGGTCACAACGAGGTAGATTGTGAGGTCAAGAGTCCACCTTATCGTACTAGGGAACTGTTCAGTAGTCTAGTAATAACAGGATAGAAGCTGTCCTTGAGCTTGATGGTACATGCTTTCAGTCTTTTATATCTTCTGCCCGATGGGAGAGGGGAAAAGAGAGAATGTCAGGTGTGGATGGGGTCTTTGATGATATTGGCTGCTTTACCGAGGCAGTGAGGAGTGTAGACAGAGTCCACGGATGGGAGGCTGGTGTCTGTGATGCACTGGGCTGTGTCCACAACTCTCTGCAGTTTCTAGCAGTCACGGGCAGAGCAGTTGCCACACCAAGTCATGATGCATCTGGATAGGATGCATCGATAAAAATTGGTGAAGAACAAAGGGGACATGCCAAATTCTTTAGCCTCCTGAGGAAGTAGAGGCGCTGGTGAGCTTTCTTGGCCGTGGCATCTATGTGGTTGGACCAGGATAGGCTATTGGTGATGTTCACTCTTAGGAACTTGAAGCTCTCAACCCTCTCGACTTCAGCACCATTGATGTAGACAGGTGCATGTGCACCAACCCCCTTCTTGATTGTTATGTTTAAGACCCATTTAGACAGACACTTAAATAGGCAAAGCATAGAAGGATATGGTCCCAGTGCAGGTAAATAGGACTGTGTAGACGGGCAGAATGGTCAGTATGGACATGATGGACCAAAGGGCCTGCTTCAGTCCTGTATTACTTTATGAAGTAGCATCGAGTAGTACCCTAACTAATGAAGGCCTTCAGTAAACCTCTCCATCCCACGTTCAATGAGAAACACATTAAATAGATTAGTTTCCAGGTCTTCGATCCTTTGAGAGAGAAGGAGGCATTTTTATACTGACGGTTCCATTATCCACCTCCATTTAGTGTGATTGTAGGGATTTGATGGCTGGCAGGTGAGCAGTCACTCCAACACACACCTTTCATCGGCATAGTCTTCCCTTGCACACCCACTTGGAAAGATTTTATGAGTTTACACCCCTTTCTTTATTCTACTCTGTGGAGAATAAAGAAAGGTGTTTTCAAAGAGGTAGTTCTAGGATAAATGAAGTGACATTGAAACCATGCAGCCTGCTCCGATGTAATCCAAATTGTATTCAGCTAAACTTTATTGCATTTACATCACCTCTACTTCCTCAAGAGACTAAAGGAATTTGGCATGTCACCTTTGACACTCACCAATTTTTATCGATGCACCATAGAAAGCATCCTATCTGGATGCATCACGGCTTGGTACGGCAACTGCTCTTCCTGGGACCACAAGAAACTGCAGAGAGTTGTGGACACATCCCAGCATGTCACGGAAACCAGCCTCCCCTCCATGGACTCCGTCTACACTTCTCGCTGCCTTGGTAAAGCGGCCAACATAATCAAAGATCCTACCCACCCAGACATTCTCTCTCCTCCCCTCTCCCATCGGGCAGAAGATACAAAAGCCTGAAAGCATGTACCACCAGGCTCAAGGATAGCTTCTATTCCTCTGTTATAAGACTATTGAACGGTACCTTTTTTTGATAAGATGGACTCTTGACCTCACAATCTACCCCATTATGGCCTTGCACCTTATTGTCTGCCTGCACTGCACTTTCTCTGTAACTGTAACACTTTATTCTTCATTCTGTTATTGTTTTCCCTTGTACTGCCTCGACGTACTGATGTGATGAAATGATCTGTATGGATGGCATGCAAAACAAAGCTTTTCACTGTACCTTGGTACAATAGTAAACCAATTTACCAATTGCAAAATCATTCGTCCATGCTACTATGTAAGGGGCAAGAGCCTTCTATGTTACAATGTTTACTGTTATCAGGAAAATAAAACCACAAACGATCTTTAACAAGGATAGTGCCATAGTAAACGCCCAAACTTATCGAGACACAAACCACACGTAGCGGGGTTAGAAACTGCTAGCGCGTGTAGTCACAGACTACAGTGGCGTTGCACATTGGGGTCATATCAACTACTCCCAGGGCCGCAATGAAATAATTCTCCACAATGCAAAGTGCCTTTTGTTTAAGCAGCATCATTCCCAGAATTTCAATCAGGTTACTCAATATTCAATTTCAAAAGCGAACTTATATGTATATTTGTAAAGTCAGGGCCTCTCCCCAAAGAAAGAAGAAGACTTTACCTTGACTGCAGAGACATCTGGGCCATTGATCCATATTCAATTGCTGCCTTCAGTGGCAGACTTCCTGACACCAGCTCAGGGAAGGGTTGGTACTTTGATTGACACTGGAACGTCTCTTCCTCCCTCTGTTAAGGCCTGAATTTCTAGTCATGGCCCCTCCCATAACTTGCAAAATACTTTCCATTTTCTAGCCTGTAGGAACATAAGAACATAAGATAAAGGAGCAGGAATCGGCCATCTGGCCCGTTGAACCTGCTCCACCATTCAAAGAGACCATGGTAGATCTGGCCGTGGATTCAGCTCCACCTATTTGCCTTTTCCTCATTACCCTTAATTCTCCTACTATGCAAAAATTCATCTCTGTCTTAAATATATTTAATGAGGTAGCCTCTACTGCTTCCCTGGGCAGAGAATTCCACAGATTCGTTACTCTCTGGGAACCTCCATGAGGGAGTAAAAATTAGTGTTTGGTCATTGATGTTAAACAAATGCACAAGCAATAACTATCAGTTGTATAATGTGTTCCAGTGAAGGCAAGGTAATGACCAGTAACATCTCTACATCAAAGTCCTTCACAATAGCAGTTACAATGTTACAATTGGCCTTGTACTCTTGTAGAGCATCAATCTATCTTCGTTCTCACAAATATTTGGTCAGAGGGTTGGGCAAGGACTCTCAGACGGAGTCTATCTATGGGGTACTCCATCAACCCAAATGGTGACCCCCCCCCATCCCCAGTTTGAGTGTCCCCTCCCAACCCTAACACCGAATATTTGTGAGGACGAAGGGAGATTGGTGGTGTACAGGATTACAAGCCCAATTGTAAAACTGCAACTGCTGCTGTGGAGGCCTTCAGCGGAGAAACATGTGAAGAACTGACAACTTTAGTTCTAGTTCTTGTACCCTCTAGTACAAGAGGGCACAACTTCAGGATTGAAGGGCGCCCATTCAGAACAGAGATGCGGGGAAATTTCTTTAGCCAGAGAGGGGTGAATCTGTGGAATTTGTTGCCACGGGCGGCTGTGGAGGCAAAGTCATTGGGTGTATTTAAGGCAGAGATTGATAGTTATCTGAGTAGCCAGGGCATCAAAGGTTATGGTGAGAAGGCGGGGGAGTGGGGTTAAATGGGAGAATGGATCAGCTCATGATAGAATGGCGGAGCAGACTCGATGGGCTGAATGGCCGACTTCTGCTCCTTTGTCATGGTCTTATGGTCTAACTCCCGGTAAGGGCAGCTTGTAACACTAACATTTGCAGGCCTTTGTTCAAGTGACTTGACATCTCCAGCAATTTTATTGTCCATCCCTAATTGTCCCCTACAGACTATTACAGGCCTCAGCTTAAAGTTAGACCACAGTGGCGACTCGTAGACCAAATCAGGTGAGTAGGGCAAATTTTTCTTCCTAAAGAATATCAGATAACAAAATAGATTTTTACAATAAACTGATAGTTTTATTGTTGCTTTTGTAAATGCCAGCTTTTAATTTATTTAATTACTTGGATTTAAATTCCCCAGCGGCAGTGATATCATTTGAATTTGCCCTCATTTAGGTAATTATTTTTAATTTCAAAAATAAACATAATAAAAAATATATTTAAAGGAATAAATACAGTGCAAAACCTTTTACATTATTAGATGGTAATTTGTCCTAATATGGCTGGCAAAAAATAAAACTAAGCTATTAATCTTCACAAAATCAAAGAACCACATATACCTTTTCTTGAAACAACGTTTTCACTTGTTATGTCAAACTTTTTATTTATTACTTCACAGGATGTGAACCTCACTAGCAAGTACAGCATTTATTAGAAAATCTGAGATATGGGAATCCTTGGTTTAATAAATAGGGGGATAAATTTCTTAAGAGGGTATGTAAATTTTCACAAATCATTGGTCAGGTAAGAGATAGCAGGAAAGTTCTGAAGTTTAAGATGCTGAAGAGATCTCTCTGGAAAGTAATGCAGATCTCCAGGCGTTTCTTTATTTTCTGGAGAAGATTAGAAGCTCAGCCTGCTCCTTGTAATTTAGGTTAGGGGTATGGAAGCATGGTGGTTAGTTTAGAAAGGCACAGTGGCAGAGCAAATAGAGCTGCTGGCTTACAACTCCAGCAACCTGGGTTCGAGCCTGGCTTGTGTTGCTGTTTGTGTGAAGGTTGCACGGTCTCCCTGTGACTGGATGGGTCTCCCCCAGGTGCTCTGGTTTCCTCCCACATGCCAAAGATGTGCTACAGACCACCTTTTGCACTGCAATGGATTGACTCTGATTGCGTATTTTTGCACTAATGTCTTGTGTGGTACAGTTTTTTTCCTTCACCGTCTTGTATAAATTATGTATAATTTATGTTCTGTGTGTTGCCTGTACCTACGTGCCCGTGATGCTGCTGCAAGCACGTTCTTCACTGTACCTGTACCTCACCGTACTTGTGCACATGATAACTATCTCGACTTGACTTCACTTGACTTGACCTAATAGGTTAATTGGTCACTGTAAGATATCCCTTTTGTTTTAAACCAGAAATGATAAAACATTTTACTAAAGATCATGTCTGATGTACATGAATCAAAACTCAGTTTGGTTTTCTAATTTTCATAGATAGTAAACCATTACAATGTCAACAATGTCTTGCCTGTACCCATTCTGCAATCTATTTACCACACCCTATTCCAAGTATTTTTTTTAAAAATAAGGTTACAGCAAGCGAAAAATGAAGCACAAAAATACATAGAAGCAAGTATTATAGTTTCACATTAAAAATTAAGTGGAGAACCAGATAGATTTCTTTTAATAAAATGATACTTTTATTGTTGCTGTTGGATTTAATTCCAAATTTATTTAATTACTTAAGTTTAAATTTCCCAGCGGTGGTGGTGAGATTTGAACTTGCATCACCGGATCAATAATCTAAGCCTTTGGGTACTATTTCAGTAATTTCTCATGTTTCTTTGTGACTTACAAGGAGGCAATTTAGCCCACCAAGTATATGCTGGCTCACAGAGGTACAATGGTTAAAATTCAGCTTGGATGCACACTGATCAATTAACTGGACCCTGTAAGGCACAGCTTGTGCTGCAGAGCCGGGTGTAAGATATCCCCAGTGCAGGCAGACGAATCAGGGTGGAGTTGATGGGCATGTGAGAGGGAATAGGTTAAAGGGGAGTAAATTGGGGAATGGGATTGGCATTTCTCTGTGAGCCAGCATATACTTGGTGGGCTAAATTACTCCTTGCACGTCACAAGGAAACATGAGAAGTTACTGAAATAGTACCCAAAGGCTTAGATTATTGATCCGGTGATGCAAGTTCAAATCTCACCACCACCACTGGGAAATTTAAACTCAAGTAATTAAATAAACTTGGAATTAAGTGCAACAGCAACAATAAAACTATCACTTTGTTAAAAGAAATCTATCTGGTTCTCCACTTAGTCTACTTGCTTTTGCCTACTGGAGCCACCAACTTCCATTTGCCTTTTCGGAGATCAGTTAAGGGTCATACATGTGCAGATTTGAATAAGGACTTCAGACTTCCTTTCCTGAAGGAGGTTAGTGAACCATGTGGGTCTTTACAACTATCTGGTGACTTTACGATCAACATTAATGAGCTGAATGGCCTCCTTCTATCACATAATCAAACATGGAAATTCCATATTTTACTTGAATTCAGAGACAGCACAGCAAATCTGGCCATATCTGCAATAATGAGGACTTACGAGGACTGGAAAATTGTAGCATTGAGGAAAGATTGGATAGGCTGGATTGATTTCTTAGGAACAGAGGAGTCTGTGGGGAGACTTAAATGAGATGTTTAAAATTTTTAAGAGACTAAGAAGAGTAAACAGGAGTTATTTCCCTTTGGGGTCAAAAATCAGGGTGCGCAGATTTAAAGTAATTAATGGAAAGAATAGAGGGCGAGTGAGAAAAGGTTTAGTGGAGAAACGATGGGAGTCTGAAACTCACTGTCTGAAACGGTAGAGGCAGAAATTCTTACCGTGCTTAAGAAGTACTTGGGCATGTACAGGAAGAGCCATGATCTGCAGGGCTATGGACTGAAAAATGAGAGGTAGGATTACACTGGTTGGCCCTTTCTTCTTTGGCGCAGACTCAATTATCCGAAGATGAAAAACACGATGATGCTGGAGGAACTCAGCAGGCCAGGCAGCGGGGAGAAAAGCAGGGGCTCAACGTTTTGGGTCAGGACCCTTTCTCAGGACTGAAGATCGGAAAAAGGGGAAGCCCAATATATAGGAGGGAAAAGCAGAGCAGTGATGGTTGGACAAAAGAGGGGAGGTGAGTTGGGCACAAGGTGGTGACAGGTAGATGCAGGTAAGAGATAGTGATGGGCAGGTGCAGGGGAGGAGGGGAGAGTAGATCCACTGGGGGATGGGTCACAGGTAAGGAGAGAGAAAAAAAATGGGGGTAGATTCCATCTAGATCCATTTTCACCTAGATTCCAGCATCTGTACTCCTTTGTTTCTCAATACTCGAAAGGCCTCCTTCAGTGCTGTGGATTTTCTACGATGTTATAGAAAGACTTTGATGAGTGTCAGCTCAGTTTCTCTCACCACTGATGCTGCCCGATTTACTGAACACTTCCAGCATTTTGTATGTTTCTGTGTGATTTAACCCACATGGTCACAGGGAGAACCTGCAAACTCCACACAGACAGCACCAGAGGTCGGGATTGAACCTGTGTCACTGGGATTGGAGCACAAACTGTTGCACTACTGTGCCATCCAATCAGACAGGCTATTGAGAAGTGAAATTAGGAAACACATACTCATGAAAATGGTAGCAGTAATATAGTGCTTTATCCCACAAAAAGCAATATAGATGAACTCTGTTGATACTTTTAATTGTGGAATTGACAGAATTTTGTTAGACAAGAGCATTAAGTCAAGAAGAGAGGATGGAATTAAGATAAAGTTAGCTTTTTGGAGCACGTTACGTTATAAACATGACAAACATACAGTAAGTTAACATAAACTTAAATTAAGATAAAATATACAGAACTTACACTACAAAATAAACATAACGACATCAGTGCAAGATGAGAGAGAGAAAAGAAAAATGGTCTGAGGTAATGTTAAGGTTTTTCAGGTGGGTTCAAGAACGTGATGGCAGTGGAGAAGAAGCTGTTGTTGAACCTTGAGGCGTGGGTCTTCAGGCTCCTGTACCTCCTGCCTGATGGCAGCAATAAGACAAGGGCATGGCCCGGATGGTGGGGGTCCCTGATGATGGATGTCGCCTTCCTGAGACATCGACTCTTGTAGATGTCCTCGCTGGTGTGGAGAGTTGTACCTGTGATGGAACTGGCTGAGTCCACCACTCTCTGTAGCCTCTTGTGTTCCTGTGCATTGGAGTTTCCGTAGATCTATGATCTTATGGAATGAAAGAACATGGCTCTAAGGGATGAACAGTCTAGTCCTGATGCTATGTTCATAGATAAACAACAGAGCAGACATTGAAAAAAATCATTTCACCATTTTTTGACATAGCCATGGTTTTGTGTCTCATTTTAGTTTCATATATGAATGGCTGCAACTATAATCAGGTAGCAATCCTTAGTATTGCAGCGGAGTATTATGACCTAGATTGCACTAGTTTAGGAGTTGAAGCCTTGTCCTTGACTCAGACACAAGAGTGCACAGCAAACTGATGGCCTCAGGAAGGACAGAAATGCAAATTCACCTGAGGCACTGTCTGTGCTGAAAGTGGAAAAAGTTTGCACGTATTGATGCTCCAGGCACTAGATGGAGAGTGTGGCTCTTGGAACAACGTACCAGGTAGCATGTGAAAGGGGTACAGCCAATCCCCATAGGAAAGGTATAAAAACACCTGTCTTTCTTCATTCTTCATGTGAAGTTGCATTTTCAAAATTCACACCTTACAAAGCAGTGCATTCTCTCAATTTTGTTAGTGGATTGTTTCAATGTGAAGAAAAGCAGGCATTCCTCCTTGTTACGTTGAAACGGACACCCCTGCTGTCCAGTCTTGTAGGAAAAGTGCGGCTGGGAGTTTAAACTCTCAGAATGCATAGAACCTAATCCAGCATCCATCCACGCTATCAGAAGGAGGCAAGAATAGAATCAAAAGTTCAAGCAACTTCAAAGTATCCAAGGATCTAATACCGCTCAAGGTAATCATGCAGGAATATGAATATTCCATTGTAAATTCATGCTCAGTGTTGGCATTTGATGAACATGTCTATTTGTCGATCTAACTGGACATCTCAAGCACAAGAGAACTATGGTTAACAGCAATTGAGATATTTATCATATTTTGCTGTTAATGTGACCTGCTATATTTATACCATGTGTTAAAAATTGAAATTGACACAACGTTCTGCATTTTGCTGAAACACAATACTTCTTAAATAGAAACAGCATATTTTTTTTTAAATTTGGGATAACGCAGGAAGAGGGAGAACAAGGTGAAAAACAATAGAACCCTAGGAAAAGGACCATGACCATCCACTTTACCTATGCCCCTCATGATTTTATCTACCTCTGTAAGGTCACCCCTGAGCCTCCTACGCTCCAGAGAAAAAAGTCCCAGTCTATCTAGTGTCTCCTTATAACTCAAGCCCTCCAGTCCTGGTAGCATCCTTATGACTCTTCTCTGCACTCTATCCAGCTTAGTGACATCCTTCTTACAGCTGGGTGACCAGAACCGCACATGGTGCTCCAGTGTGGTCTCACTGTTGTCTGGTACTGTGGTAACGTAAGGTCCAAACTCTTGTTCTGATGAAAGATCACTGATGTGAAACACTAACTTTCTTTCCCCACGGATGCTGCCTGAACTGCTGAGTATTTCCAGCCTTCTCTTTTTATAGATTTCCAACAACTGTAGTTTCCATAGTCCCTCTCTCTCTCTCTATATATATATCTCTCTCGCTGCCTCTCTCCCTCTCTGTCTCTTACTCTCTCTCTCTCTCTCTCTACCTATCTCTCTCTGCCTCTCTATCTCTGTCTCTGTGCTCATTCGTCTCCTTTCATTTACATCTCCTTTGGACAGATCAGCTGTGAATAACAAGCCGTCCTCGTGTTCTCTCAGTCAGCATTACTGCCACTGTATCATTCAGCCATGGTCTCGACTCTATCACACACATTTCCCTTTGTTCTCCCCACCCATCCCTTCACCTAAAATCAAAATCATATTTGATTCCTAATTATAGTCAACCTGAAATGCTAACTCTGCTTCTCTCTTCAAAGTTGCTTCCTGACTTGTTGAGTCAGTCTTCACTTCACTCCCAGTGGTAATCTCAATGGATGCGTTCCAGGCTTCTGGCTTCATATATTACAGCAGGGGACCAGGGAAAAGCAGGAGCAATCAGTGAGTATCCATTCAGGTCCTGAGGTATCAAGTTCCATTGACAATCCCACTGAAGATTTTAATGGGGTTTGTGGTCAAGTGCTCAGAGATGGTTTCAATGTTCGATTATCTCCAAGGGTAAAATTGAAGATACAGTCACAGTGTCACACAACACGCTGGAGGAACTCAGCAGATCAGGCAGCATCTATTGGAGGGAAATGGACAGTCAACGTTTCAGGTTGAGACCCTTCATCAGGACTGGAAAGACAGAGGGGAGAGAGCTGGTATAACAGGGTGGGGGGAAGAGATGGAGCAAGATCTGATGGGTAATAGGTAATAGGATGATAGGCAGGTGAGGGAGGGGGAGAGTGGGAATGATGTAAGATAAGATAAGATATCTTTATTAGTCACGTGTACATCGAAACACACAGTGAAATGCACCTTTTGCGTAGAGTGTTCTGGGGGCAGCCCGCAAGTGTCGCCACGCTTCCGGCGCCAACATAACATGCCCACAACTTCCTAACCCGTACGTCTTTGGAATGTGGGAGGAAACCGGAGCACCCGGAGCAAACCCACGCAGACACGGGGAGAACGTGCAAACTCCTTCCAGACAGCGGTGGGAATTGAACCCGGGTCACTGGTGCTGTAATAGCGTTATCCTAATGGCTACACTAGGTGATGTGGAAGTAACAAAGAACTGGAGAGGATGAAATCTGATAGGAGATGACAGTGGACCATGGAATAAAGGGAAGGGGGTGAGGAGGAGAGCCAGAGGGAGGAGTGTGTGGGTGATGGGCAGATCCAGAGGGAGGGGGAGGGGAAAGTAAACATCAACTGTCCATTTTCCACCATAGACGCTGTCTGACCCATTGTGACCCATTGCTTGTTGCTCCAGATTTCCTGTGTCTGCGGTCTCTCTTGAGTCACAGAATCATAGAGTCATAGAGCTATACAGCAAGGAAAACAGGCCCTTCAGCCCAGCATGTCCATGCCAACCAAGTTACCTAACCGAGCCAGTCCCATTTGCCTGCATTTGGTCCATATTCCTCTAAACCTTTCCTATCCATGTATTGGTATTGATTTATTATTGTCACTTGTACTGAGGTACAGTGAAAAACTTGTCTTGCATACCAATCGTACAGGTCAATTCATTACACAATGCAGTTACATTGAGTTAGTACAGAGTGCATTGAGGTAGTACAGGTAAAAACAATAACAGTACAGAGTAAAGTGTCACAGCTACAGAGAAAGTGCAGTGCAATAAGGTGCAAGGTCACAACAAGGTAGATTATGAGGTCAGAGTCCATCTCATCGTATAAGGGAACGGTTCAATAGTCTTATCACAGTGGGATAGAAGCTGTCCTTGAGCCTGGTGGTATGTGCCCTCAGACTCCTGTATCTTCTACCTGTCCAAATGTCTTTTAAATGTTGTAATTGTACCTGCCTCAACCACTTCCTCTGGCAGCTTGTTCCACATACCCACCACCCTCTGTGTGAAGAATTTGCCCTTCAGATCCCTTTTAAATCTTTTCCGTCTGACTTTAAACCTACAGCCTCTGATTTTAAACTCCCCTACCCTGGGGAAAAGACTGTGGCCATTCACCTTATCTATACCCCTCATGATTTTATAAACCTCCACAACAAGGTCACCCGTCAACCTCCTACACTCCGGGGAAAAAAGCCCAAGACTTGTATAATCATTAGTAACTTCTTGGAAATCACAGCTTTAGTGACCTGGGTTTGTGTGGTGTTTGCACGTTCTCCCTGTGACCATGTGGTGTTCCAGTTTCCTCTCAGTTCCAAAGGCATACAGATTAGAAGGTTAACTGGCCGCTGTAAATTGTCCCCATTGTGCAGAGGAATGATAGAATCTGTGAGGAGTTGAAGGGAGTGTGAGGAAGATAAAATGGGATTAGTGCGGGATTAGTACAAGTGGGTGTTCATTGGTTCGCCTGGACACAATGGGCCAAAATGCCTGTTTCCGAGCTGTACGGCTCTGTACCTCGATGACTATGAAGTTCTCCAGCTGTCCTTCACACCAACTGAACATTACGTATTTTCACTCCTTATCTTGCAAGTAAAACCACAGCAATTTTCTGGTATGCATTTACTTGGAGCCAGTGTTTAGCTGCACCCTTTCATTTCTTATCCAAAATTGATTTCAAAATTAAAAAATAGTGTGAAAGTTAGAACTCCTTATCGATGAGATAAGACACGTGTTGTCATTGCAAAACCGTTGGTTCTCTGCGCTGTTGGTTTGTTCATCCTGCCAAGTCCACCGGCAAGATAAGTGAGCTAATGTCAGCATCCTCTGCTGGGCTAACGTCCCCAGTATTGAGGGATTAATTGCACTCAGTTAATTATGCTCAACTCCACTGGGCAGATCACACTGTTCGCACACCAGGCACCAGACTCCAAAAGCAAATACTTGTTCTGAATTCTGTCGGGAGGCGAGTATACAGAGGAAGCAGTTCGAGGCAGAGCGGAGGTGCTCGTAGCGTTTCTGCTCCACAGCTCCAGCAACCCAATTCAGCCCTGGGTGGAGTTTGCACATTCTCGCTGTGACCGTGTGGGTTTCCTCCGGGTGCTCCGCTCTAGTACGATAAGATGGACTCTTGACATTACAACCTACCTCGTCATGGCCTTGCGCCTTATTGTCTACCTGCACTGCACTTTCTCTAACTGTAACACTTTGTTCTGCATTCTGTTATTGCTTTACCCTTGTACTACCTTGATGTACTTATGTTTTGAAATGATCTTTACGGATGGCATGTAAAATGGAGTTTTTCACCATACCTCAGTACATGTGCCAATTTACCAATTCCTCCCACAATCCAAAGACGTGCAAGTTGGTAGGTTGATTGGCCGCTGGTGTGTAGTTGAATCTCGGCGGGTGTTGATAGGAATGTGGGGCGATTTGTGTAGGAATGGTTTGAATTGGTACTTGAGGAGCAGTGCAGACTCGACGGGCCGAAGAGTCAGTGTCCATACTCTGTAACTCCAAAATGTTATCAGAGGCTCTGAGAAACTGAAACTTAAAGAGGAGAGTAGCGTTTGGAATAGCACTGCAGACTTCGAGTTGGAAGCGCACTGAAGTTCAGCATAAATGGCAATGGGAGCACCCCACCACAAAACTACCCACCTGCCCTTTCCATCAGGAACCTCTTGTTCCTCCTAAGGTCCCACATTGACCTTGCCAGTCACCTCAGAACCCAAATGTGCTCAGAGATAGATTTGGTGCCTGTTCACCTGAAGGATGCAGTCCCTCCACATTCCTTGCTGACCTATGGAATTTAGTCAACCGATGCTCCCCTTCACCAGCTGAACTTTGCCATGGTTCAGGATACTGTAATGAAGGATGTCCAGCTTAAAAAACGTTGCTGAGGTCATCAGGTTGCATTGATCCTCTTCTTACTCTGCTTGGGTGGTCCCTCAGGATCGAGGATAGACTCATAGAGTCATAGAGTTATACAGTATGGGAACAGGCCCTTCGGTCCAACTCGCCCATGCTTACCAAGTTTTCTGTCCCATTTGCCTGTGTTTGGCCCATTTCCCTCTAAACCGCTTTTTAATTGGTAAATTGGTTTATAATTGTCACTTGTACCGAGGTACAGTGAAAAACATGCCTTGCATACCATTCATACAGGTTAATTCAGTACAACAGTGCATTGATGTAGTTCAAGGTAAAACAATAACAATAATGCAGAATAAAGAGTTACAGAGAAAGTGCAGTGCAGGCAGACAATAAGGTGCAAGGTCAAAACGAGGTAGATTGTGAGGTCAAGAGTCCATCTTATCGTACTAGGGGACCATTCAATAGTCTTATAACAGCGGGATAGAAGCTGTCCTTGAGCCTGGTGGTACGTGCTTTCAGGCTTTTCTATCTTCAGCCCGATGGGAGGGGGGAGAAGAGAGAATGTCCAGAGTGGGTGGGAACTTTGATAATGCTGGCTGCTTTACCGAGGCAGTGAGGAGTGTAGACAGAATCTATGAAGGGGAGGCTGTACAAATGTCTTTTAAACATTGTAAATGTACCTGCCTCTACCACTTACTCTGGCAGCTTGTTCCACATACCCACCACCCTCTATGTGAAAACGTTGCCCCTCAAGTCCCTTTTAAATCTTTCCCCTCTCAGCTTAAAACTATGCCCTCTAGTTTTAAGAGTCCACTATCCTGGGACCATCCACTTATCTACACCCCTCATGATTTTATAAACCTCTATAAGGTCACCCTTCAGCCTCCTACGCTCCAGGGAAAAAGGTCCCAGCCTATGCAGCCTCTCCTTATAACACAGGCCCTCCAGTCCCGGTAACATCCTCTTGAATCTATTCTGCACCTTTCCAGCTGAATTTATTTCTGCTCCAGTTCTGTCAGTTCTGGAGGGACTGATGAGGCCGGTGTGGGACCCAGAGAATTTGCCCCAGTTGGCTCCTTTTGGGGCGGGTGGTTAGTTTGGGACGTGTGCACCTTCCGCCCTATTATCAGCCATCTGTGTTCACCTCACTTATCCATATAAAGCTCTCATTAACATCCTCCTTCAGTCCGAGCAGTTATGGACCAGGGGATTCCCAGAGTTGATGGGACTGTTGCATTTTTTTTCAAGGAGACTATCCTTAAATCTTTACCTCTAATGACCTAGTAATCTCTTAATGTGATGATGCTTGGCCTAGTGTCTGTTTTGGGAGTCTGATGAAAAATGCAACCTTCTCGTTGGAGCTGACTGAATGGAATTAGAACCTCAGTGCTGGGAATGTTGGCTGAGAGAAGGTGCTGAAACTGGTTGACTTACCCTGCCAGCATTGGTGACAGCTCACTATTGTTTGAAGTGCCCGTTTTATATGGTCCATTTCTCTGAAGCCTGCTGGAGATCCCTGCTGCCTGGTCGACCATAACCATTTTGACAGGTTCTCTGTCTTGGTCTTCAAACAGTCTTTCTTCAGGTGGCCAAAGGCTGTACTAGGGCACTGGGGGTGCTGGTGAGGGCCTCTTCTCTCATAAGATTCAGGTGTTACCCTTTGGAAGGTCAAATGTAAGGTGAAAGTATTGCAGTTAATGACAGGACCCCAAACAACATCAATGTACAAAGAGATCTTGGGGTCCAAGTCCATCACTCCCTAAAAGAGGCAACAAGATAGATAGCATGGTAAAGAAGGCACACGGTATGCTTGCCTTCATCAGTCGGGGCATTGAGTATAAGAGTCAGGAAATCATGTTGCAGCTGTATAAAACTTTGGTCAGGCCTCACTTGGAGTATCGTGTGCAGTTCTGGTCGCCCCATTACAGAAAGGCTGTGGAGGATTTAGAAAGAGGGCAGAAGAGGTTTACCAGAATGCTGCCTGGATTAGAGGGTAGTAGCTATAAGGAGGGAACACACACAAAATTCTGGAGGAAATTAGCAGGTCAGGCAGCATCTATAGAGAGAAACAGTCGATGTTTTGGGTCAAGACCCTTCATCAGGACTGGAATGGAAGAGAGCAGAAGCCAGAATGAGATGGTGGAGGGGAGGGGGAGTAGTACATGCAGGCAGGTGTTAGGTGAGTCCAGGTGAGTTCAGTGCACTGTCTCTGTAACTGTAACATTTTATTCTGCATTCAGTTATTGTTTTTCCTTGCACTACCTCAATGCACTGATGTGATTAAATGATCTGTATGGACAGCATGGAAGACAAGATTTTCATTGTACATTGGTACATGTGACAATAATAAACCATTTTACCAACTTACCTCATGACCTGCCCATCCCTTCCCCTGCCTTCATGACCTGCCCATCTGTACCCCACCTCCTTCCCTTTATTCCATGGTCCACTGCCCTCTCCTACCGGATTCCTTCTTCTTCAGCCCTTTGCCTCTTCTACCGATCACCCCTCAGCTTATTACATCTCCCCCCCTCCCCCACCCACCTCACCTGGACTCACCTATCACCTGCCTGCGTGTGCTCCTCCCCCTCCCCCCACCTTCTTATCCTGGCTCCTGCCCTCTTCCTTTCCAGTCCTGATGAAGGGTCTCGGCCCGAAACGTCGACTGTTTATTTCCCTCCATAGATGCTGCCTGACCTGCTGAGTTCCTCCAGCATTTTGTGTGTGTTGCTCCAGATTCCAGCATCTGCAGAATCTCTTGTGTCTCAGCTATAAGGAGAGGTTGGACAAGCAGGGATTGTTTTCTCTGGAGCATCGGAGGCTGAGGGAAGACCTGATAGCTTACAAAATTATTAGAGGCATAGATAGGGAAGACAGTCTTTTTCTCAGGGTAGAAATGTCTAGTACTAGAGGGCATAGCTTTAAGGTAAGAGGGGGAAAGTTTAAAGGAGATGGGCGGGCAAGTTTTTTTTACACAGGGAGTGGTGGGTGCCTGGATAAGATAGACATCTTTATTAGTCACATGTACATCGAAACACACAGTGAAATACATCTTTTTACATAGAGTGTTCTGGGGGCAGCCTGCAAGTGTCGCCACGCTTCTGGCGCCAACATAGCACGCCCACAACTTCCTAACCCGTATGTCTTTGGAATGTGGAAGGAAACCGGAGCACCCGGAGGAAGCCCACACAGACACGGGGAGAACGTACAAACTCCTTACAGACAGCGGCGGGAATTGAACCCGGGTCACTGGAGCTGTAATAGCATTTCACTAACCGCTACAGTACCGTGCCTGCCGGGGTGGTAGTGGAGGCAGATATGACAGTGGCGTTTAAGAAGCTTTTATATAAGCACATGAATATGCAGGGAATGGAGAGATATGAATCAAATACAGGCACTTGTTTAATTTGGCATCATGTTTAGCACAGACATGATGGGCTGAAGGGCCTGTTCCTGTGCTGTACCGTTCTATGTTCTATGTAACAAGTCACTGATAATTTGAAGCTCAGCCTGCAGACATGTGCTTGTAAAAGCGTTATCTGCATACTGCAGCTCAGGGACAGAGGTTGGGGTGTCCTTAGCTCCGGAGATGTGGGGACATAAGTTTGAACAGCTTCCATATGAGGTAAGTGCTGGTGCGATGACCCAGTCTTGCTTAACACCGGTCGACACTGACGTTGGATCTGTTATGGATGTGCAGACTGATATGAAAACTGGACCCCTCTGGCTCTTCACTAAACACCTCATAATTTCTCTGTCTTGGCAAGCCTAAAATTATGGGTTGGATTGCAAAATGGTTGTCATCTCTACGACCACATACAATACAATTATCAAGTGGGTGATCTTCACTAAAGGCTCACAGTTTAGTGTTGTCAGATGATACAAATGAGTCTTTTTCTACATGTGCCACTTGGAAAGAAAGCACACATTATAAGTAATGCTACCTAAGATTTTATTTTAGATATGACCTAGCTCAAGTATGCCAAGAAATAAAGACACAGCACCCAGGAATGGGTCCAGGTACCCAAACTACTGAAAACATGTCATTTGAAACTGTTGCTGTCTTGAGGCAATGCTTGAGTCATTTTATTTTTCACTCTGCACCTGTCCTTATATCCCGCCCCCTATGAAACTTTACAGTATCTGATATAGTAATAACCTGAAGTGAATAACAGCTAACAAGCTGCATGAATCACATACTCTGGAGTCATTCTACCTGGGGCGCATGACTCCAGTGTCTCTAAAGGCAGAGAAAAATATAGTCTGCCACTATTTATCACCCCATCTGTCAACAAACCAAGCCAAGGCACCTACCTGCCTCCCAGCCTTGATGCTCAGCAACCTGTGCCAAGAAAGGTCACACAGAGGTAAAGACGCCTTTCGAAGACTGTGCTTACAATTCTAGGCGCTTCCCCCCTGTATAATTGCAGCAATCACAGAGCTCAGGAATTTGCAGCCTACCAGAAGGGCAGGAAACAAAATTCCAAAGCTCTGCTTCAGTGATTGAGCAATCTTAACGCTTGCTTTCCAATTCTCTTTATATATCTGCGCTTCAAAGAGCTTTATGGATTCTCTCTTTTCCCTTCCCTGCAGAGACACATGTTGCATTGTAGAATAGAATCAATGTCTTCAACTCCTGTAATGGAATCATTCAGTTTTTTTATTTCTTAAGGTCTGTACCCGGTCCTTTGGGAATAGACATTTTTTTTTTAACAATCCTCTGAAATTCTCAGTGTTTACTTTCATTGCAAGATTTTCCAACTGACCATATTAGTAATGTAGAAGCAAATGGCCTTGTATAAAAATAGAAAGAACACAAAAAGAAATAGAGGCAGGAACAGGTCATGAACACACCAAAACCTGCTCAGTCCTCATTGACCCTCATTTTATCAATACACTAAAGAAATCATCCTTTCCGGATATATCATGGCTTGGTATGGCATTTGCTCTGCCCGAGACCTCCAGAAACTGCAGAGAGTTGTGGACACAGCTCAGCTCATCACGGAAACCAGCCTCTCTTCCATGGACTCTGTCTACACTTCTCACTGCCTCGGTAAAGCAGCCAGCATAATCAAAGACTACACCTACCCCAGACATTCTCTCTCTTCTCCCCCCTCCCAGTGAGCAGGAGATACAAATGCCTGAAAGAACGTACCACCAGGATCAAGCACAGCTTCTATCCCACTGTTATAAAACTATTGAACGGTCCCCTAGTATGATAAGATGGACTCTTGACCTCACAATCTACCTCGTTATGGCCTCGCACCTTATTGTCTACCTGCACTGCACCTTCTCTGTAACTGTAACACTTTATTCTGCATTCTGTTATTGTTTTACCTTGTACTACCTCAATGCACTGTTCTAATGAAATGATCTGTATGGACAGAATACAAAACACTTTTCACTGTACCTCCGTACATATGACAATAATAAACCAATTTACCAATTTACATGAATGCAAACATGGTTTATCCTCTACCCAAGTCAATTTTCCCAATCAATTCCTATGTCCCTTGATCCCATAGTGTCCAAAGACCTGTTGGTCTGGAATGTACAACTGAACATCTACAATTTACTACCCACGGACCAAAAGAATTACTACTCATCTTACCCCAAGATGGTCACCCCTGATCGTCAGCTGATCTCCCCTCGTTCTGAATTCTACGGCCTGAGCAAACAGCCTGTCAACAGCCTCTGTTGTTCTCTCTTCTCAGCCCACTGTTTTCCCGCCACCTCCCTTCATCCACCAAATTTCTCTGCAAAGAACCAGCCTGCTTCATAAGCCCATCATTCCCCACACTGAACATACATCCCCTCCACTATCGGTGCACCGTGGCTGCAGCATGTACCATCTACGAAACACACTACTATTGGATTCTGACAACAACTCACAAATCCACAACTTCCACCAACAAGAAAGACGAGGGCAACAGTTCCATACCATCCTGACTTGAGAGTATATCACCATTCCTTCAACACCACTAGGTCTAAATCTTGGAATTCCCTCCCCAACAACTTTAACCAGAGAACAGCAATGGTTCAAGTTGGTGATTCTCCACCACCTTGTCAAGGGCAATTAGGTATGGCCTTACTCTGAAACAATTGAGTAAGTAAAAACCTTTAAGATTGCTATCTCTACTTTCTCCACTTGAGGTGGACCTTTAGCACAATTTATTTCTGTATGACCGGTTTAACATATCCAGTCAATAAAAATGAAACAATGGCAGGGCCCTGAAGAGTGTTGTAGAGCAGAGAGACCTTGAGGTACAGGTTCCTATTTCCCTGAAAGTGATGCCACAAGTAGACAGGGTGGTGAAGAAGATGTTTGGCACATTTGCCTTCATTGGTCAGAGCATTGAATACAAGAGTTGGTACGTCATGTTACAACTGTACAAGACATTGGTGAGATTATACTTAGACTATTGTGTGCGTTCTGGACACTGAGTCATAGGAAGGATGTCATTAAGCTGTACAGAGTGCAGAAAAGATTCACAAGAAGGCTTGAGTTATAAGGAGAGACTGGATAGGCTGCGGCGTTTTTCCCAGTAGTGTAGGAGGCTGAGAGGTGACCTTATAGAGGTTTATAAGATCATGAGGGGCATCGATAGGGTGAATAGATAAAGTCACAGTCTTTTTCCCAGGGAGTCTAAAGCTAGAGGATATAGGTTTAAAGTCAAAGGGGAAAGATTTAAAAAGGATCTGAAGGGCAACCTTTTCACACAGAGGGTGGTGGGTATGTGGAACAAGCTGCCAGAGGAAGTGGTTGAGGCAGGTCCAATAATGACATTTAAAAGACATTTGGACAGGTACATGGATAGGAAAGTTTCAGTGTGATATAGGCCAAATACAGGCAAATGGGATTAGCACAGGCAGGTGACTTGGTTAGCATGGACGAGTTGGGCTGAAGGGCCTGTTTCATAACTCTAGGACCCTATGACCCAAAAAAATTGCAGATACTGGAAATCTAAAATGAAAACAGAACTGCTGGAAAAACTCAGCAGGTCAGGGAAAAAAACAGTTAACGTTTCAAAGTCCAAAGTCGAGTTTATTGTCAGATGCACAAGTACATGCATACACAAGGGCAATGTAAAACTTACTTGCAGCAGCATCACAGGCACATAGCATCATATAGGCAGCAATCATTAGAAAAACATAAATTAAATATAAATGATACACAATGAAAGAACACCATTAGAACAACAAAAAAACAAAGTCCATTTTAGTGCAAAGTGATCAAAGTGGTCATAGTGTTGCTAAACTGCAGTGAATAGGGTTGAGCCATTTGGTTCAAGAACCGAATGGTTGAAGGAAAGTAGCTGTTCTTGAACTGGGTGATGTGGGACTTCATGACTGAGACCCTTGACAGACCTCCAGTATTTTCTGTTTTCATTTCAGACACCGTAGTGTAGCGGTTAGTGTAACACTTTACAGCGCCAGCAACCCGGATTCAATTCCAGCCGCTGTCTTTAAGGAGTTTGTACGTTCTCGCCTGTCTGCGTGGGTTTCCTCTGGGTGCTCTGGTTTCCTCCCACATTCCAAAGAAGTTGTGGGCATGCTATGTTGGCACTGGAAGCATGGTGACACTTGCAAGCTGCCCCCAGAACACTCTACGCAAAAAAGATGTATTTCACTGTGTTTCGATGTACATGTGACTAATAAAGATCTTTTATCTTATCTATCTTAATATCTGCAATAGTTCTGAAACTAATATTTTAAAATAATGAAATGGTAAGATGGATGTGAACAGGTTCATTCAAATGACTGAGGGCTCTGGATCAAAGGGATGTAGATATATAATTTAAAATAAGTAATTAATGGATATTCTATTGACATGTTCTATTGTAAGAGTGTGGAATGCACCTTAGCCTGTTATACACTTTGAGGCAGGTTGTGAGTTCAAGTCCTACTCGAGGTTTAAGCAATTCATCTCCACAGAACTGAAGGAGTGCAGCACTGTTGAAGGTCCTGCCTTTCAGATGAGACATTAACCCAAGCTTACAGGAAAGGATGTGGAAGGTACCTTCAAGGAAGAGCCAGAGAATTCACCTGGTGTCCCAGGAAATATTCAACTCTCAACCAGCATTATTATAAAGTTGTTGGAAGGATATCATCTCAACAGTTTGTGGGCATGTCGATGTCCACAAAGTCACAGTAGCTGGTATTCAAGTATCCTGAGAGTTGGTTTGGAAATGGAAGTCCTTTCAGATCACAGTTTAGTGACTGAAACTCTGTCATTGATAATGTTTTAAAATCATGCAGGATGGGAGGGAGGGAGTTGAAGGAAAGGAGAATAAAGCAGAGTGGAAATATAATAGGCACTGTCAATAGCAATCAATCCGGTTCAGAAAAAACACCAGAATGGAGAGATTGGGCTAAACGTACATTTTCCATGCCAGAGTCTCTCTGTAACTCCATGGAAAGTCAGTCTGCAGTGAGGGAACAATCAAACAGGTTCCAGCAAATGCCTTACAGGTGGCGGCTCAGTCTTGTTTGTTTGGTGTAGGTATTGAATTGGAAACTTGCCTGGTTGTGACCTAATTTTTATCTCTGTGTAGGATCGGTGCCTTGCAGAAGTATCGACTAAACAAGATGGCATGTTGAGGTCAAGAGAAAGCTTAAACATCAGACCCCATTTTAACATTCAGGCCAGATTTTAGCTAAACCAGGAAGAAAGTAACATGGAGGAGGGGGGTGAGAGGGGTTAGAGAACAGAAGAAGGCTGCTTGAGAACTGAGGAATTGGTTTGGTTTATTATTGTCACTTGTACCAAGGTACAGTGAAAAACTTGTCTTGCATATCGTTCATACAGATCAATTCATTACACGGTGTACTGGGGTAGTGTAAGGTAAAACAATAACAGAATGCAGAATAAAATGTCACAGCTACAGAGAAAGTGCAGTGCAGGTAGACAATAAGGTGCAAGGCCATAACGAGGTAGATTGTGAGGTCGAGAGTCCATCTTATCGTACTAGGGGACCATTCAATAGTCATAACAGCGGGATAGAAGCTGTCCTTGAGACTGGTGATATGTTCTTTCAGACATTTGTATCTTCTGCCCGATGGGAGGGAGGAGAAGAGAGAATGTCTGGGGGTGGGGGGGGGGTGGTGGTGGTGTCTTTGATTATGCTAGCTCTTTACCGAGGCAGCAAGAAGTGTAGACAGAGTCTATGGAGGGAAGGTTGGTTTCCTTGATGTGCTGAGCTGTGTCCACAACTCTATGTGGTCCTGAGCAGAGCAGTTGCCGTACCAAGTCATGATGCATCCAGATAAGATGCTTTCTATGGTGCATCGATAAAAGTAGGGGTTGGGGTTGGATGGGAGACCATCCAAAATTTGGAAAGTTCCGCGTTTTTTTTACTCTTTTGCTTCCCTAAAGCCCATTATGTTGGGAGTGTGATGGAACACTCTCTGGATTAGCTCCAACCAGCTTAAGGTCATGTAGGATTTACCATCTGCTCTTTTGACACCCCATCCATCACCCTAAATATTCCGTCCCCCGTGACCAGTGAATCATTGTTACAGAGTAGATCATTCTCAAGATGCACTGCAACAGTTCACCAAGGCCATGTAGAAGGATGTCCAAAATGGGAACACTATCCCTGCAGGTTCCCCTCCTAGTTGTGCTCTGTCCTGGTCTGGAAATATATCACTCATTTCTGGGTCTAAATCCTGGATCTCCCTTCCCAGCAGCGCCATATCTTCTCCTGGGCGACAATGGCTAACACGAGGGGACAAAATTTTAAGGTGATTGAAGGAAGGTATAAGGGGGATGTCAGGGGTAAGTTTTTTACACAGAGAATGGTGGGTGCATGGAACACACTGCCTGCAGAGGTTGTGGGGGCAGATACATTAGGGACATTTCTCTTAGATAGACACATGAATGAAAGAGAAATGGAGGGCTATATGGGAGGCAAGGGTTAGATAGATCTTAGAGCAGGATAAAATGTCGGCACAACATTGTGGGCTGAAGAGCCTGTACTGTGCTTCAGTGTTCTACATTCTATGTTCTATGAAAGACAGTAACAGTTCAAGAAGGTGGCTCACCACCAACTTCTCAAGGCACTAAGGATGGGAAATATATGGTAATGAGACCCCATCCCCAGAACTAAATCAAACCCTTTATTTTTTTGATGGCTGAATGCAGAGCAAGACGCTTGCCCGATTAATCAGAAGCAAATTTTTAAAGGGTGCCCTCCTGTTTGCTTTAAATATTACTAAAACGTTTAACGACTTTGAAACCTGTTCCATGCATCTACACAGGATAACTAAAATTAGCTTCCGTAAATGTAACTGTGACCCATTGATTACTAAATTGGTCTGCTTCCTCAGAGGTAAAATGCACGCTGAGTTTGAGCTCGAAAGGTGGTGATTTTACCAGTGGGACAAGATAAAGGGTACTGAGGCAAATCAAGGCATTGAAGGTGATTCACTTTTTTCGGCCACTGTACCTCTCCCTTTTAAAACCACCACCATTAGTCCCTTCAAAAAACCCCTCTGTTTCTCCTCAGTTCCTTTTTCCCATCTCCTTCCTCTCTCCATGATCCTTGATCATGCCACTGCCTTCCAAATCTGTCCACCTGCGACTCCCAGCTTTGAATTACTCCAATTCAGACCCCACGGGTAGCATTCTTGCCTCTAAATCAGGAAGCTTTGAGTTCAAGGCCCACTCCAGATGTCCGTGGCAAACACTCCAAGGCAGTTGGAAGTGCTATCTTTCAAGCAAGACATGTTTTTTAGTACTTATTCATTTTACAGGATTTGGTCATCATTATCAAGGGCAGCATTAATTGCTCTTGAACTGAGTGGTTTGCTGGACTATTTGAGAGTCTGATTTAAGCCAGACCAGGTAAGGATTGCAGATTTCCTCCACTGATGTGTTATTAGTTAAACGGATGAGATTTCATGACAATTCAGTGGCTTTTTCATTGTCATTAACAATCACTACTTTCAAGTGATCAACTGAATTTATTTCCACAGTTGTTCTATGGGTCATAACATCAGTTTAAGATCAGAGGAGGAAAGCTTAGGAGAGATATCAGAGGTAGGTTTTTCACACAAAGAGCGGTGGGTGCCTGGAATGCACTGCTGGGGTTGGTGGTAGAGGCTGATACAACAGGGACATTTAGATAGACGCATGGAAGTAAGTAAAGTGGAGGGTTATAGGCTGTGTAGGAGAGAAGGGTTATAGGTTGGCACAACATCGTGGGCTGAAGGGCCTGTTTGGTGCTGTACTGTTCTATGGGATTCTGAATTCAAGTCCTTGGATTGTTAGCCAAGGCCACCGGTTTACTAGTCCAGCAAATTAAACACTGCATTGCCACTTTATCCAGCTGATAAAGATCCCACACTGCTTTAGAGTCATTGAGTTACAGAGCATTGAAACAGGCCCTTCAGCCCAACTCGTCCATGCTAACCAAGATGCCTACCTTAGTCCCATTGCCTGTGTTTGGCCCATATCCCTCTAAACCTTTCCTATCCATGTACCAGTATAAATGTCTTTTAACTGTCGTAATTGTACCCACCTCCACCACTTCCTCTGGCAGCTCGTTCCACATACTCACCACCATCTGTGTGAAAAACTTGCCCCTCACTATTTCAAAAGGGAGCAGGAAAATAACTCCTGTTGTTCTGGCCAACATCTATCCTTTAACCAACTGCATCAAAGCAGATTACCGAGTTATCAGAACATTCAAAGGTAAAGCAGGAACAGGCTATTCGGCCCCTCATACCTGGCCCAACATTCAATCAGGTCATGGCTGCTCGTTCACCACAGTGCAACTTTTCTGCACTAACCTCAGACCCCTTGATTCTCTTAATATCCAAAAATCTATCCACCTTTCGTCATGAATTTACACAGCAGCTGAGCCTCCACAGCCCTATTGAGTAGAGAATTCAAAAAATTCATGACCTTTTGGGTGAAGGAATTTCTTCTCAACTCTGTCCTGATTGGTTGACCCCTAACTTTGCGACTGTGGCCCTTGGCTCTAGACAACACGGCCAGGGAAAGCATTCACCTCATATCTAGCTGGTTTTGTGCATTCCAATGAGGTCACCTGTCATTCTTTTAAACTCAATAGTGTATAGGTCCAGTATGCTTCATATCTTCTCACATGACAAAACTGCCATCCCAGGAATCAATCGGTGAACTTATCTTGCATTCCCTTTATCACAACTTCTTCCGTAAATACAGAGACCAGACCTGTACACAATATTCCAGGTGTGGTCTCACCTGAAATATATATAAACGAAGCAATATGCCTATTGTCCTCAAATCCTCTCAAAATAAAGGCCAAGATACAGTTTCCTTCTTAATCACTTGTGGTACCTTCATGTTAACTTACAATGTTGCATGGACGAGGACTCCCAGATCCCTTTCAATCTTTCATGACGTAAAAATACCCAACCTTACAATTTTTATTACCAAGGAAGATGACCCGCCCATTTTTCCATGTTATAGTCCATCTGCCAGTCCCATTCACTTAGGCTGTCCATATCGCACTGAACCCTTTCAGCGTCCTCCTCACGGCCCACACTGTCAATTGGTTTTACATAGATAATGACAGACTTAGGTATAATGCTATTGTACCCCATGCCATAACTGTAATTGGTTTATTTTGTCACATGCACTGGGTGAAAAACGTCATTTGCCTGCAAACATTTCAAAACATAAGTACATTGAGGTAGCACAAAGGGAAAAGTTATAACAGAATGCAGAATATAGTGTTACAGTTACAGAGAAAGTGCAGGTCAGGTAGACAAATAAAGTGCAAGGGTCATGATGAGGTAGATCGTGAGGTTAAGAGTTCATCTTTATCGTACAAGAGGTCTGTTCCAGAGTCATATAACAGCAGGATAGAAGCTGTCTTTGAGCCTGGCGGTATGTGCTTTCAGGCTTTTGTATCTTCTGCCCAGTGGAAGGGGGGAGAAGAGAGAATGTTTGCGGTGGGTGGGGTCTTTGATTATGTCGGCTGCTTTGAATTTACACACAGCGAGCTCACAAGAGCAGCAGCGGACAGCAATGCAACAATGAGCAAACAATTGATTCTGGTTGGCAAAGAGATCGTCGGGGTCAGGGTGGAGACCAAGGTTGTCCAGGTGATATAATTGAGTCATAGAGTTATTAAGCACAGAAATAGGCCCTTTGGCCAATCATCAGATAGCTCATCCCATTTACACAGAACAGTACAGCACAGGAACAGGCCCTTGGTCCCACAATGTCTGTGCCGAACACGGTGCCAAATTAAACTAAATCTCTTCTACTTATACATGGTCCAGATCCCTCCACTCCCTGCACATTCATGTGTCTATCTAAAAGCCTCTTAAGTGCCACCATTGTATCTGCTTCCACCACTACCCAGTAGCCTGTTCCAGGCACCCACCACTCTCTGTGTAAAAAATTTGTCCCACACACCTCCTTTAAACCTTTCCCCCCTCACAATAAGGCTATGTCCTCTAGTATTTGACACCTACCCTGGGATAAAGATTCTGATTGTCTACCCTATGCCTTCTTTACCATCCTATCTACTTGCATGGCCACTTTCAGGGATCTATGAACTTGGACCACCGGATCCCTCTGTACATCAATGCTGTTCAGGGTTCAGCCATTAACTGTGTACTGTCCCTTTACATTTGACCTCCCAAAGTGCAACACCTCACACTTGGCTCTGACGAAAGGTCATCAATCCAAAGCATTAACTCTGTTTCTCTCTCCACAAATGCTGCCTGACCTGCCAAATGTTTCCAGGTGCTTCTAGTTTAGAGTGCCAGAATCTGAAATCTGATGACGGAGGGGAAGAAGCTGTTCCTGAATGGCTGAGTGTGGGTCTTCAGGCTCCTGTACCTCCTCCCTGATGATAGTAATGAAAAGAAGGCATGTCCCGGATGGTGATGGTCCCGGATAGTAATGAAAAGAAGGCATGCCCTCTGCAACCTCTTGCGATCCTGTGCATTGGAGCCTCCATTCCAGGCAGTGACGCAACCAGTAAGAATGCTCTCCACTGTACGTCTGTAGAAATTTGCAAGAGTCTTTGGTGACAGACAGAATCTCCTCAAACTCCTAATGAAGTAAAGCAGCTGGCACGCTTTCTTCATGATTGCATCAATGTGTTGGGCCCAGGATACATCCTCTGAGATGTTGACACCCAGAAACTTGAAGCTGCTCACCCTTTCCACCGCTGACCCCTCAGTGAGGACTGGTGTGTGTTCTCCCGACTTCTCTTTCCTGTAGTCCACAATCAATTCCATGGTCTTGCTGACATTGAGTGCGTTGACCCATCCCTTGGGTTCATGGTTTGGGATTTTTTACCGAGAGCAAAATAATATCATTTGCAGCTTTCCTTTCCCCTTCACATCCTTGAGGCTCAGAGATATTTTTTTAATATTTTATTTACAGCGTGATAACAGGCCCTTCCGGCCCAACGAGTCTGCGCCGCCCATTTTAAACCCAAATTAACCTACCCGTACATCTTTGCAATGTGTGAGGAAACCAGAGCACCCGGAGGAAACCCACGCAGACACGGGAGAACGTATAAACTCCTTACAGACAGCGACGGGAATCGAACCCCGATCACTGGCGCTGTAATAACGTCACACTAACCGCTACGCTACCGTGCCAACGTACATACTTTTAACTTGTGAGCTTTTGTACCTTGTGTCCTCACAATGCCAGAAGGGTGTTGAAATGGAAGAATCCTGGCTTGCAAAAGTTGCAGCTGCCTGGCTAGTATTTCACTGAGATGCTCATTCCAAGAGGCTCTCCATAATTGGCTGTCTGGTGTCAGGAAATGGTTTCACTTGTAGGAAGAAGACTGAACCACATGAGACAGTGTACTCTGAAAGTTCTCTCAGCATTTACTGCCCACAATGCCCAGTTCAGACAAAGCTGGAATGAAGTTAGGCCAGAAAGTGCACACAAGTGGCTCCGGAGTAACCACTAAGCGGGCTGTATTAAGGAAGCACATTTTTTCGAAGGTATAAAAATG
This sequence comes from Pristis pectinata, assembly GCF_009764475.1. Classification (NCBI taxonomy): domain Eukaryota; kingdom Metazoa; phylum Chordata; class Chondrichthyes; order Rhinopristiformes; family Pristidae; genus Pristis; species Pristis pectinata. The sequence continues at coordinate 7,062,964 of NC_067423.1, read as the reverse complement.
CACCCATTGACTCAGCAGTCATGTAGTGGTTCAGCATGAAGGTAACCAAAATAATATTCAATATGATCAAAGAATCCACCTCTGTGGCAACCAGAGGCAACCAAAAATTCTGAAGTGAGGTGCTGCATTACCAAGAGACCACAATCAGTGAGGATAGGCTGCAGCACCTCTGCCACAATTATTCTCAACACTGGTGCCCCACAAGGCTGTGTCCTCAGCCCCCTACTCTACTCCCTATGCACTCGTGACTGTGTGGCCAGATTTTACTCTAACTCCATCTACAAGTTTGCAGATGATGCCACCATAGTGGGTCATATCTCAAATAATGATGAGTCAGAGTACAGGAAGGAGATAGAGAGCTCAGTGACATGGTGTCATGACAACAAACTTTTCCTCAATGTCAGCAGAACAGAAGAGCTGGTCATTGACTTCAGGAAGGGGGCACTCCTGTCTACATCGATGGTGCTGAGGTCAAGAGGGTTAAGAGCTTCAAGTTCCTAGGAGTGAACATCACCAATAACCTTTCCTGATCCAACCACGTAGACACCACGGCTAAGAAAGCTACCCAGTGCCTCTACTTCCTCAGGAGACTAAAGAAATTTGGCATTTGTCCCCATCAACTTTCACTAATTTTTATCGATGCGCTGCAGAGAGCATCCTATCCAGATGCATCACGGCTTGTTACGGCAACTGCTCTGCCCGTGACCTCAAGAAAGTGCAGAGAGTTGTGGGCACAGCTCAGCACATCACGGAAACCAACCTCCCCTCCATGGACTCTTGTCCACACTTCTCGCTGCCTCAGTAAAGCAGCCAGCATAATCAAAGACAAGACAAGGCAAGATATCTTTATTAGTCACATGTACATCAAAACACACAGTGAAATGCATCTTTTGCGTAGAGTGTTCTGGGGGCAGCCCGCAAGTGTCGCCATGCTTCCGGCACCAACATAGCACACCCACAACTTCCTAACCCGTACGTCTTTGGAATGTGGGAGGAAACCGGAGCACCCAGAGGAAACCCACACAGACACATGGAGAACGTACAAACTTCTTACAGACAGTGGCCTGAATTGAACCCACCCACACCAGACATTCTCTCTTCTCCCCTCTCCCATTGGGCAAAAGATACAAAAGCCTGAAAGCACGTACCACCAGGCTCAAGGACAGCTTCTATCCCACTGTTATAAGACTGTTTAATGGTCCCCTAGTATGATAAGATGGACTCTTGACCTCACCATTTACCTTGTTATGACCTTGCACCTTATTGTCTGCCTGCACTGCACTTTCTATGTAACTATGATGCTTTATTCTGCATTCTGTTATAGATTTACTTTGTACTACCTCGATGCACTGTGTAATGAATTGATCTGTATGAACGGTATGCAAGACAAGATTTTCACTGTACCTCAGTACATGTGAATAATAAACCAATTCCAATTATGAGGTTGGAATTAGCCAGAGGCTTGAGCTAATGATCTAGCATTATGAGTTCAAATCCCACCACATCAGCCAAGAGATTTAAATGCAGGTAACTGAAATAAATTTGGTAAATTGGTTTATTATTGTCACGTGTACCGAGGTACAGTGAAAGACTTGTTTTGCATTCTGTTCATACAGATCAATTTCATTACAAGGTGAAAACAATAACAGAATGCAGAATAAGGTGTTAAAGTTACAGAGAAAGTGCAATAATTTGTAAGTAAAGTATGGCCGTCAGTAGCAGTGTCCACAGAACTACTGGTTCACAATGGGAAAGAAACTTGGTAGCCTTATTTGTTCTGGCTCCAGTCACATAGTAATGTGATTGTGTCTCAATGACATAGAAAGCCTAGGGCAGTTGATAATAAACACCATCCCCTAATGCTTATATCCTGGAAAATCTCTTCACAGCAGCCTCACTAGTTTGAACTCAGATTTTAAATGCAATCTATTTGGAAATGTTCAGAAAAGTTGTACTGGCTTGAATGGAATTGAGAAAATTAGACATAATTCTGAAGGGAAAATGCAAATGAAGAAGATGATCAAGAACTGGCTTGTTACATGAGTGAACTTTGAGAGGCCGAACGGCTTTTTTCTATTCTTAAAAATTCTTATGATAGTCAAGAAAGGAATTGTTGACCTAAATATCTAGGAATAGGGCTTGAGATCAAAATCAAATTGTTGGCATTGAGAAAGATTTGTGTTTGCCAACCATGCATTCAAAGCTAAAAATGGCAACATCTCCCTCTATGTATTTGTGGCTACAACATGCTGCACTAATGTGTGGAAATCTTTTATACATGGAGAGTAGTTATGAGCTTGGAAAGTCCTTTACCGCATTTTAATGTTAGTAAAATAGTATTGTGTGCTACCTAACTCTGTTTTAAAAAGGTCACAGTTTTCAAATGCAAGATACTCAGTACTGAAGGGTTTCTCTGCACAACATCACCTAGTACCACTTTCAGTGCATGCTAGTCATAGAGCCATGATGTCTTACTAACACTCAACTTCGTGATTTTCCTTTGCCTGCCAACACTTGGGGTAAGACAAAGGTCTGAGCTTGGGCAGGCACGGTAGTGTAGTTGTTAGCATAATGCTAATGGGAACCTGCAGTGACCCAGGTTCAATTCCAGCCGTAGTCTGTAAGGAGTTTGTACTTCTCCCCGTGTCTGCGAGGGTTTCCTCCGGGTGCTCTGGTTTCCTCCTACATTCCAAAGGTGTACGGGTTAGGAAGTTGTGGGCATGCTATGTTGGCGCTGGAAGCATGGCGACACTTTGCAGGCTGCCCCCAGAACACTCCATGCAAAAGATGCATTTCACTGTGTGTTTCAACGTACATGTAACTAATAAAGATATCTTATCTTATCATGAAGGCCTTACAGGCCAAATGGTCCACCAGTAGTATTCAGACATGCATCAGAAAGAACAAATTTGGCAAGGCATTAGAGGAATGTCATTGGCTCTTGGCAAAAGCCAGTACTCCCAGTGGAAGTTGGGGGAAATCTGGAAATTTAAAAAGGAATTATCTTTATATTCATAACTAGTGCAGTGTAGAAACAGGCCCTTTAGCCCACCGACCATCAAACACCCATTTATATTAATCCCATGTTATCTCCCCACACATTCCCATCAACCACCAGCTCCCCCCACTCACCAACCAGATTGTATTGTTCACCTACACACTAAGGGAAAACTCACAGCAGTGACAAATTAACCTACCTAGTTAACTGATTAGTTACGGTTTCTGATGTTCTATTTGGTTTTGGATCCTTATGGCTTGATCTATTCCAAGATCTTGCAACTGCCAGCATTAACCGTAACTGCCAACCTTGGCAGCCAGCAATTAAAGGGACGTACACACTTTACAAGCAGCACTCTTCAGGCCACTGAAGTGTGATGCTGTTTAAAGAATGATATCTACAATGATGAAAGAGGGAAGAGTGCTCTCAGGAAGTCAAAGGGACCTGGAAAAAGCTGGTGGAGAGCAGTGCCCTCAGGAAAGATGTTCTTTATGAAAGACAGGAGACCCTTGAGGGAAACATCCAGTTACACCAGGATAGTCTTTATAAATAACACAGGAGACCCTTGAGGGAAACATCCAATTACACCAGGACAGTCTTTATAAATAACACTACGACAGAGGTGGAGTCTTTGAATGCCTAGTATTTGGTGAGGCTTGCAGTGGTAGAAAATACTTGTGCCCACTCTGAAAGAAAAGTAAATCCAGTCTTCTCTCCTGGTCTATGGAGCTCAGGTAACCTCCCCTGTGCAGCAGGGAGCAGCAAATTCTGGGATGTGGCTTGGAATGATGCTGAATCTGAGACCATGACCTTGACTTACATTGGAAAAGCAGACTAACTGCATGTGAGGCTGTATTTTAAGTCACAAGAGGTTGCTAAGGTTGGGGTTGTCTTGGTGAAGTGCGGGTTGCATACAAACTGTTCCTCAGGTATATGTATTGGTATTGGTATTGGTTTATTATTGTCACTTGTACTGAGGCACAGTGAAAAACTTGTCTTGCATACCGATCGTACAGATCAATTCATTACACAGTGCATTGAGGTAGTACAGGGTAAAAAGAATAACAGAATACAGAGTAAAGCGTCACAGCTACAGGGAAGCACAGTGCAGGTCGACAATAAGGTGCAAGGTCACAACAAGGTAGATTGTGAGGTCAGAGTCCATCTCATCGTATAAGGGAACCGTTCAATAGTCTTATCACAGTGGGATAGAAACTGTCCTTGAACCTGGTGGTATGTGCCTCAGGCTCCTGTATCTTCTACCTGATGGAAGAGGAGAGAAGAGAGAATGTCCTGGGTGGGTGGGGTCTTTCATTATGCTCGCTGCTTCACCAAGGCAGCGAGAGGTAAAGTCCAAGGAGGGGAGGCTGGTTTCTATGATGTGCTGGGCTGTGTCCACAACTCACTGCAGTTTCTTGTGGTCCTGGGCAGAGCATTTGCCATACCAAGCAGTGATGCATCCAGATAGGATGCTTTCTATGGTGCATCAATAAAAGTTGGTGAGTGTCAAAGGGGACATACCGAATTTCTTTAGCCTCCTGAGGAAGTAGAAGCACTGGTGAGCTTTCTTGGCTGTGGCATCTACGTGATTTGGCCAGGACAGGCTACAGTAAGCTGTACAGGGAGGCCCTGGGCCACAGTAAGCTCTGGTTTGTAAGTCTTTGGGTAATGTACTCTTCTAAAACTCCTCCCACATGGAGCCCGTGGCTGTCTCTGGTGCTCAAAGCCTATCTCCATGCCTCTCAGATAAGGGGAGTGTCAGATGAGGCAAAGGATCATTGGATATCAACTTGTAGTGCAGAAACATCATGGAGTCACAGTCATAGAGCACAGAAACAGGCCCTTCAGCCCAACTGGTCCATGCCGACCAACATACCCCATCCAAGCTAGTCCCATTTGCCAGCGTTTGGCCCATAACCTTCAAAAACTTTCCTATCCGTCTACCTGTCCAACTGTCCTTTGAGAGTTGTTACTGTACCTGCTCAACCACTTCTGCTAGCAGCTCGTTCCACATGCATACCACCCTTTGTGTAAAAAAAGTTGCCCCTTGAGTTCTGATTAAATCTTTCCCCTCTCACTTTAAGCTTATATCCTCTTGGTCTTGATTCCCCAACCCTAGGAAGAAGACTGTACGCATTCACCCTATCTATGCCCCTCATGATTTTATACACCTCTATAAGGTCACCTCTCAGTCTCCTACTCTCCAAGGAATAAAGTCCTAGCCTGTTCAACCAGCCCCTCAAGTCCTGGCAACCTCCAGTAAATCTTTTCTGCACTCTTTCCAGCTTAATAACATCTTTCCCATAGCAGGGCGACCAAAACTGAACACAATACTAAGTCATGGAAGATGCAAGGAGGACTCAGTGTTAAGTGTAAAGTGTATAGAGCAAGCAAGAATGCCACAGAGCATTACGGAACAACCTGAAAGCAAATGCATTCTGAGTCACAAGAAATTCTGCAGATGCTGGAATCTGGAGCAATACACAAAAAGTGCTGGAGGAACTCAGCAGGTCAGGCAGCATCTATGGAGGGAAATAAACAGTCGACATTTCGGGTCGAGACCCTTCATCAGGACTGGAAAGGAAGAAGGCAGAAGCCAGAATAAGAAGGTGGGGGAGGAGCACACGCAGGCAGGGAGAGGTGAGTTCGGGTGAGAGGGGGAAGGTAGGTGGGTGGGGGAGGGGGAGAAGATGTAATAAGCTGAGAGGTGATCGGTAGAAGAGGCAAAGGGCTGAAGGAGGAGGAATCCGGTAGGAGAGGGCAGTGGACCATGGAATAAAGGATGGGGGAGGGGAGGAGAGGAGATGGGCAGGTCATCAAGGTGGGGGAAGGGAGCCACAGGAATAAGGGAAGACAAAGGAGTGGGGGGGGGGGGATGAAAAGAAACGGGGTGGGGTTTCCAGAAGTTAGAGAAATCGATGTTGAGGCCATCAGGTTGGAGACTCCCAAGGCAGAATATTAAGTGTTGTCCCTCCAACCTGCGTCTGGCCTCACCGTGGCAGTAGAGGAGGCCATGGATAGAGATGTCAGTATAGGAATGCGATGTAGAATTGAAGTGGGCGGCCAGCAGGAGGTCCTAGCGGACAGAACGAAGGTGCTCGATGAAGCAGTCACCCCATCTGCATCGGGTCTCACCGATGTAGAGGAGTCCACACCAGGAGCACCGGATGAATAAATGACATTCTGAGTGCTAGCCCTTCAACTAATACAATTTTAGGGGAAACAAAGTAGGTCGTTTTGCAAAGTTGAATATCACACTAAAGAGAATTTTTGGTGTTCCACAATCATAGACATTGTTTGCAGAGTTTTAAGTTGGAAGCATCGTCTTGGTGCTGAGAAAAGCCCTGCTGGAAATGGAATTTCCCTTGGGAGCTAAGATGCCTGGAAACAGACAGAATATTGCTCTCCTCCAGAGAAAACCAACTTTCAACTACACAGCACCGAATTTTTTTCAGCATTGCAAGAAAGAACTTCCAGGCCATTTCTGGAGTTCATTGCAGTAGGAGTGGTAAAACCAGGATCGACCTGTGCCTTCTGAAAGGATCTGGAGAGGTACCACAGGGGAATAATTTCAGTTCTATGGGAAAAGAGGGGAAATGAGATTACATCGAACATAGAACAGTACAGCACAGGAACAGGCCCTTCGGCCCACAATGTTGTGCCGAACTAATTAAACTAATCTAATGAATCCTTTCTGCCTACACAATGTCCATATCCCTCCATTCTCTGCACATTCATGTACTTATCTGAGAGCCTCTTAAATGCCTCTAAACACAATTGCTCTGCAAGAAGCCAGCATAGACTCAATGAGCCAAATGGCCTTCTTCTATGCCGTAATGATTGTATGGCACCATTTCTTCTCAAGATATCCAAAGTGACAATATTGGAAGTTATAATTCATATTGGCTCATACGATCATGCCACATGGCAAATCTGACACTTCACGACAATGACTTCTATGATAGACACATGAATGATAGGAAAATAGGAGGCTATGTGGGAGGGAAGGGTTAGATAGATCTTCGAGCAGGATAAAATGTCGGCACAACATTGTGGGCCGAAGGGCCTGTACTGTGCTGTAGTGTTCTACGTACTATATGTTCTATGGAAGGTAAAATGAGCTGAGAAGGAAACAGGAGCCATGTGTCACCAAACATCAAAAACCACATAATGACATTTTCACTATGAAGTAAACATTACAATGAGGCTCAAATCACTCCCTTCTGAATGATCACACCTTAATAAATGCAGGTGCCTTGAAAGCACAACAATATTCTTTTGATTATTCACAACAGCTGGCTCTCTAAAGCCTGTCTCAAATGATTATATGCTAAATATAAAAGTTTGAATATGAAAATTACATCTGGGTAACTTTACATTGGATAGTTAACCTTAAATACACGGCTGTGTCAGTGTGACTCTGTTGCCACCCACTCTAAGATCAGAGTCAGAAACTCTGTATTGATGGTCCCAGTCCAGAGATTTGAGCAACAATATCCTGGCTGTTAGTGCAGGGAGAGAATGCTGCATTGCCAAAGGTGGTGTTCTTTTAGATGAGGTGTTAAACAGAGGCCTCTAGTCTCAGGTGAATAAAAAGAATCCCTGGCACAATGCAGAGATGGGTATTACCTCTGGCCACTTATCACTCAATCAGCGTCACAAAAACTCTTTGGAAATGTTACATTGCTTTGTATGGAGACTTGGATATGTGCAAATTGACTGCTGAGGTTCCTACATTACAATAGCACCCCACCATCGAAAGTATGTACATGAGGCACTGCCTTAAGAAGGCAACATCTATCTTCAAAGATCCCCACCATCTGGGCCATGCCATCCTCTCGCAGCTACCATCGGGCAGGAGGTACAGAAGCCTGAAGTCCCATACCACCAGGTTCAGGAACAGCTACTTCCCTTCAATCATTCCGTTCTTGAACCAACCTACACAACCCTAATCACTACCTCAGTATAGCAACACTGTGACCACTTTGCACTACAGTGGACTCTTGTTTTTTTTTATTCTAATCATGTTCTTTCTTGTATAATATTGTATAATTTATGTTTATGTTTTTCTTGTCAATGCTGTGTGTCTAATGCTATGTGCCTGTGATGCTGCTGTAAGTAAGCTTTTCATTGCATCTGGGTGTACATGTACTTGTGCATATGACACGAAAACCTAATTTTGACTTTGACAACACTTAAAAAGTATTTAATTTGTCTTGAAGTGCTATGGGTTGTTATGAAAGAAATGTGAAGGGTACAATGTAAATATAATCCTTCTTGCTTCTTCTCATTAAATGTACAGTTCATCATAACTAGCAAAATGCATGTTATTGGAGGCTGTATAGGTGCCTAGATAGATAAGCTAACACCTCATCTAAGGCTAAGGCTAAAAGCCTCATCTGCCACCAATTTGTGATTCTGATTAGAAATTAGACTAAAGATCCAAAAGTCCTTGGTTCAATCCTGGGTTTCAGCAGTAGCAAGACAACATATTTATTGAAAGCATCACACAAAAAGTGCTGGAGGAACTCAGCAGGTCAGGCAGCATCCATGCAGGGAAATAAACAGTCGACATTTCAGGCCGAGACCCTTCATCAGGACTGGAAAGGAATAGGGCAGAAGCCAGAATAAGAAGGTGGGGGAAAGGGGAGGAGCACATGCAGGCAGGGGATAGGCGAGTCCAGGTGATGGGGGAAGGTAGGTGGGTGGGGGAGGGGGACAAGATGTAATAAGCTAAGGGTTGATCGGTAGAAGAGGCAAAGGGCTGAGGAAAGAGGAATCCGGTAGGAGAGGGCAGTGGACCATGGAATAAAGGATGGAGGAAGGGAGGAGAGGAGGTGGGCAGGTCATCAAGGTGGGAGAAGGGAGCCACGGTAATAAGGGAAGACAACGGTTTGGGGGGGGGGGGGGAGAAAAAGAAGGGGAGGGGTTACCGGAAGTTCGAGAAATTGATGTTGAGGCCATCAGGTTGGAGACTCGCAAGGCGGAATATGAGGTGTTGTTCCTCCAACCTGCGCCTGGCCTTATTGAAAGGGCGGCACAGAGGCACAGCTAATGGAACTGCTTGCTCACAGCTCAAGCACTCTGGATTCAATCCTGACTTCTGGTGCTGCCTGTGTGGAGCTTGCATGTTCTCCCTGTGACTACGTGGCGTTTCTCCGGGTGCTCCACTTCCCTGCCACGTCCCGATGACATGGTAGGTTAATTGTCCACTGTCAGTCATCCCTGATGTAAGTGAGAAGGTAGAGAATCGATGGGAATGTTTAGTGTAGGATTAGTGCTAAATGGTGCTTGTGTAGGGCAGGTGCGGTAGTGTAGCGGTTAGCGTAACGCTTTACAGCACCAGCGACCTGGGTTCAATTCCCGCCACTGTCTGTAAGGAGTTCGTACGTTCTCTCCCCGTGTCTGCGTGGGTTTCCTCCAGGTGCTCCAGTTTCCTCCCACGTTCCAAAGACGTGCGGGTTAGGAAGTTGTGGGCATGTTATGTTGGCGCCGGGAGTGCGGCGACACCTGCGGGCTGCCCCCAGAATATTCCACGCAAAAAAGCTGCATTTCACTGTACATTTCGATGTACATGTGACTAATAAAGATATCTTAACTTATCTCTTATCTTGAAGCTCAGCACAGACTCAGTGGGCTGAAGGGCCTCTTTCTGTGCTGTGTGACACTATGAATGTAAAGCTGAGTCCTTTGTAAGTTTCCAGATTTCTCCCAATTTCCACTGGGATTACTGGTTTCCACAACTAATGACAATCCTCTTATACCTTGCTAAATTTACTCTTTCTGATACAAGTCCAATTCATCCTGGTGGACTATTTAGCCTGTGAGGGCTTCATGGCCAAGCTGAGACACCATTGGACAATGAACAAGAAAAGGAACCTCAACTTATTTTTGTCCCTCCCCAAGTGTTGACAGTCGGTACATTGAGCGTTAACCCAATATTAGGGTAGCACAGCGGCACAGCTGGTAGAGCTGCTGCCTCTCAGCTCCAGCGATGCAGGTTCAACCCCATCTGTGTGGAGTCTGCACATTCTCCCTGTGACCGCGTAGATGTTCCGCTTTTGTTCCAACTCCCAAAGGTGGTTGGTTGAGTTATTGGCCACTGTAAATTGTCCCTAGAGTGTAGGAGAGTGGTAGAAGCTCAGGGGTGTGCAGAGTTGATGGATTGAGGGGAGAATAAAATGGACAGGATTAACATAAAAATGTGTTGTTGATGGTCAGTGCGGACTTGGTGATTCAAAGGGTCTGTTTCTGTGTTGGATCCTTCTATGACACTATGTGCTCAGTTGAAGAGATATGATCACGTAAATTAGTGTGATGAACATTGACTAAGCTGCAGTGCAGTCTCAGATGTGAAGCCTTGGTGTGTGCCTCTGTTCCCACCAACATAACATGCATAATTAGAACTTCCAGGCACAGAGGACTAAACCAGCAATTAAGAACTGCAGATGTGATGAATGTCTCTGTCAAGTGGAAAGATTCAGGATATTTCAGTGATCTGTTTCCATGTACACCACAATGTGCCAATAGCTGTAAACAGAGCCAACCACTTTAAAAGGGTTGTTGGTACTGACTTGCTTTAGAATAGTAGGGACTGGCTCTGTGGGTGTGACAGCAGTTGTTCCACAGATCCTAAAGTCGTGGCCCAAATAAACAGAGGCTACCCTGAGGGAGGAGAATTTTGGCACCTTTGCCAATAGACAGCTGGTATTAGCATTTGGCAGAGTTTAGTTCAGAGAACACAGATGTTCCTCCTGACTGTTCTCATGAAACTTTCACTTTAATATCTGTCAAGAATAAGAGGAGAGCCACTCGAGTGAAGGTCCATTCTGTTGCTGAGATACCGCTGTGTAACTCCCCTGTTTTTCAATTGGTAGCATAATACATGTCCATTTCTGTTTGCTAAGTCAAGAACAGCACAAATATTCTGCAGAATCAATAGATTCCAGATACAGTTGTAAGGCAGCAATATGGTCAGCTCCATCACAGGCACAACCCTCCCTGCCATCGAGGACATCTTCAAGAGGCGGTGCCTCAAGAAGGCGGCATCCATCATTAAGGACCCTTAGCATGCCCTCTTCACATTACTACCATTGGGGAGGAGATAAGGAGCCTGAAGACCCAAACTCAATGATTCAGGAACAGCTTCTTCCGCCATCAGACGCAATACTGGACCTGGTACTAGGCAATGAGCCTGATCAGGTTTCAGATCTCTCAGTGGGAAAGCATTTTGGAGAGAGTGACCATAAATCCTTGACCTTTACTGTAGCCTTGGAGAAGGATAGGAGCAGACGATACTGGAAAGTATTTAGTTGGGGAGGGGGAAGTTATGGTGCTATTAGGCAGGAACTTGGGAGCGTAAATTGGGAACAGATGTCCTTGGGGAAATGCACAACGGAAATGTGGAGGTTGTTTAGGGAGTACTTGTATGGTTCTGGACAGGTTTGTCCCATTGAGGCAGGGTAAGGATGGTAGAGTGAAGGAACCATGGTTGACAAGATACATTGAATACCTTGTCAGGAGGAAGAAAGAAGCTTACCTAAGGTTTAGAAAGCAAGGATCAGACAGAGCTCTGGAGAGTTGCAAGGTAGAGAGGAGGGAGCTTAAGAATGGACTTAGGAGAGCTAAAAGGGAGCATGAGGAGTGCTTAGCAAGTAGGATTAAGGAAAACCCCAAGGCATTCTACACATATGTGAAGAATAGGAGGATGACTAGAGTGAGGGTAGGACCGATCAGGGATAAAAGAGCAAATATGTGCCCGGAGTCGGAAGAGATAGAGGAGGTCCTTACTGGATACTTTGCTTCAGTGTTCACAAGACAGAGAGACCATGATGTTTGTGAGGATGGGGTACAACAGGCTGATACACTAGAACATGTCGATGTGAAGAAAGAGGATGTGCTGGACCTTTTGAAAACCATTAGGATAGATAAGTCACCGGGACCAGACGGGATATATCCAAAGTTATTACGGGAAGTGAGGGAAGAGATTGCTGCGCCTTTGATGATGATCTTTGCATCCTCACTGGCAACAGGAGTAGTGTCAGATGATTGGAGGGTGGCAAATGTTGTTCCTTTGTTCAGGAAAGGAGGCAGGGATAACCCTGGGAATTATAGACCACTGAGTCTTACTTCAGTCATGGGCAAATTACTGGAGAAGATTCTTAGAGACAGGAGTTATGAGCATTTGGAGAAGCATAGACTGATTAGGGACAGTCAGCATGGCTTTGTGAGGGGCAGGTCGTGCCTCACGAGCCTGATTGAATTCTTTGAGGATGTGATAAAGCACATTGATGAGGGTAGAGTAGTGGATGTGATGTACATGGATTTGAGTAGGGCATTTGATAAGGTTCCTCATGGAAGGCTCATTCAGAAAGTCAGTGGGCATTCAGAATTGGCTCGCCCATAGAAGACAGAATGGTTGTAGATGGAGCGTATTCTGCCTGGAGGTCGGCAACCAGTTGTGTTCTGCAGGGATCTGTTCTGGGACCCCTGCTCTTTATGAATTTTATAAATGACTTGGATGAGGATGTGGAAGAGTAGGTTAGTAAGTTTGCAGATGACATGAAGGTTGGTGGTGTTGTGGATAATGTAGAAGGTTGCTGTAGGTTACAACAGAACATTGATAGGATGCAGACCTGGGCTGAGAAGTGGCAGATGGAGTTCAACCCAGATAAGTGTGAAGTGATACACTTTGGAGGATTGAATTTGAAGGCAGAATACAAGGCTAATGGCAGGACTCTTAGCAGTGTGGAGGAACAGAGGGATCTTGGGGTCCACATCCATAGATCCCTCAAGGTTGCCATGCAGGTTGATAGGGTCGTTAAGAAGGCATATGGTGTGTTGGCCTTCATTAGTTGGGGTACGGAGTTCAAGAACCATGAGGTAATGTTGCAGCCATATAAAATTCTGGTTAGACCAAACTTGGAGTATTGTGTTCAGTCCTGGTCGCCTCATTATAGGAAGGATGTGGAAGCTTTAGAGAGGGTGCAGAGGAGATTTACCAGGATGCTGCCTGGATTGGAGAGCATGTCTTATGAGGATAGGTTGAGCAAGCTCGGGCTTTTCTCTTTGGAGCGAAGGAGGATGAGAGATGACTTATGGAGGTGTACAAGTTAAGAAGCATAGATCAAGTGGACAGTCAGAAACTTTTTTCCAGGGCAACAATGGCTAACACGAGGGGGCATAATTTTAAGGTGATTGGAGGAAAGTATAGGGGGGGGCACGTCAGAGGTAAGTTTTTTTTACACAGAGAGTGGTGGGTGTGTGGAACACACTGCCGGTAGAGGTTGTGGGGACAGATACATTAGGGACATTTAAGAGACTCTTAGAAAGACACATGAATGGTAGAAAAATGGAAGGCTATGTGGGAGGGAAGGGTTAGATAGATCTTAGGGTAGGATAAAATGTCAGCCAAAGGTAACATGTGGGACAACATCGTGGGCCAAAGGGCCTGTACTGTACTGTAATGTTCTATGTTCTATTTCTGAATGGTCCATGTACCCATGAGCACTATTTCATTATTCCTCTTTTGCACTATTTATTTATTTTTGTAACTTATAGTAATTTTTACGTCTTTACGTCTTGCACTGTACTGTTGCTGCAAAACAACATTTCATGACATATGTCAGTGATAATAAACCTGATTCTGATTCACCCTGAAAGTTTGATTCTCTCATATTCCATTTTGGTTAAAAAAAGTATTAAATCCTGCCTTTTTTGACCTTGGGATGCCCCAGAATTCTTTACAGCCAAACTAAATGAGCTCATAGTCATAGAGTAATAGAGCAAGGAAACCGTCCCTTTGGCCCTACTGGTCCATGCCAATTAAGCTGCCTATCTAAACTAATCCCATTTGCCCATGTTTGGCCCATATCCCTCTAAACCTTCCTTATCCATGGAAGTGTTCAAGTGTCTCAACCACTTCTTCTGACAGCTGGTTCCATATACGCACCAACCTCTGCATGAAGAAGTTGCCCCTCAGGTCCCTCTTAAATTGATTTCCCCCCCCCCCCACCCCTCACATTTAACCTATGCCCTCTAGTTTTTGATTCCCTTTCCCTAGGAAAAAGACTGCATGCATTCACCATATTTCCCTCATGATTTTATACACCTCTATAAGGTCACCCCTCAGTCTCCTACACCCCAGTGTATAAAGTCCTAGCCTGCCCAGCCTCTCCCTAAATTCAGGCCCTCAAGTCCTGGCAACATTCTCATAAATCTGACATCTTTCTTATAACAGCTGAACAATCTAATAATTAATGACACCAGAATAAATTAATTATAGCAAAGAACCAAATTCAAGTATCAACTACAACTTAGTTGATGCTGAGTAAAAGGCTTTTGAGTTCCACTCACTCCAGGAACATGACCACAAAAATCCTCAGGAAGTGTAGCATTGTGCTGGGATTCTGAGAGATATTAATCTGGTGTCTCAAGTGGATGTGAAATATCCTATGGATATCATTTTGAAGATGACATATTAAAGATACATACTGGTCACCCAACATTTTGAGAAAATATCTGGACAGTAGAACATTGTTCCTTATGGGAGCAAGCTGTCTCAATATTAGTTGCCTTGTTTCCTGTATTAAAAAGTCACCTGCAAACTACATAACTGGATGAAAAATTGCTTAGGGACAAGATAAAAAGGTTTAGTAGAAATGTATCTTTTATTTTACTCATGTTTACCTCCAAATTGCTCTTACCCTCTCAAGGGGATTTCCTATTTCCTGCATTTACCCATACCCCAATAAGATTTCCTGCAACAGTAACATTGTTTTTCTTCTGAGCAACTTCAACACCATCTTCCTGGGCTTGGGACCGTGTCAATATTTGCATGCAATTGCCAGTAATCTGCCAAACAGAGATCAATGTAATGTATTATTGGCGTGGGTCTCCTAACTCCATTTTGCAGCCAATACACTTACTTACGCGTATCTATGAATAAGCACAGACGTAGGGAAGAAAACAAGTCTTAAATGCAAACAAACCGTCAACTGAAGAAAACCATGCAAATCAATCTCAAATTTCTGCCCTGCCCACACATATTAGATACATAGCAGATTCATTCAACCTCAACTACAGACCTTGAAGGGATGGATCATTACATAAGACAACAGATACAAACACGGACACTTCTTCTGTTCATTTATTAATGCAAGTAGCATAGTATTCCATTCTTTACAAGGATAGGAACAGGTAAGGTAATATCTATTCACCAATAACTTACTTTACTAGAAAAAAAAGAGAAATACTGTATCCTCAAAGCTCCACATCTGAAAGGTACTGCATAATTGTACAAATAACTTAGAACCTGTTATATTCGCTTTTGCTGCCAGTTTTCTATGTCATATTGCACCCCTTTTGTTTTGGCTTTGTCAGTACCTCGAAAACAACAAGAACAAGACAGAAATTATTTTACAACAAAAAGGAAAGAGGTGTGATGGGGCAACGTGTGTAAAAAACAGCCACTAAAAAGATGCACAAGGGGTTGTTATATGATGTGCCTGCTCTGCACCGTGGGTAAGGGTGCACAGCACCATCGAGTTTTTGGGTGGTTTACTGGCACTGCACTATTAAAAGGACTGCCAATAACTTGCTTGTTAACTCCCAGATGTGCTGAATTTAATGAGTTTTTACAGTTATTTAGTCCTTGATTAACTTCCATGTGGTTGAGGTAGAAAAGATTGGACATTGAAAGCAAAAAAAAAGATTTCTTTTAAGGGCTTGTAAATAAATGTTTTATTCACATTTTACTTAAATAGACTGTAGCAGTTAAAAGTTGCAAGAGGAGCTAAGATTTTTTTAAAATTTTTTTTAATGTTTTATGTGAAGGAGACAACATTTACAGTACTTAACTCTCAAGGCTACAGAAACTCTCAGAGCAAACCCTGGAGATTACAGGAGGTACACATTACCAGAACCACAGTATTTTGTCACTAGGCCTTAGGCTTTGAGGCCAATAGTGCTAACATGCAATTTTTATATTTCCTGTACAACCACAAACGCAGAAATTTTGTGGTGAGACGGACAAGCAAAAACAGACATTGTGGTGCCAGGAAACCATCCAAACATCAGCAAACCAAAACAAAATTTAAAAAACCCTCTCAAGCAGAATCGCAATAGATCAACAAAATTAAGTCTAGTTTATTTTTTTCTTAAAAAATTATCCAACAAAACTGTTGCAGTCTTTTTTTTAATCCACTAGCAATTATAATTGTTAAATGTATACAACCATCCAGCGTGTACAGCATGTAATGAAATAATTCTTCTACATCTTCTTCTGGTAGTTTGAATTACTTACAAACAACAGTTACAGGAACTTGTTCACAATGCATTTCAGCCAGGGACAATAGATGTCCAGATTCTTCATTGGTAATATCCGTGTATTACACTGATTGCTTGCAACTGATAGCACTTCCTATGTGGAGGCTGGAGGCCAGATAAATGGTCTGTCTACAAGGTAATGCATCAAACAACTTCCGCTGGTGTGAGGCAGTAGATCTGGGAGTTAGTTTTCGGCAGTTTTACGAGCAGAGAGGAGTTGTCTGGCTCCCTTTGGTGAGTTTGCTGTCTCCTCCTTCAAATTATGTGTGTCTCTCTTTCTCTCTTGGTCTGAGAGTCCTCTCACCCACGGCTGATCATGTTGCACATAAGAAGCCCCACACAGTCTCATGGTTGACCATTCTTCCTTGTATATTTTACAGGTATTTTCAGGATTTGGGGTTGTGGTTGGTGGGGGGGTGGAGTGGGTGGGGGTTGGTGGAAGCTGGAGAGAAGAAGGGCGGGGTCAGTGGTATTTTGTTTAAAATGATATTTCACAGCACAAGATCCTGTCTCACAAATAAACAGGTGACGAGACTACAATGGTGTATTCACAAATGATGGTTGACGACTCAGTATACATACACAGCATACCGAGCTCCTTATAGGTGATGTCTAGGGAAACTCTTATCTGAAGCAAAGCTTGTTAATTGAAGTAAAGTTTATGGTTGCTCAGTCTCAGAGATTTCCTATCATCTGAAAACAGTTGAAGTCGCTCGCATTTTTGTTTAATCCCTCGTTTGGAAAATGTTAATGCAAAGCAGGCGTGCTCTGCAGCTTCCCGCTGGAGATCTCTAGCCCATCGCAGTGACCATACTAGAGGGGTGGTGAGGTCCAAAAGACAGACCAGAGGATGGATGAACCGGGGTTGGTGTCGTCAGCACGTGGCCTGAATGGCTGAATGGTGGGATGTGATGAATGGGCGACATGTGTCTCGTGAGTGCTGTGGGGCTGAACGAACTGGCCTTGTCCATGAGGCTCTTTGAAAACTCATCCAGACCGTCGTGGGTCTTTTTGCTCTTCTTGGATTTGCTGGACATTTTCCGGTTCCGGGTCTGAATTCCTTCTTTCTTCATGGTCAGTGGTCGGTTAATCTGCAGGGGAAAGAAAGGATTTTAAAATGGCACAATTGATCATTCTCCCCAACCCCCGGCCTACAGTTTAATCTTTTCCAAGTGCTGGCTTCTATTGACACATGATGCAATGCATCCTGGAAAGCCTACCATCTCACCACCCTGAACTTAAAGTGATGAGTATCGAAAGACTCGGCACCAGCACAATCCCTCGATACTCCCAACAAACTCTTGAAGCACGGTCGCCATTATGGATCCCACAAACAACATTGTGATAGTTTGCTTTGGGGAAGTTGATCAAGGGACAAGTATTGGCCAGGACAGCAGGTGAGGGTGTTCTTCAAAAAAGTGCTGCTGGGTCTTTTATTTCCTCTTAACAGAGCAATGGTGCCTCAGTCAGTAAGTGGTGTGAAAAGTTAGCACCTCCAAAAGTGCAGCTATTTCTAGGAAGTTTACTTGATTGCCAGCCTGTGTAAGTTTGGACTGGCAGACTAATGAACTCCAGATGGTTGAAACGAATGCTGAGCTTAACTGGTGTGTTCACAGACAAACAAGGACACCTACACACACACTAACACACACACACACACACAAATTTAATTGCAATCAGAATCAGAAGCAAAAACCTTTATTCTTCCTTACACTAGATCACTAAAGCTAATCATGACACCCAGTTTGATTAAGTGAACTAGCTCAGACTGGGAGTTGAACAGATCTATGAAGTATTACATTTCTAATTGTTTTAATGTACTAAATTCAATTTGCCGAGTTTTGATGCTGGTAATTTTTTTTAATAATAAGGCTTGATATGTACTGTATATAGGAACAAATGGTTTGAACAAAAGATCCTCCACTATCTCCAATCAAAACAGAAACATCTACTATCGAAACCCAAGATGACACTTATATTTGTTTGCCTGTTTCTTTGGCAGAAAGGACACCAAAAGTATTATATACCAAAGCAACAAATGTTCTCAGGTTTCTGCAAGTACCAGCTAACTCATCTTCATTTACAGTCCTGCTACTCAATTCCCATCTTCAGATGCACTGTCTTACGTAGCTTCAACAGCTGTCAATCAGGTTTTAAGTGCAAGACTACCACCTTCTAAATATCACACGGCAAGGATTGGCCCAACGGATTTTCAGGAAGAAGAACCTTTGTGCAGGATCAAACAGAGCTCGGTCATAAAAAATATAGCACTAAATTTAAAACAATAATAGTTTGTGTGGTAAGTGTCAGGAAGTGATTGCACATTTGAAACACTTCCCTCAAAAACAATGGCGAGGAACCAACAAACAGCACATGAAACAGAGGGGGTTTTAACCAACTTCACCAATTGCTGCCTGCACCTTTTTTTAAACTTCTCAAAACTGGATTTAACCATCCATAACACCAGCGTACAAACTTAGCAGACACAATTATTTCCCTGACATCTAACAATATATAAATACAAGTCTTCTCAGCCTTGAAAGAGCTGAGAAGACTTGCATTTATATACCTATCAAATCCTTTCCAATGCATTTACACAATGTAACTTGCTGAACTGCAGTCACCATTTTAGTTAAGAACTCACAGTAGCCAATTGGCTCTCAGCAACCTCCACAAAAGCAATGAGCCGATCAAAGCGTTCAGAAACATAGATTAGGGAATAAAACATTGGGCAGGATACCGGGGGAGAATCTCCCTACTTCTCACGGGAGTGTCAGACTGAATTTTTGCACTCAAATCCCAATGTGGGACCATCTGGAAGATGAGCCACAGCTATATACGATACAATTTATGCAATGGATCTATAGATGAACACAATATGGTTGAGACTAAACCATCAATTTCTTAGAATGTGCTTGTGCATTGTGTACAAAGTACAGGCAGGTAATATTCCCTTTGGTCAGAACAGTTTCAGATAGAAGACCTTTCTGATGAAGGGCCTTCGACCTTAAATGTTAACTGCTTCTCCCACAGATGCTGCCTGGCTTTCTGAGTGTTTCCAACATTTTCTGGTCTTATTTCAGATTTCCAGCATCTACAGTTAGCTTTTAAAGGACCATTTTATTCATCCTTTGAAGCAGAATTTCAAAATAATAAATTGCTGACTCAGAGTTGCATACACATTGGCTGTTGTGATCACACCCAAGCCTTACCTAAATATATGGGTTAAAGTGCTGATCTGAACATTGCTTGTAGTACTGTTGCAAGATCATGGAACACTTTTTTTTGCTGTTTCACACCCCTAGGCCAATGTCTGCAGCTCGTTTGCATTATATCCAGCATGGATGGAAAACACCGTATACACTCCTTAGTAGATGACTGTTAAATGTCTAAAACAGCCCAAGCTGTTAAGTTTATAGTTCTGCCTTCAAAGCATTCTACTTTAAGTTCTTTTTCTTTAACCAACTAAGTGCTTAAGCGATGGGGTTGTGTTAATATCTCCAGTCCATTGAGAAATTTTAGGTGAACCAATAAATGAACCCAATCAAATCCATTCAAACAACCCATTTTTGGAGACAGGGGGGACAGGCAGGAAGG
Source organism: Pristis pectinata (assembly GCF_009764475.1). Taxonomy (NCBI): domain Eukaryota; kingdom Metazoa; phylum Chordata; class Chondrichthyes; order Rhinopristiformes; family Pristidae; genus Pristis; species Pristis pectinata. The sequence continues at coordinate 7,043,043 of NC_067423.1, read as the reverse complement.
ATTCCTTTATTTCCAATAAAACCAATTTCCGCTTGCATTTTTGTCCCTGCATTCTGAAAAGAGATTGTTTCCGCCGTTATATTCAACATTATATTCATGAAGAACAGAGTGAGCTCATGCTGAAAATTAGCCGGCCCTTGGTACTTTGCTCAAATGTCCCTCTGTAGGACTTGGTACTTTCACCACCTATTCAACCATTGGAGCATCACACTCAAACCCAGTCCTGGGTTCACCCAATGTCACTCAGAGGGACTTGCCATTGAGATGGTGGAGTGGAGGAGTATATCACACACTGATAACGTGTAAGGATCACTGAATTCCAAACTGTTAACAGGGCAAGGAAAAGCAGCAAGATTCCCTGGGAAAAAAGTATGGATAAGAAACCAACTGTACTCTATGGCTGCTCGACACCATCCTCTGAAAATAAAGGTTCACTTCCAAAACATGGATCACTTCCAAAATCTTGGAAGCCACCCCTTAACGAAGGAAGTTACTGATAGTGAAATTCACCCTGGCTGTAAGTACACGAGCATAGGAAAAGTGTTTGAAAATCAAAACCACAAACCTGGCACTAAATGGGTCAGCAGTACTCTCTGCCCTCCTATCTACTTCTATGGCTTGAACATTTTACAGCAGACACCTCAGAAGACTGGAGAGATATCACCAACACTGCAAAGTCCTTCAGATCCAACATCAGTTTGCTCTCCCAGGTCAATATCCCCATTACAGAAGCCCTAATTACACTCACACTGTTCTGCTAGGCAAACCACATTGTTTGCTTGCCTGACACTAGCCTCCCCAAACTAACACTCCACCCCGAGCTCTGTCACGGAAGACAGAGAAAATCTCCCTGAATTAATGGAACGTCCCTGTGACCATTCGAAGTGGAGAAGGAGCACACGGGATACCACTGCAAACCTCGACGCCGTGCATTGAGAACACACTGAAGTCCAGTGCAAATGATTGAAGGAGTGCCCCACCTCCCAAATGACCCACCTGCAGGTCCCGTCAGGTAGCTCTGCCTCACCCATGCCAAAACCCACAGGTATTGCATTAACTTCATTGGTCAACCGAATGAAGTGGAAGCAAGTCAACCTCAATCCCAAGGGACTGCCCATGAAAAGATGATACATTAGTCTACTCTTTCCAACCAATGTTCAGTTTCTGTCAAATAACGTCTGTTTTGTGGCACATGTGGACACTTTCATCCCAAAATCATCTCACATCTCCACTGGCCAGTTAGTTGGTGAAGGAACTGAGAACTGAGAAGTAGATTTTGAAGAAGTTCCTTATCTAGAATGGCTATTGTGGACCTCTTAGAACGCTGGGGTTCTGACTTGCTGCCTAACTACCTCAGGAAAGAAGATCCACATTCCATCTACCTTCAACACTTGCCACTCTTAGTTCCTCAACTCCATCTCCTCCACTGCTCTTCTTCAACACCAGTGTACGTCGTCAAGTTATCCCCCATGGTTTCAACTCCACCTCTGCACCTTCATGAACTAGGGATAAGCATCCACCTGCTTTCCAAGTGCCAGTTTTGCAATTACCATTAAAAAAGAATGTTCACTTATCTAAACTCAGTGCCAGTCAGGAGCTGGAAGCCAATCTTCCACACAGGCATCCAAGACTTGATGGCTTGAACTTAGCAGCTGGCTCAAGAAGTTACTCTACTCATTTCTATGTCAAGATCTCCCTCTCCAATCCGGAAGACAGCCATGATAATTGAACTGAAATGTTTATCCCATATACATAATAAGTGGAACATAATCCATCAGACTAGTCCTGGGAAATACTAATTAACCTTTCCTTAACAGAAAAACACTGTCCCTAAAGATAGGTGTTTTCCAACAAACGATGTCCTCTGTAGTTATAAATTTGCTCCACCACTTAATTTAGTAATGGCATCAAGCTAAGAACTATCTCTAATGGATACACAACAGCAAGTTCTAATGCAGTAACTGAACAAGTGCCATGTAACAACAGCTACTACACTGCAAAGAAAGTAAATGCACAAGTACTTTGAAGTGTGTCGCATGCCAAATCTATCAAGTTTATGCTAAAGTTGTGACTTTCTCAAATTGGACATTGAACACATTAATACACAGTGGCTGTGCTTTAACTTGCCTTTGACGAACTCGAAAGGAATACATTAACCAGTATGAAAAGCTGAGTCATTTTAAAACTATGCAAGCAGTTTTATTTATCTTACCACTATTAAAATGTTGACTTCATTCCCCCTTTTCCTCTTCCCCCTTATACTTCCTTATGCACAGCATACCTCCTGTTATTTGTTGCAATCCATACTGACCCTGGCTCTCATGCACACTGACAGGAGATGTTACCCAACATCAACATCCATTCCCTCCTACAGAGGTGAGTACAGTTCTGCATAACAAACCTGTACTTAGGCCAATACCATCTTCCAATGTATTAATGACCAAAATTCTTTCCATTTTGACTTAAAACTGGCAACTGAGCAAATGCATCATTTAGATATATATTACAAATGATGTAACAACCATTATCTACTGCATCTGTATGATTGCTTGTGGTCTTTTAGTGTAGTAACTATTCAAATCTATTACTACGAAAATCATAGCATATACAACAGCTATTGCTAAATAACTAATATAACATAACGTACTGTAATTTTTGTTTTAACATGAAAGATTAATATAAAGTATCACACTTTGGGCCAAAACTCTTATCCCAGAGTAGTTGGCCCCTAGCTTTACAATGTCCTTACACTAACCAGTTAGACAAAGATAAGAGAGAAGAATTAGATTTAATAAGGGATTGTCTAAGCTGTAATGTCAAAACAAAAAATAGATAAAGGAGTGGAAAATATTGAGCATAACATCAAATGATTTGATGGCAGGGATGACTGATGAACATCGCATCACTACCCTTCAAATGCAGTGTCACAGTATATTCCTGTGTATGAAAGTAAACGTTCACTTAAACAGGGATTGTTGCGTGCGCAAATGATCAGTCTGAAATTTTCTTTTTAAAATTACTGGTAAATCAAACCCACAGAAGGGGCAACCCCCAAAGCATCTGAACTTTAATAAGTAAATTCTGGAGGCTAAATCATTGTCTTTTTCAATGGAACACTTTTGAACCATTCTCAAAACTAATAAGACAGAACAGAGATAGGCAAACCCCAAATCAGCAAGCATTACTCAAAAGCCTGTGGGCTAAAGTTTATTGGCAGCTCCAGTGAAATGCACACCAGCTGAAGTCTGTTCACACTGCTGCACCGTAAAGATTAATTGATTGAATTAGACTGGCGCCATTCACGTGACAATTAACACAGACCTTAAATCCTTCCCAATAAACTGACAACAGAGGTGGTCTCTCCCACACCGTCCCCAACAGTACAATCCTGGTCTCATTTCACAGGAACACAACCAGAAGGTATCATTTCCATTTTTTAAACCTTGCACTCATGATTCCATCCTTTTGTCAACCATCATTCCAAAGAATTTGATTAAAGTTGCATGGTGCTCATATTAACACGTCAAGCAATTCAAGTCAATTACACTCGCACTGCACTTCAATTCCAACTCATTTACAACTGAATTACCTTCAATTTCATTTTTATTATCAGTTGCCTACTTTGACTCGCTGAATTTATTTCACAACATTACTGTGCACTGTTTCTCCAATCATAAGGCGCAAGTTCTGACCAAATACATTGCTTCTGTATGGATTAATTTACATATTAATAGATTTAAATATGATGTATTTATTATCAGTTTTTTTCTAGTCATTCTCACATCTTTCAGTGGATCGGTGATATCATAACAAAGCTCAGACTGTTATTTAATTTGCTTTGACATCCACTTCACCTTTTACATGGTTACTCTATCTCCACACCACTCCATAGCTCAAGCCATTCTACAAAGTTCAGTGTACCTTTAAGTTTACAAGAATTTTGTTGACTATTAGGCATGTCCCTGTTTTTTCTCTTGCCTTACCATTACCAAGACAACCTCCTGGGTTTTCTTCTTCCTTTGTGATTTGTTAAATTCAAGTTATATTTTTATCTGCATCACAAGGCTGCTGTCAGCCAATTTCAGCCCCAGCTGGCAAGGGTGAAGGAGTTAATTCCTTCCTGGACATTCCTTGCCTTTTCCTGGGAAAGGGATATACAGGTCGTCCCCAGATTACAGCAGGGTTCCGTTCATGTGAACTGTTCGTAACCCGAACAGTTCGCAAGTCAGAAATGCGGCCATGAAACAAGTTCCCAGGTGACAAGATATCTGAAGCCCCACAGCAGCTGGTAAATCCATCCCACCGGTCTCCCAAATCCTCGTTGGTAATGTATAGACTGTATATAAGCCAGCGATTTGTAGACTGGGGAGGATCTGTATCCAGTAACTCCTCTTTGCTGATTTTCTCCCTCTCTTTCCTACTATAACTCTCATTATAGAGGCCTACAGCATGGAAACAGGCCCTTTAGTCCAACTGGTCCATGCTGACCAAGATGCCCAATCCAAGCTAGTCCCACTCTCATTAGAACCTGCTTCGCATAGAGTCTTCACTCACACACATGCAAGGACAATCCTGAAGATAGGATTGTGAGTATAGACAGGATATCAAGAGGCTTCAAATGGAAGTGGACAGGCTGAGTGAGTCGCTGAGCACAAGGCAGATGGAATCTAATGCGGAAAAATGAAAGGTCACTTATGTTGGTGCACATAATGAAAAGCAGAGTATTTGCTAAACAGTGGCAGATCGAGTAGTGTTGATGTGGACCTGGGTGTGCTTGTACACATGTTACTGAAGAGTAACATACAGATTTAACAAGCTATTAGGAGGCCAAATGGTATGTTGGACTTTATTATGCAAGGAATTGAATACAAGAGTAAAGAAGATTTATTGTAACTTCATAGGGTCTTAATATTGTTCTTAATGTTGATCTCCTTGCTTAACAAAGGATGTACTTGCCATTGAGGGAGTGCAGTGTAAATTAACTAAACTGATGAAAGGGATGATGGAGCAACTGACAATCTGCTGGAGAACCTCAGCAGATTGAGCAGCATCTATAGAAAGAAAGGAATTGTCAATGTTTCTGGTCGAAACCCCGCATCCACGGTTAGCGTAGCACCATTACAGCGCCAGCGACCCAGGTTCAATTCCAGCCGCTGTCTATAGAGAGTCTGTACGTTCTCCCCGTGTCTGCGTGGGTTTCCTCCGGGTGCTCCGGTTTCCTCCCACATTCTAAAGACGTACGGGTTAGGAAGTTGTGGGCACGCTATGTTGGCGCCAGAAGCGTGGCAACAGTTGCGGGCTGCCCCCAGAACACTCTATGTAAAAGATGCATTTCACTGTGTGTTTCGATGTACATGTGACTAATAAAGAAATATTACCATATCTTATTGGCTTGCTCTCAAAAACAGAATATCTTAATCCAGGAGCACTGCTATTTGTGGGAGCTTACTGTGCACAGCTGGACTGCAGGGTTTCCCACATTCCAACAATGATCACATTTAAAGTACTCTACTGGCTGCAAAGTGCTTCTGAAAAGGGTGTGAAAGGCACTGTATGTGCAAGTTGTTGCCAACAATTCTTTTTCTTTGTATTAAAATGCACCCTTTTCTTCCCCAATGACTGATAACAAAAAGAGTTTGATCCATTGTCCCTGTACAGGGCATTGCTCTTTGGATAATTGGAATTTGCTCCCTCCTTCCCCCCCCCTCAACAATCCAAAGGCACAGGGATAGGGAAGGGAGGAAGGGGTTGGGAGAGGGAGCCACAGGCAGGTAACAGGGCTCCTGAGTAAGAGGCGGGGGTTGTACTCACATTGTGGAGTTTGTAGTAGAGCCCACAGGCGTTGCACACGGGGTCTCCATTGGCATTCCGTCTCCACAGAGTGGTGGTAGTGGTCTGACAGTTTGCGCAGGATGTCCCTGCCCGTCTAGCAGCAGACTGGAAGAACACAACAAAAACAAACTCATTTAGCAAACACACATATGCATGAACTCTGTCAACCAATGCCAAACTTTCAGTGAACACCTTGTTTCATTTTCTGTATTGTCCATACGCTAAATAATATTTTTAAATAACATAACTTTCTTTCCTGTTTTCATTATAGCGGAGCAAATTGCTTCACAAGCTAACTATATGCACCCTCTTATTGACTTTAAATTTTAAACAAAACTCTTGACTGCCTTGGGAGAGTGTGTGCACGCTGTATGCAAGTAGACTGCTGGATAAGGGACTGCTTCCTGAAGCCCAAGCCCATGGAAAACTAAATCTGCACAAATACTACCTTGTAAGACTTTGATGCTGTTGAAGATCCCTAAATGGATAGATAACATCCAGGCAAGTGACCAGAACCTTATTAAATTGGGCCTGTCAAATGTTCCACATATCATTAAACAATTGCATCACCAGGACAGGACATTTAAGTAACAGCTGTATGTTTTAACCATGTTCGCTCACTCAGAAATTCCTTATCAAATAAAAAGTTTTTTTTAGTATCAGAAAAATTATTTGTCAAAAAGGAAGCAATGCTATATTGAGGGAAAATGTTTTAGTTTGCGTCATACAGGAGAATGGCATTGGCTTAGGTCTGGGAAACAACCCTGGTGTTGGGATGAGACAGACGGAGAGAGAAAAAAATCTTTGCATCTCTCCAATATTCAATAGCTCCATCTACGATATATATTTCCATTTGTGCAGCCCACTTAACTTTTGCTCCTGTTGATCTGTTCCACATTACCAGCAACAGAACGTGAAAGAATTTTTTTTAAAAGAACATTTACTGGCCTTTTAAAAATAACAAAAGCAATGGACACAATTCAAAGGATGCCTGACTTGAATACTTCTTAATACATGTTATTGTACTGAGTATTCAGAGCAGTCAGGGCTAATAGAGTGCCACATATTTTTCTGCTGATGACATAGACTTTGAGTTGATCCTGTTTGGACAGTCACCCGAAACTACTTCACCAAACTTTAGTCGTTCCATTCCACCCCCCCCCCCCTCCCAATTTCTTGTTCAAACACCTTTGTGTTTTGAGGTCGGGAAGTGATATTGTTGTAGAAAGCAGTTATCTCGACTAGGCAGATATCCGGCTGCTTTCCATAGGAAGTCAGCTTTTTACATTAGAGAGCAGGGAAGGTGGGGGTGGGGACAGAGAGTAAGAAAAGGGGAGACCTGCTGCCAAGTAAATGCACTGCAAACACTTCTCTCCCTCGAAAGTTTTCCTATCTTAACGAGGCTATGAAAGATTGGAATTCCATTAGGGGTCAATCATTAAAATCAACATTTTCACAAAGGCACAATGGGAGTGGGATGGTTTGGTCAGGCTAGTGCTACTGGGACAACACTAAATTCATGTTGATTGATCTGAGGCAACGATAACCCACGTTACTTCTTTGTTTGTTTCTTTGGTGGAAGGTTGATGTTGGCGGGGGGGGGGGGAGGGTGGGGGCAGTGAGGAGGTAGGGGCAACATGGTCTTAAAAAAGAGAGCTGGCAAACGACGGACGTCTTAAAGCCAGAACAAGCCAGGTTCAAATGAAGTCTGTGCTAAAGAGACGGCAGTTCACTCAACAATCAACAGTGTGTACTCTGAAACATTATTGATGGTCAGGGTGCCAGTGATAATTGGCATTTCAATAGGCCTGTCAAATGGTTTAGGGATGGTTTGTTAAACTTACAGGGGCCTGTCACTTGAATATACTGCATTATATATATTTTAAATGGAATTAGGACACTGTGTGCCTGACTCTATAGTACAGTATATCAAAGAGCATTTTGGCAGGTCTGATCAAATGACGTGGATGCAATATTTGCAAAAAAAAATCTACAAAACTGGCATAGGAAAACCAATTTATTTGCTGTGATCTTTCCAGGAAGTCAGTATGTGTTTAAAAATGTCACTTGAGGAACATCACACGTTAAGAGTTTGGACAGACAGCCTTAAAAATATACATACTAATTCACATTTGATTTCCATTTGTGTTTGAGATGACTAATTTAAAGTTTCTGTCAATGAAAAAGATAAGCTTTCAAAGCTAACGCAAGGAGAAGTGAGATGTTGTTTCCCTTTAATGTGTGGTACAAAAATACTAGAAAATAGCTGCGTTGATCATTGCTACTTTGGCTACCGAGACATTGTCAAAACTGGTTGAAATTTCCGCAACCCCACCCCACCCCCCCCCCCACCCCAAAAAACCTTACTCAGATCAGGAAATGAAAAACTGCTGTTAGATCACTTAATCCCCTGCTACCTACCAGTCTCCTCTTGGGTTTGATAAGAGGTCGGTTCTGGCCGTTCATTTTGTGGTAAAGACCGCAAGCATTACACAGATAATGCCCAGTACCGTCTCTCCTCCACAGGGGTGTAGAAGTGGCTCCACAGTTCACGCATTCTCGACCTTCTGAAACAAAATCACAAGCCAGTCACTGCCAGTCTCGACAACTCGCCACAGATTATGAGATGAATTATTGCTGGTGAACTGCGAGGGAATGTATACAGTACTGGATACATTTGTGACACTTCGTGGCAGATTTGCCCAATATATTAACCACTAGCCACATGTGGCTAATTGGAAATCCAGATGTGGCTAATTGCCCTTCAGATGACTAAATAGCACATGGGTGGCACACACCGTTCTTGAACACGTGATTCATTTGGTTCGTGTATGCGTTAACCTTTTATTTTGCGGGAGAACGGGAGCAAATATTTTTTTATTATTATTGTCATCGTGATCTTTCATTTTTCCTTAGTTACTAAATAGCGGGGGGGGGGGGTCTTCGTTAGCTAAATAAATAAACTTTAAGCGCAATCATTTGAGTTGACTAAAGCGATTTCTACCAATGTTAGTCTCAAAAGTTATCCCTGGTTGAGGTAAATTTACTCCCCGAATCTGACTCTCTCGCCCACCATCCTAATCACACGCTTCCTCTGGATGTTCGCAAGCTCCTTGCTTTGTTTTCGTTTATCTTTCGGTGCATCACCTTGTAAAAACTCCTTGTGAAAATGTTTTAACGTTATTTATGGTGGTTAGTGCTTTTCAATACTCTTTAGAACGATTCTTTATTTAATTTCTTCATAATGCGCCTGGCGCCACAGAGGATATCAAACTACAATAAAGTGTGCTTTAACTCACATTTTTAGGCAAATATTTGCAATGTACTGGGAAGGCAATTACATTAAGCTGAGTGCAGTCTTTAACTTGTAGGTCAGAATATCTTGGTAAAGCTATTTGCAAAATTTTTAATGGTCGATGTTTATTGGTGGGTCCATAGATAACCAAATAAATAATTTACATAGACTGATCGAGTGGGAAAATATTTCTCAGTTTTATATCTAGTTAGTTATTCATTAATCCGTTTATGCCGCTTCTGTGCACTAGAAGCGTAAACATATTAATAAATAACGTCAAAAGTGACTGTACATAACACACAAAAAAATTAAAACAATGGATAATTGAACATTTTACAGTTTTCAATAAAATGCAAGTCAACAAAATGGCACGGACACTGCAAAAAAAATCTTAAAACTTCTAGATACAAAAGTGTCAACTGTGTTACGCAGGCTGTCGCCATCAGCAAAAGTGTACATCATCTATTGATAATGGCTACGTGAGCATTCCTAGCTGTCAACAGTTGACATCTTTTAGACAAGAATATGCCATATACTGGACAATGTCCTGACCTACATAAAGTTGCACACCTATTAAAATGTCGAATGCACATATCCCCAGATCACTACAGCTTGCTCGGTCAACTTCCAAATGGTGCAATTTACAGTCACGAAGTATTTTTTCGCGATCCCCTGAAAAAACAGAAGGGGAACGGTCAATGCATTGGTAATGTATTCTTTATGTCAGTCCGAGGGATACTCAGACACATTAAAAGGGACTTTTGTGCATTAGATTTTTTAATAAACATTCAAAAAAAAGAGGGCGAGGGTTATCGTGATTAATCTTGACTGATTTTTAAATTCAAGATATTATTCCTACAGATCTAAAATCCGCCCCCTGTCACTGAAACTAACTGGGGCTAAACTAAACATTAAATGGAATTAGTCAAGAATTATCTGGTTTTGGGGGTGTGCTCAGTATTAAACACTGAAAATAAAGTGAGTCCATAATGGCAGCTTGAAGGGACAATTTGAAGGTGAGTGTTTTCTCGAAAGGGGGGTGGTGGGGTGAGGGGGGTGGGTGTTGGTGGGTGCTGAAACTGACACGTCCCGTTGCCTCAGGAGCAACCTTTGTATTTTCAGTGGCGCGTGTACGTGGTGACAACCGCAAGAGTTAAAAAAAGTTAGTTGGTAGCATCACGGCCCTTGTAATTTACATCCTTTCATTTTTCACCGTTGCCGTCATTAAGTTCTATGTCGCTTTACTTTTTGTTTGTCCTCGACGGTTTTTAGTGTTTGTTTTTCCAATTCCTAGTCGTTTCTTTGCTAGCCTGGCCGTCCTTGAGTGTTAGAGTGAACCTTTACAAAGCATGCAAAGGAGGTATTGAATAAGTACGTTAAGAAGAGGCATCCGCACCCTAACCACAAACTCTAACCGTTTTTCCAAAAGTTGCAGCTTGACATGATCTCTATAGAAAATAATACAATTGAGGGCAAGGCCCTCTTAATCAATTTGCGTTCCCACTCTTTAGCCTTTAAATGTTTGTAATCCAGTTTTTCCTGTTTTATTTGTTTGAAAAATTGAAATATTTATTACAAAACATTCTCTTGGTTTGGCTTCTCCAAACCGCAAATACCTGACTTATGCATTAAAAAGTCTCTCATAAATAGTGTGTAAAAAATATACATCACGCTGCGCGTCAAAAGTGACCTATTTTAAAACATTTTTTTCCTAGCCTGTATCAACTTACGCCTAGTCTGCTGCCGTGTACGACATTACAAGAACAGCTTTGTAGAAATCTAGCTGATGCAAGTCATTTTCAATAAATTAGCCCTAGGACTTTACTTTGCCATATAAATAGCGATTAATCTCACGGTAATCCCACCAATGTACAGAATATAATCATGGAAGAGTATTTTGGAAATGCTACTCATTCAATATTTGATGCAATGACATACAACATACGCACATAGTGTGTTATATATCTGAATCATAAATATTATCACAAGATTACAAAAATTTTGTTCGGTAGAAAAGCTTTTATAGAATACTCCGTGATTTCTTTGCCCATTGCCTCAATGGTTTATTTATCGGTTGTGTTTGATTTGCTAATAAACTTGTTTTCATTATCACTGTCAGTGTCTAATTGTTGCGTTGATGGGTGTTGAGGTTAGATAGTGTTTCTGAGTGTCCGGCTGGGTCGCCTTCCTGGGTCACTCTGTCACGGGGAGCACAGCGGTTAACGTTCCGTGTGTAAGAAGTCTGTGGGTTCCCTACACCTCACCCCTCTCTGTCCCATTGCTCTGCAGTTTGGCCTGTTCCATTACTGCATCCGGAATCTATTAAAGTTGCCGGCGCTGGATAAACAATGTAACTATCGCGTGCATCAGTCTGAAATTAATTGGATTAACTAAAATACTGAGACCCGAAAAAAGGGCCTTTCTAAGTGCCCCAGTTCTATTAGCTACACCGGCGAGGCAGCCCTCGAAACCTGGTCGCTGTTACAGTTTATCGCCGGGGAAACAGCACTAGATTAAAACGACTCCTTCTCCAATAATAAAAGCGATTACAAATCACACATACAAACCACGCTTTGCGAGGTACAACGTTTAATGGGATAGACATTGTGGTTTCTCTTCCCCCCCCCCCCCCCCCCCCACGTTAAGAGCCTTCGAGTTGGAGGCTGACATCTATCATACTATCACAGTTGATAACAACCAGTGAATTACAGCACCTGAACTGCAATGAGGAAATAGGAGTGGTTTGATATTAATACAGAGATTATTTCCAGTGTTTGCTTTTGAAGTCTATGTCAACATCAGTAGATAAGATTCACATTAATTTGATTTTAGTGTACTCCTTTAGAGTAGGATATTTCCATCTGTTATCTTCCAGTATCTTTTACACACATTGGTTACAGTTTGCAAACGTGTTCAGAGGAGTTATGGGTCAAGATCGGACTTCTAGTCGATTTCAGGGGGGATACATGTCCCTGGTGCTATTTGCTAATAGTGATATAATTACAGGATACATGTCTCATCTGAGGTGCACTAACCATAAGCTCCTATTGGAGAGTGCTTTATTATGAATTTGGATTCAAAAATAACTCTCAATAGGCAAATCAAAGTACTACTGCATAATTTGTTTGAATGCTCAAGAGTAGCCTCCAATATATTCTGGATGTAGGTATTTAATCCATGCTAGATTGTCTTAATTATTTAATGTAAATCTTTCTGAAAAAATTGTTTTGTTTGTGTTTATTAGTGCACTGGTGCATGCTTGTTCATTCAAATATCATCCTGCCTAATCCTGATTACTTTTGTGTATACTGATGATGAGCACAGAGGAAAGATTGTCAGTTTCATAAGGCAACGTTGATTTCACAGTGCCTCCAAGTGTTTCAGTGAGCAGTGCCACACTTATTGTGGGATGGTGCTTTGTTAAATAAGGAAGGAGTCATGCTTACCTGTGCTAGAGCGTGCTTTTGGTCTTGCTTTGGAAGAGAAGCTTGGGGGAGAAGTTCCAAGCAGACTGCCAGATGGGAAGAGGCTGGTGCTGTATTCAGGGACGTAGGATGGGTAAGTGGTCAGAGGGTGATGGGCTGCGGTTGAGCACCCTCCTAATGCCATGCTGCTTCTAGGGTGAGAGGATCCTGTCTCCAACTTCATGCCCTCAGCCAGGGACACCTGGTACTTGATGCACTCCTTGTCCTCCTGGCGGCTGGAGCTGGTGGACCCAGGGGTGGAGATGGTGGGGTCTGGGGAGACATCCTTGGGAGGGGTGGGGGGGAAAGTGAAGAGATGAGGGCTGGAGTGTCCCGCCGAGAGGGATGCTGAAGAGGATGGAGGGTAAACGGAAAGAGCTCCCGGGGAGCTGTGGTGGAGCGGGGCCTTGCTGAAAGCACTCAGGTTCCAAGGAGAAGCATTGTGATGAGATGCAAGGGCTTTTCCTCCATCAAGCCAGGACAGAGAGCTGTGAAGCAGAGGAGGGCGGCAAACCTGACCCCCTGTAATGTCAAAATAAAAGTATGCATCAGTATAACACAATGTATTTTCATCAGAAAACCTACTGAGATTTGCTTTCAATTGTATTTGTTGTAGCTGTCACATTCCCAGTCTCACTGAAGCTACATTTTTGTTTCATTTAAAGCTCTTTACTCACACAGACCCGCATTCATTGTTACAATAAAAATTGCCCTGTCTGTCAGTAATGTTACTTTTTCCCCCTTAATTATCTAGCTTGTTTCTTACAGCGTGCCAGATTTGCACCGATAGTTTGCTGACGCTACGAAATGTTTTGTTTCCTGCCTTCTAAACGTTTTGTATATTTAGTTCCCTCAGTATATATATTCTTAATGCGTGGATATGGTGTCTTAGACTAAAGGCAGTGGTTGTGCTGAGAGAGACGTCCCTTTAGACACACATTGTTGCGTAGCTGTATTTAAAAAATAATTATTTTAGTGTGTGTAAATTGGTACGCTAAACGGCAAAGAGAAATAAAATAGTCCACAGAAATATTTTCAGTTTATAAAGTATATAGTTGTCTCCCATCAACTTTTAACCCTGTCAGCAATGACAGCTTTTAAACGCGATCAACAGGTCACAATTGAACGCCCACGCGGCTGATAGCCAGAAAAATATTTTAACTTTTAGTGCTTAGGGTCCAGTCCGCCTTTAAAATGTCAAACTCTGCAACAGGCTATACTGAATGTAACAATCCCAAATGGATTGAAAATATTCGTTCCAATTGGCATAATAATTTACTGCTTTTTTCTTAGAAAAAAAGACAAAACTTGAGTTTCAAGACTCAGAGAACAGCACCTCTCTATTACATCCGGGAAGTGTTCGCAGAAAAAAAATGGCCCAAGAGCCCCTCTTATTTTTGTGTGTGTGAAGATCTCGAACATTATATCAATTTCAGATTTATACAAAAAAAAACAATACTTTCTCCCTGGTGCCTGAGGCCCGTTTGGCAAGCGAAATGTTCCCAATGGAATACTTGAATGTATTTTTAAATGTCCCGCAGTGATAAACTTGCTTCTTCCCCCAATTGCTCCATGTAACATGTAATACAGGCCTTTTCCACACAAGAATTAAATCTCACTAACAGTGCACTGCATCATTCCCTAGCCGTGTTTGCGAAATCCTGAAACACGCGTGGATTGACAATTAAACAAAACCGTGGATGAAGAGTTTAACATCGACCTGAACGCCAAGTCTTACCGTGGTGAGGTGCGGGGTATCTCTGCACGGCTGCCCTGACCGAGTTTCCATAGTAAGAAGCAACGTGGTTGGCTTGGCCGTCGATGTTGAAGAGTACATCCACTTCTTCGGACGGGAGATACGGCGCCGAGTCCACATAACCATGGCCAAGACCCGGGTGGTGAGAATCGGGATGTTGTCCATTTAACACGGCAGGATGGTGGTGACTCATCCAGCGGGGCTGATCGACTTCCATCGCGATCAAACTTCGGAACAAGCTTGGATGTTTTTACAAAAAGGTTTATGTATATATATTTATATATATATATATATATTAAAGAAGTCCAATATTTGGTCTCTTTAGATTAAAGAATCCACACAGTGATCCTTGCCGTCTGTTTCCTCATACACCTGTACGCCAGAGGAAGGAAATAAAATAATTAGACGTGATTAGCACCTGACCTTTGAAAGCAGACACAAAATCGGGAGGGGGAGAAACATGTAGATCTAAAATCGAAAGTAATGTAAAAAGACGGAGACAGCCATGGAACAGAGGATGAGAATTACATTATTTAACTTAATGAACATCAACGTTAAAATATTCTGTTCCAATACTCCGCGGGAATCGAATTCTCGATTCTGCCGTCCACCAAATAAAAAGTGCTCAATAACTGAACTGTCATCCCTCATTCCCAATAATTGCAGTTCCATGGACATTGCATCTTATACTGTCGGCATTTCGTAAAATAAACAACGATATAGCACAGTCCTCTTTTAGAAGAAAGCCTTGGGTGAAATTAATTTGTTATTATTTTGCAGAAGAATGCAAGACAAACCTTGTTGCTGGCTGAGTGGATTTTATCAGCGGCTCACACTAGCTGCGGCTGCAGAGCTGACTGATCAGATTGTGTTTATGTCCCAGGTTTTTTTACAGTGAAGGCATTCTCTCTGAACTGGCGGATGGCGCCAGTCGGCTACAGCACGGCGGGTCGGAACTTAAAAAACAACCCACCCCCTCGCGGCCAATCAGAGACCTCCTCTCCTCTCGACCACTGCATGCTCTGCCCCCGAGCCTGCCCTCTCATTGGTCCACCCACTCACAGCGTCCCGCCCCTCGACTGCCTGCCCATTGGCTGGGTCTGGAGCTGGGGGACCAGCCCACAGCCACTCCATTGGCTGGTTGATGGGCATCGTTGTTCCAGGGTTTAGAATGAGGAGGAGTCCTCTGAGAATAATCAGAGGAAGTCTCCTCCTCCTGGGTCATGGTTGGTTGGGCTTGGGAGAGTGATCATCTGACTATTGGCTAGCAGTTAACGCAACCCTTCCGCAATTAAGTTCGACCGAAGTTTTCAAAATAATGTCAATAGAAGTCATATATTTGGTAAAACATCATTTTTTTTCCCTTAAATATTCTATCCCAACTTGGAATGGTTTTGTTACAGTTAAACGCCGGCATTGTTAATGCTCCTGCAATTAATACCAAAAGAATTAAAGTCCCCATGTTAAAACAGATCACGAATGCATGAGTATAACCTCGGTGCTTATAGCAGGAGACGTGTGATAATTGAGAAAAGGGGGTGGTTTTTAACACGAAAAATAATTATAATCCAAAAAACACACTAGCAGTTAGGAAATAAGGACCAGATCCTATTAGATCTTTTTGATCCTCTTTTGCACGATTTATTTATTTTTGTAACTTATAGTAATTCTTATGTCTTGCACTGTACTGCTGCCACAAAACAACACATTTCACGATATGTGTCATTGATAATAAACCTGATTCTGAGGTTATCACTTGCCCAAGTTTCCTTTTGGGAAATGAGTTCGGGTACTTGCTTTCAACGCGAAAGAGTGCAACAGGTGATTCTGGATGTACCCGCGACAGGTAGGCACAGTGGTTTGCCTTCGATAATCATTCCACGCCATTGCATCGCAATAGGAGGGCCGCGGGCTGGTATTTAGTGTCTTAATTCCCTGTTTGGCGGGTTCTGGCCAACAGATTGACAGTATGTAATTGGGAAATGGGAGGTTGCTCTTTTGATGCTATGCATTTTACTGAAATGCCCAGCCATACCGACGCCACTTGGCGTGACGTCATTAGCTGAACAAACAGGGAGGAAATGAGTGGGGTACAATGCAAGAGGGAAAATATAGAGAAAATTCCATTTTAAAAAGTAATATTCAACCGGAAGTAACATGGGAGGGAGAAATAAATACTGTTTTATCTATGCCAGTTAGTGATGAGGAGATAAATATTGACGATTCTGAGCAAAAAGTTTTTTTTTCCTGAACTTTTTATCTGCCAACTCGCTGCTACAGGCGTGTGCCCGCCGTTACGGCTTAAAACATTTGACGAAGGGTAGGTTCACTGTCTCTAATCTGACAATACGGCGAAAGGACATTCTTGCATTTCGGATCTCTGCTTCAGTATGAAATAAAAATGTGTTCTAATTTCACACACGGTGTCGAGTCCGCTTGGTGTTAGTGAACCCAAGCAGGGCGTTCCCAGCTCTTCAGCTGGGCTTGTGAAGTGGTTATTCTTTAATGTATATTCTTGGATCAATTTTCACGATCCGCGCACACAAAAAATCTGCACGATATACCTTTCAACGTAACTTCCCCTACACCTTTCCCTCTTATCCCCTAAAAGTAAATTAAAAATCTGAGTTTGAATGATAAAATTGGCGATTGATTCCAATCCAACAAGAGATATAGATAGATATTTATTTATTGTCAATGGTTTCCGGCCTATCAATGCAATTAAATTCTCGGTAGCAATAAGATACCATATCAGAATATTATAATTAGTGTGTATTCTTTCTAAATTTATCCTGCTTCAACAAGAACATGGACTGCCCTTTATAAATGGTCCGAAAAGCTTCTTCGTTGGTTAGTTTCCAATTCAAGCCCAACAGAATCGGATCATTGGCTTGCTTTGATCCTTCTCTTCAGACTAACTAATTTCGGTCCATTTTATAAATTTGCTTTCTCAAGAGAGCCAAGATAGATAATTAAATCAACAGGCCCATGAACCCCTTGAACAGGCCAAACGGGAGTGATTTTAAAATGAAGAGTGAAACGTTGTTAGCACAGATGATCTGTCACATTTTGAGGACATCTTGCATTAACCATTGTAATGGGGATTGTAAACAGGGCCTCAGCCAGAGCCAATATTAAAGATCAGTGAATTCATTAAGGACCCTCACCACCCGGGACATGCCCTCTTCTCGTTACTACCATCGGAGAGGAGGTACACACATTCAACGATTCGAGAACAGCTTCTTCCCCTCCGCCATCAGATTTCTGGACGGTCCATTAACCCATGAATACTACCTCGTTATTCCTCATTTGCACTATTTATTTATTTTTGTAACTTATAGTAAGTTTTATATCTTGCCCTGTACTGCTGCCACAAAACAACAAATTTCACGCCACATATCAGTGGTAATAAACCTGATTCTGAATCTTCACCATTGTTTCGGCAGTCGAACATTTCAACCGTATGATGAACACCCAACGCGTCCCAAGATGTCATGTGGAATCTAAACAGAGCTTTGGTAAATCCAAATACAGTAGTTGTCTTTAGTATTTACAATGGGTCAATAATGATACAGAGACACTCGGGACTATAATTACAATCTGTGGACCATAATTTATTGAGACAGGCCACACACGCAATTCGTAGTGTGCCGTAGGACCGGGGGGAATTGAACGAGCGAAGTTACGGAGTTTGCTGGGTTTAATGTGTGAAAGTTGGGGACCATCTTTGGACGCGGCGCCCCAACAGCTTTTAAGGAGCGTCGAGCCTCCGAAGAAAACCCACTTCTCAGGTTGTCTGTTGTACTTCAAGGATCACTGGTGATGCCGCATGGTTACGTGCTGACTGACAGGGCCCTGCTAATGGGCGCAATTGTTTCCACAATTAGCGCGAAGAAAAAATCCCCAATTGTGGATGTGAAGTTTAAAAGGTGCGCCACCGCCATTGATGTGGGTTGTATCTCTTGTCTAGTTGTGAGATCAAACAAGAGTGGGGGTGGGGTGGGGGCTGGGGGGTGGAGGGGGTATATAAAAAAATGCCCGGGGAATATTACCCATTAATCTGCATCGATTAACTCCTAAAGGCAGGGATACATTCGCTGCCATAATCACCAACTGCAGTGGAGACAGACCACGTGTAACAGAACAGATCCCAACTAGCCTGCAATTACAGTTTAATTAATCGGGTAACAGTTGCACCGCGTTGATCTCTTGTCTGTCTGTCTGTCTCTCTCATCTGCAATTAATATTTGGTTTAAATCACCGCTCCCCTGCGCAGGTAAAGCTGTATAAATAGTCCTTGGCTAAGGCAGGGGGTGGGGGGTTACGCCGAGGACACGCAGCCTGGAGGTGAACTGCTCCCTTAATGTTCAAAGAAAATGAACGCAACAAAAAACCTGAAATATAACAACTATCTTGTAGTTTGCGTGCGGACGGAGGACTAGATGGTAATTAGCGGGCAGGATATTTCATGCAGGAAATACTTTAAACAGTATTTTACCGTCCTAATGGATTACGAGTAGTCACTTCCCTGAGAGAGAAAAAACACACAAATAGCCTTTTATAAATCCTTTAAGGAAGCGGGTAAGAAAAATAAAGTATGCGCGATATATCCCACTTTATCTACACCCCGTTTACTGGCGGAGCTCCGTCTAAATAAACCGGTATAATGCGGAGATTTCTAGATTTATGAAAGCCTAACCGGACATTTCACAAGCGAGCTTTTTCGGATAAAAGATATCAGACATCTGTAGTATAAAAGACAGCCTAGTTATTTATTGCTCCTCCTACCTTCCCGAGAACAATCTTATTTAAGTGCTAATTCGATTCTTATCAGATTTATTACTTGCAGAGCGGGTAAAGGTGTTAGCGCGCTGATATATTTATAGTTAAATAGTGACACATAGAGGATGAATGGGTTTTCTTCAGAAAATTGATAAATCTGATGTTCAACTGAAATAGAAAAAAAACCCCAACAGCGTTAAATGAGTAATCAGCGATTGTGTTGATGCAAAAAAAACGATTGGCTTTCAATGGTCCTCTCTGGACTAATTTGCTAGTTTAGAATGCGGGGTGGTTATTAGGTCGGTGTGTGCGTGTGTGCCTCTGTGTGTGTGTGTGTTTGTGCCTGTGTGTGTGTGTGTGTGTGCCTCTGTGTGTGTGTGTGTGTGTGTGTGTGCGCGCCTGTGTGTGTGTGTGTGTGTGTGTGTGTGTGTGTGTGTGTGTGTGTGTGTGTGTGTGTGTGTGTGTGTGTGTGTGAACTCCTTTGCGGACGTGTGTGAACACACTGAACAATGGCACGTCAGTTTTAGGTCCAAGTTCCAGTGAGTTTCGCTCTGTGATTAACTTCAGGTTAGTTTTAACCTAACGATACGAGCTCTCTGCCGTGCCAATATGAAATGGTTCTTTCATTCATTCAGTGCTTTATTCAGCATTTGTTACAGGACGTTTTTTTTACGCCGCCGGGGAAAAAGAAGAAGAAAATAATCTTCAATTCTTCAAAAGTTATGCAGTCCCATTTTGGTCTGAGCAGCGTGCGGTTAGTGCGGGGAGTTGCTCTGATCGGAGTTTCAGGATAGGACCGAGATGTGGAAAAATGTCTTGGAATACCCTCCACCCCCGAGGGCCATAAATGCTTGGTACTGGACCATATCCAAGACATGCAATTGATAGTTTTATTTGCACTGTGCGGGGATCAATGGACGTGGGGCTCGGGTGGGGAGGGGTAAGGTCTTACTAAACGCCAGCTCAAGCTGAACGGGCCAGATTCTTGCTCCCGTGCCTTATATTCCTGACTAGACCGCTGCACGTTATAAAGCAATAAATGACTGATTTGCTTGCACCTCCACCGCACCGTTTTCTGTTGATATTCCATCCTCAACACTTGACGAGAGAAGATTGACAAGGACTGCAGGAAAATCGGTGTAAATTCGGCGACACACTCAGTAACTCTACCCCTGATTATACTACCTACAATGGTTCTAACTCTATTCTGGCACGTCAGATCGAGGAGAGAAATTCTACAATATGCTGGACCATATAGTCCACGATTCCATTTAATATTAAACATAATTACCATGCGTTAGTGTGCATTCAACGTGTATCAGGAATGTACTACGGGAGGGGAACAATTGTCGTATGAATTTTCTTGTAGAGGAAACGATTGTTGTTTACCTAAGTGGGAGAGCCTTTCGGTGACCAGATAAACCCTCGAGATTCTTAAATAGCGAGACCAGGTAATTTATACTAAGTTTTGTGTTCTGACACGCTAAAGCCGTGTCTCAGTCCCGTTAAGGATTTGATTCATCTCTCAACCCTTCTCGTCCAACTGACCGCAACGGATACCAAACCCATTAAACAGCAGTCTGACAGAGTGAGGGATGGGGTGTTAGTCTGAGCTATTGACATATCTCTGGCTTTGTCAGCTCGAATATTCGACCTGGCATGTACTGAGATAGTAGCCAATGACTGTGCGGAGATAACTGTAGCAGTCGATTCAGAACTCAAGTGTTTTCCCCCTTTGAGTATCAGAAAGGACCTATCTACCGCCTCTCAGAGGTGACACTGTGTATGGTTAATACAGAACAGTTTAATAAAAGAGCGACAATCATCAAAAGAACATCCCTTCTCCCCGACACCGTACTTTCTTTCCTTAATAGCGGATGGTTCTACTGAATGACAAGGAATTAAGAACGGTCACATTGTTCGGATGATATTACGTATTCCAACACAAAGTTTAGCCGGTTAATGAGATGCTACTTTATCCCTCCCCGTCTCTGTCAAGTTCTACAAGACCCATTTGGGGCCCCGAAACTATCCAAGCGATCCTTTGTTGCTTCCGAGGCGTTTGAGCATTTTCAAATGGAGAAGAAAAACTCCATCGGATTACACCCCCAACCCGACCACGTTCGGTTTTCGAACGCAAAAGAGATGTTTTAATTGCTAGTTAATCTGTGACGCGGTGCACACGGCGGACAGATCGCTCGCATTGGTAGGTTAGATGTGTCAGGGAACACGGCCGATTTGTGTTCGCACATTCCCGTTTTATTTTGATTCGCACGTCACATTAAATCTACAGTCCCACACATAACACGCGAAAATGTCACAAGACAGGTTTACATCGCCGGGACGATGTCCTTTGCCAAAAAGACTAGACGGAAGAAGGAGTGAAAGCGGAGAGATGGGTTGAGTGAATGGTTGGAGACAGGCCCACGGGAATAATCTGATTTACGGCCTTTCAATTCGATGGTGATAAGTTTTACCCTACTGAGTAGCTAGATAGATGCGCGACATTATAGTACAATTGACAAGACATTGTTGTCTTAAATAGAACATTCATTCGCATTGAGGTGCAAAGTACATCAAATACTTAGCACCCAGAATTTAAAAGTTTCAAATACACTCATATACAATCCGATATATTGCTGAGGTAAACATACAATCGCGCATATGTGTATATGTACACGCACATACATGTACACACGTAGAGTTAAGTATCTTCATATGCATACATACATTCACATGAACAAGCACACATACATAATGCGCACGTTTGCATATTTCGTGCGCTTAAATATAAACGCACCACTTACTGATGTCGCCGCTGAAGAATCTGCCAAGGACGCCGTTCTGAAAAAGTGAAATTGACATGAAATTGATCATTACCTAGTCTGACAAAAGACAACCGTCACTGCGAAATCACGACCTCTTCCTGTTTCTGTTTCTCTGTGTTTCGCAGACCAGCGAAGATTCTTACAGAAGTTTAGAATAAAGGTTTTATTCCCAGCAGAATACCGGGGATAAAAAATAATCAACTTGCTGCATAATATTGTCATAATGCTTGACGACATAAGAACACCTGCCTCATACTCCCACAAAAGACCATGGTCAGTTAATAACTACTACTGTGACACATTATTGAATCAGTGTCAAATTCTAATATAGCAGTCTGCAGAATTATAAATAATAGCATTTAAGTTATAATAGCTTCGAAGATATTAACCGTATATTAGAACTAATATTCAGTTTATTTAATACAAAGAGTCGCAGGGATATCTGACACACGTTTAACACTCCAGACCGGGTTAGATCAGGTTCAATTTCACATTCGTGCGGCAGAAACCGAGAATTTGGCGCCCGCGTCCCGAGGTGTCCCACCCAAGTCCAATTTCGACATGACGGATAGCGCCCCCCTCCCCCCCCCCCCCCCCCCGGTACAATCAAACAACCTGATTAACCTCACACCTTGTAACGTTTTA
Organism: Pristis pectinata; assembly: GCF_009764475.1. Taxonomy (NCBI): domain Eukaryota; kingdom Metazoa; phylum Chordata; class Chondrichthyes; order Rhinopristiformes; family Pristidae; genus Pristis; species Pristis pectinata. The sequence goes on along the minus strand of NC_067423.1, from coordinate 7,020,441 downwards.
AGCCCATTTCCAATCCGACAGTTTTATGCGAATCTCTGCACGAACCGACTCCTTCATTGCCAAGCAGCAACCGAGTTAGCCGTAAAAATGAATTAATTTGGATTACTTTCATACACTCCGTTTGCACTGTTAGTATTGAGATCGTGATATATAAGGACAAGCTTTAGGGTCCATCTTAAATTAAGTTCTGACTGTATTCAACCTGAAGGTCGGAATCAACAGTTTCCTCAACCAGTTTCACACAGCGCATGTTTAGTCAGACCCATCTTTATTTCTAGACGGTACCGAGGATAGATTCACATGCAGCTGAAATTATTTCTGTTCTGTTTCAATCAAACCAGTGTACCCGAGACCTCGATGGCTCGGCTGAATTCCAGAGTAATTGATTTCATGATATTCCCAGCCACATTGTTATGTCCCGATTTCTCTTCCGATTGACAATCGGCTTTCACAACATAATTTCACTGCAAAATGCGGGTTGACATTCAAAAAGAATACAGCTCACTTCGACAGGGCTCAATCAGTTGTCAATGCCGCCGCGTTTGCTCATCCTATATTTTTCCAGCGTTAATATTAAGGAATAAAAATATTACTAATTTAGCCCCGAGCGAGTGCCTTCGGGGCTAGCCGCGTTACACGTGGAGAAAATGTAGAGAAAATATCAATATTTACTGACCTCTTGAGCTCTTGTGTGGAGCCTGACGCTTCAAACTCACTGTTTTTTACCCCCCGATCTCTCTCCCAAAAGGGATTGCATAGTGATAGACAGAGAAGCGATGAGCAATTAGAGCAGAGCCCCTATTTCAACCAGCGAAAGCTCTTCGTTCAGCCGTATCTGCCCACGCAAAGCCAGCCTCCCCTGTTCTCTTCCGGGTTGTTAAGATACTCAGGTCAAAGCGAGGAATGACCAGAGACGCAACGCGATTAAATCTTCTTTTAAATGGTTTAGACAGAAACAAACAAACAAACGCCGCGTTTTATAAGCGTGGCTCTGATGTAGGGGAAGTGTAATATCTCCCCGGTTGTAATTAACTCTGTTTTGTTTATATCATCAATGCAAAAATGTAGAAATTTTTCAGATGTACACTGCCCGTTCTAATAGGGGGAATATATCGTTTGACAAAATCTAATACGATACTATTAATGAAATTTCCATTTCTCTACCGCCTTTCAAATAAACTTTCCCCTCTATCCCAACATGAATTTTGTGTACAGGATTAATTAATGAAATAAACGGATTCAGATTTTTGCAACTTTAAAAAAAAGGTTGCATAAATTCTTGTTAATCAAACAAATAAGGCAACGGAAATGTGATCACATTTTTAATTATCTAAAACTTAAACAGAAGGTAATAGAGGCACGAGTCAAGGGATTCTCCTTAGCGCACATCATTTCAATCCATGTCTTTAATGAAAAGATAATCTTTCATAAGTGTTCCAGACAGATAGTATCTTGGCAAAACGTGAAGATTTTGTTACAATTGGGGAGGAATTTTCTTCACACGAAATTAAAGCTGATTTTGAGAAAGGTGCCCTTTTTAACCTGCGGTTTTGGAATTTGTATTAACGTTACGAGGGATTTGTAATATCTTTTCCCTCTTCCCACGTCAACCAATGTCTTCTATGTCTAATGTTAATCCATTTATTAATCCTTGTGTATTTCCTATATGTGTTCTTTTATAACTGGGTCTAATAAATCTCGTGGAAACTGATTACATCCTCGCTGGGCTGCTGAAAGAAGTGTTGGTATCATTCATTGTATCTCCTTGGATGTGAAACGTAAACTGATCGCTGTAATTTCTATCATCGGTAAACGAATTCAATCAAGCTAATAAGTTAAAGATAATTAAGTAGCAGCACAAGACTGATACAATTCAGCAACAATGATCAGAAGTGCAGATTTAACAAAAAACAAGGGATAATTTCTACAATGTTAAGAGCCGATATGGAGGAACCTGACTTTACATTTATTGCAGGTCTATTACAATGAAGAAAATGTCTTTATTCTCCACATTCATTCAATACAAAGAACACTTAACAGTGACGCACGGGAGTGACGGATTCCGTTAGACGATAACAGAATAACGCGTTTCCAGCATCTATTGTTTGCAGACTGCAAGAATATCTGCGGCAAAATTATTTGTTTTAATATATCGACTTTACTATGCCTTAGTCAAATTAACGTCAAAACCTGAGAGGTCAAAAGAACAGAAAAAAAATTAAACGACATGCAAGTGTTTTATACATATATAATATAATCTATATACAAATGATTTACTTATGTAGTTTTATATACTTGTGTGTGTATGTGTGTCTGGATAGATACATAGATATATATAAAACGCTTTTTAACAAATACATGATTTGCTCCAGTGAAGTTGGCGGACGTTCTCTGTATATTGTGCCTTTATTTTAATTGTTGGGCGAGATATTACTGTCACCATAACGGTCGGGGACATCTATGCACACAGACCAGGCTTGTGTGTGTGCGCTTGAAGAAATACAGGAGGGTTTTCGTGATGCAAACGAAACCGGAGGCAGTAAAGGGTTTTATTTTGCCTGATGCAGGATGGAAGAAAGCCAATTTGGGCGATCAGACTGATAGTAGTTGACATGTATTAATATGAGTAAGATTTTAGTTACTGTGTACCAATACACTAGGCGCTGTTCCTTTGTGTTGTGGCAACCGCCCACTAATCCGTCAGTCTTGCTTGCTTTTCATGTGCTTTTAAAAACATTTTTCGTCTTTCCAATGGCCACTGCATGTCCTAGGAGAGAGAGAGAGAAAGAGAGACAGAGAGAGACAGAGAATGAAATCAGAAATTCTCTTTTTTTTCCATATCCAGATAGTTTGATACCGATTAATAGTTTTTCAAGGAGCACAATAACAAAAAAATACATAGACTAAGTCATGGTAATGTTTCATTTTCCTAAAAGGATGGATTAAGATTACAACCTGCAACTATTTATGGCATTTATTTCAATGTGTGATTCTGTCATAATTTTGGAAACAATTTCCATTCCCAGACCTTGGGCTATATTACTATGTATATCAGGTCATGGTATTATTGATAGTTATTTCATTCGGGAAAAAAAAACCTGAGGAACAGGATTGGGAATAAGTTTGTTCACCACAGATAATTAGCATTAAAAATTCTCCTATTAAATCTATGAAAGGCAGCAAAGGAAAAACGAATTTTCATCTGCTAAACGTGCCATCAAAAAACAGTTGAAACTCTTTTTTTGAATAAAACGAGAATATATTTGATGATCTTTTATAATTAGCCACGATTGTTGAAATACCTTTATAATTTTATTTGCTTCCTTATCCCTCAAAAGCACTCAGTGTTGTAAAAACGATGATAACAGAGTCAAGGAGCATACGAATAAATTCTTATATCAATTCTCGGAAATGATATGCTTTGTAATATGTTTATCTCGATCTGACATCGAATTTCACGGTCATCTTCGGGCAAATGATGTAATCATCCCACAGCATCTGATTTCTGATAGGAGGTCTTAATACCATCTGAATATCCATCCAAACATCGTTGAAACTGTTAATACACACTCTCTCTCTTTCTCTCTCTCCCTCACGCACACACGCACAAAATTATGTCAATTTTCTTTCTCTCCCCCCCCCCCCCCCTTTCTCTTTGGGATGAAAAATTTAATTAAATTGTACTAATACCAACAATTTTTCATCTGGCTCCGTTAGTGTTTTTTATGGCGAGCTGGGGCTGACTTTTTAAATATTAGTGAAGGTGGCGAATTATAAATTACTTGCTGCTTATCTGTGCTGCTCATGGAGCCGGGATAAGAACGCCTGATTAAGAAAGAAGTCAGAGTCAACGTCGGATTCATAATGATTTCGAATAATGCACCCTTATCTCTGCACTGCAGATAATCAGCCTTTCAACTCCCAGTGTTTTGTTACATTGGGTAATTTATTGCATCTAATACATCACAATGAATCTGATGTAAAAATGCGATGGTCACCGTTGTAAAGCCCCCTATTTTTCATCCAGGGGGTAGTGAAATGCCTTACGATTTTAATTGGGAAAATATAGTGGATCTGATAAGGGCAATAATCTGCCTTTGAGTGCTCTAGTGCTGTTTAATTAGTGTGTCAATTTCTAGCCTGAAATTAACAAGATCGACCTGAAATTGCGCGCTTTTCCCTTTCTAAAGCACCTCAAGATATTTTCATCAGAATGCATGTCTAGAATTGTTGCATTAAAAAACACAATGATAATTATCATAAACATTAGAGACACCGTATCTTTTAGACCGCGTAGCATTATTTTGCATACTCGGAAACGGGATTGGTCAATCTACTGAATGTTTCGTTATTCCTAGAGTGTTTATTTATATTGGAAACTGTTTAGCGGGCATTTTTGAGGGTAATTTTTGAACATGCATTGTTCTACTTCTGCAGATATCATATTTAATATTATAAAAAAATCGATGGGCAACACAGAAGGGGAATTTATGGACGAAAATAATATTTATTATATGCAAATATTTCGTTTCTTAATATCTATGTATGTTTTCATACATATCTTAGAAGACATCGAGGACTATTGTGAAGCATATAATAGTATTATACCACTGCCTATCAAAATACATGCAATATCCCAAGATAGGTTTTGACAATAAAACTGCAGTCACATTTTTGGCAGGTACTTATTGAACAAAAACATACAGCTCGTTGCCTTGTTTCTTAATATATTGATTCCATTAAGGAGTCCCTGCATCTCCTTGCTTTGGCGCCTATAGAAATTCTCCGTTTTAAAAAAGACGCTTTCGTCCATAAACACTTTCTTTAAACCGCGTGTTCTTAATATCTCCGTTGATTGACTGGCTTTGTCAGACAAAAGACGCTGCTCGCTCTACAAGCTATACTGAACAGCGAGGTAATCTAGAACAACGGGAGGCGAGTGGAGAATATACTCTGCACAATTAGCCGTTTATTTAAGCATTTCCAACGCAAATTTAAACCCGGCGTTTGCAATAATGACTGCATGGATCTGCACATGTCACACAGACACCCGGGAACCTCAACGTGATTCAGGTATCTCTCTGGTCACCGACATCAGGTGTGCCTCTATAACGGAGAAGGACATAGTTTTGCAATTTGAATCGTCAGGAAATCTTGTCCATTTCGATTGTCCATATCAATTTTGTCGGATTAAGCAGTATCACACTAACATTGCAAATAAAAAAAATCACCCGCACATTAAATACGACACCTGAGAAGGTATTTATTCATGTCAACACCAACATAATCATTGCCGTTTTTAAAATTAGCTCCACGTTTTAACCCGCATTTTCAATTCCCTGCCAGTAATAAATTTGCATGATATTTGCAAGTTTAATTAGTGGATTCACATCTTCCTCCAAGTCCTTGTTTTTCTCGCCTCCGCTGTAATTCCAACCTCCCCCCCCCCCCACAACCCAACACACACGCCAGCAACCCACCCTTCCCCCACCCTCTGTTCTTAAAACAAAGAGAACCCTCTATGAGAATAATCTCTAAGCAATTGATTTTTGATATCAAAGTCTGTATTGTATTTGGTAAAGGGCACAAAGGACTTTCATCAGTATTGAGCATCAGAAAGTCAACCCCACGCAAGGTTTTTGGCAGTCCGGGGTGCCCTTTGATTGCAAAGCGACACATGGAGACTACAGCGCAACGCCAGTCACTTTACGTGGGCTGATATTAGATATAGTTTTGTAAAAGTCGCGGGTTGGGGGTTAAGTGTGGCAGGTGAACTGGGGTTGAAAATTGGGATTGTACCCGTTTGGGGTAAAGGGACAACCATTCTTGTACGCACATTTCTCCTCTTTTCTCATATTTAATAAGGAGATGAATCTTATATGGTTTCCAAATCCCACAAATTCCAAAGAGATCGCTGGTTGGACGGTTTCACCTTTAGGAAGTTGTCAGACAGGACTATACACAACATGAAACGGGGTGGGTAGGGGAGGTGGTATCCCGGACTCGGATCATTTAATACATTAGAACGATAACTCTATTTGAATAACAATCGCATTGAAATAAACTTGCCGCTGCCACAATAAATCGATGTGCTGGCAAAAAATAGGAAAATAAAAAAAACACGTTACTGCTTCGGATTATGAATTTTAGGAAAAGTTTATATCGCACACAGGTAGATAAATTTATTTTCACATGACTACTTAAATATAATGTTCAAAACACGGATTTATATGTGACATGACATTGCTGTCAGTATAAAGCACACTCATTAAATAGCTGGGGAGACCTTTCACTGTTACTTAACGCACTTTACCTGTTCATTTTGAAATGCCTTTTTATGAATGAAATTACAATGAACAATTTATTACACTTAGAATTTTACATATATTTAATAATAGAACGCGTTTGAATCCAGTCATCGTGTAGTGTTCAGTTTTTTATTTGAATAAACAGTTAAAAGAACTAAGTTTTAAGAAGTTAAATTGTGATTTTTCAGATAAATATTCGCCACTGGGGTTGGTGCGGGGCTAACAATGCAGCGATTTTTTTTACTTTTGCTACTGTCTGCTCTATCTGGGTCGCAGTCACTTTTGCTCCATTCGGGAATTCATTATGGTATTATTAAGAGAGTCTTTAAGCGGCTTAGTGAATGGCTGTTTGTGGAGACTCGGGAGCTCCAGTAAAAAGGACTCGGTTTCACTGCAATCGCTGGAACAAATAAATGTCGTTTAGCGTTTACACTCCGCCTGGCGACGTCTCGTCGGTGGCTATCTGGAGATTTCTCTTTCCACACGGCTAAAATGTCCTCAACTCTTTACAGAGCCCAACTTCGAAGCTATCAGGTTCTGCTGATCGCCGTCATTTCACAAGGCTTTGGTTACAGGAATGAGTTGTCCGAAATTTACTTACTGCTACGGGGTCCCCAATGAGAGTCAGAGATCCCAATATCAAATGGCCGGGGGTCACCGCATTTCGTTAACTTTTTGCTCTCGGCGTGCATTTGTGCGCAGTTAGATTCCCCCCTCCATAAACTGAGCACTTTACCGTGCAAACTTAATAGAGACAAACCAGTTAGGATTTTAATTGGTGTCGTCAAAGGAAACAAAATGCTCACAAGAAAACACTGATAAGTGACAGCTTTATGTAGTTTGGAGGAAAGTAAGTTTAAATATTGGCCCGGGAGTAATCCCATTGTATTGTAGGATGTATGTGATCTGGTTCTTGACAAAGAAAATGGATCTTTTTTTTTGTAGCTGACGAGAAACTAAATGTCTACATTTATTGCAATTTACGATATATTTAAACAATTTATAGTGTATACATATTTAACATATGCATTCACACATTAGACACATCTGTTTAAGTCTCTATATATTTCATTTTTAAATATATATCTATATCTCTCCATATATAGTATAGGTTATAATAGGTATAATGTATATAGGTAGTGGATAATAGGTATACAATAGGTATAATATATATAAGGTAGTTGAGTGGTGAAGGAACATTAGATCCTCAGGGCATGCACGCATAAACACCTCACCAACTGCCCGCCCGGATCTCCTGCCCAATCTACAGTGGGACCCACAAATGGCCTGTTCCGCCACCTCAAAGGCCACCTAAGCTGAGTGCAAGCAACTCCACCACCCCCACCCCACTCCCCCGCCCCCCCCCCCCCCCCGATCCCAACAGACCGCCCTAGACGAAGTTGCAAGTAAAGCTTTTTAGCCTAGAATTCACTCACGCGCATTGCTGACATTTTTTTGGGAACAATGTATAAATTCATTGTATATTTTGTTAGCACGAACGTGAACATCATTTGGGGATCATATTTTAACTGGAATGTATGAAAATACGCGTGAACACACATTCACCACAGCCCCATATTATATAGCATGGTATTTAATGTTCTCGAGCGGTGATCCTTGGATTGAATACCCGAGAGAAGCATTGGGGAGCAAGGCTGGGGTGCCTACGGCTAACGAAATTGACAGAGACCTATAACTGTACGAGGAAATTTGCAACTTCCCGGGCGTCCGAATTCTCCGTGTGAACTCAGGGCACGTGTGAGAACTTGTATGTGGTACTTTGGACAAATGGCGCCCGGAGAATGGGAAGGCAGTGATCTATTATTTTATTTCCCAGTCAGCTCTCGAATAATGCAAGCCATTTCCTATCCGTCACGAGTAAATAGCTCGGCATATAACAACACATCATAATCTAGGATTAAGTAACCAGAGAGAATGGAAGGAGATCTCCATCTCTGCGGCGCATTGTGGACACAACGACCCTGTTACTTAATGCAAGATTGGGACCGTCTATATTCCAACATCTCCAACATATTAGAGCAAACTTGAGACTCAAAGGCTCAAAGGGTTAAGCGGTGTATTTCTCTCAGTCTGGGAGTGTGTTGGTCTCCAAGCGCCGCAGGATTTAAATGCCGCCAGCATCAAATGATCGAAATAATCTTAAATAAATAAGTAAGCGGTGAATCTGCAGGCAAACTGAGTTAATGTCGTTCAGGGACTTTCAAGACACATTTTCAGGGGTTGAACGTAGTGGAGAGAAAGGCAGTTTCAGCTTTGAAACAGTGTATTGAAAATAGATGTAAGTGCAAAAGTTGTACCTTTGGGGCGGTAAGAGGGTTTCCCTGAAATAACTAACTTAAATAATACGGTTTAAGGCAAAGCGAACGCGATGTTGTATGTCATCTTGCAAGTCGCTCTGATTGACATGCTGCACCTCGGATCGGGTTAATCCTGTCTTCACTTCTGCGTTTTCATAACTCATTTATCCCTCCTAGATTATGACTTTGATCGTTGCCATGGAGAAAACGATAGGACTAAAGCCATTTCCATGTCTGTAAGAAGACCATTATTCCGCATGCATAGGCCATTTTCAAAAAGGTCGTCACAAAGTCATCGGCCACTGAACAGGTTTACACTTCGGATTTTATTTCCCCTCGCTGCCACTCAACCTTACACCTTCCCTTTAAATATAAATGCCCTTGCCCCCTTCCAATAAATAAGCGTGACAGCTTGTTGAGGAGGGAAAACAAGGAACGATTTTGCATCTTCATCAGTTTATTTAGAGGGAATAATGAGTTATAATATGGAAATAGTGTTCGAATAAATCTGGAATTAAACTTGATTAATTTCATTACCTGTTGCACGCTCCTATAATATCACAATGCAACCTACACGTAATTACATTCCCTTGCATTGTGGCTGGTGGAGTTTGAAATACACAGAGGTACACAGTTAAGTATATAAATCTAGCCCTGCAGTATATTTACCTCTAGGTAACTGGCACCCAGGGGTCAACGTTCATTAAAAATGTGCGATGGTGTGACTGTCAATGGAGCACTAATTGCTGAAAAATCGACACTGTCAACGTAAGATGCCAATGGCTGGAATTATTCTACACATGGATATAACATTATAATAATTTCTGGAACAGTTTTCCCTTTGCCTTTCTATGTAGGTCGTCATACATGTAATTCCGTTCACTGGAGCCACAGTAAAAGGCCACTCGTTCTTATCATCGGATAGTAAAATTACATCTCTGTCAGAACTCAGAGAGATTGCAACCTCCTCTCTCCTTGCTTTTTTTTAAATAAAATTTTGTCAAGGCGAAAAAGAAATGCGGGTGATTGTCTATTTTATGTAATAAACGCCCCTGGACTAATTGATGGGCTCCCAATACTTCATTACTGATAAAGACTCTTGGAGTAATGCTGATGTTTAGCAGAGTCTGATAACATTTTGTTAACAAGTAGATAACAGAATAGCAAGATATGTTTGTTTAGCTGTTTTAAGATAACCAGCTGCCTCGTTTAATGATAAGTTTTTTTTCTTTTGTAAATGATTGCAAATGGAGGAACGGCCAATCCCCGTATTTCGATTTGTCATGAAACTATCATAAGGAAAATGTAGCAAAGAGGTTTCATTATACCAATTTACCATGCTTAACCTGAAGAATCTATCCTTCGAGACTGGGTTTATAAAAAAGAGTGCATCAAGAGGACCGCATTAATTGATACTGCGTGAATTAATGAATGATTATCTGAATTTTAGACACTTTGATAGAAAAGTAGCTCCAAAGATCAATCAATTAAACACAACAACGTCTTTAAGAAAGAACATCTAAAAGCTTAGCTGTAACCCAAGCAAAATTTAGGAACAATTCGAGTTTGGGCGATGGCTGATAAATCGAATTAAGTTTTTTTTTAACATTGAAAAATACTTCAAGCAGGCATGTATTTAAAATGACATTCACCCATAGAATGGTGATATATTTCTAAATATATTCCAATTTCCCACGGTGACCTCGAAGTCTGTCCAAATATTTTGAAAACACAGCTGAATCACATTGCTTATTTCTTTTTCAGAACAAAATATCTGTTTCAATAATTAATTAATTTTGTCGAGAAATTTCACGTTTCAAAAGTCAGCTTTATTTATGTTATTGATAGTTCTGATTTCATTCAAGGGAGTCAGACAATTAGACGTAGCCGTTTATCTTTTAGTTGTTCGGTTGCAAACCCAGTTCAGACACCGTTTTGATTTTAATCCCTAATGTTCCCCTGGTTTATGAACGCCGTCGAAGTCAGGTTGATTGCAGTTCGCCTCGGCAACTGCAGATGCAGCGAACAACAGCAGGGGGCTCTGTTCCTCCCTTGTTCAATCTTTCAGTCCAGCTTCGAGACGCATTGAATCTGCTCTCGCTGCACTCTTCTCACTATCTCCCGAAAGAGCCAGTTTTCTTCTTTGCCGTGAGCTCTGAGGAACATCAATCTAATTTAGCAAGAGCGATTTATTTGTTTTGAAGTACATTGTCATGCAGAATTTGGACAGAGTAACGTTATTCCGTCTGCAGCCCATTTGAACCTTGTTGCTCAAAGACTAGGTACAATGGAGACAATGTAATGACTATCCCAGATAGGAATACCAACTCTCTGCAGATCAATATTTGTAAAGGAAATGAAATGTGAGGTCGGACCTTATCGGGATTATAAACGTGTATCAAAGTATTCAAATGAAGCTATTAAGCAGTCTAATGGTACATCAGCCGGCCATAACGCCGTAGGTGGTGTTAAAAAATGAAGGCAACCCGAATTTTACAAAGTATAGTGTTTATTAATGTTTTTTTTTGTGGCATGCCTAATTACACAGAAGTGCTGTCAACAGATAAATAATGGGATTCTTAATTAATTTCCGACTCTTCGCTTCATTATAACGTCCAGTAATGACTGTGGTATGATTATCAGTGGATGATTGCAAAACCGGGTTAAACCCGTGCAGAAGTGAAGCTGGGAGCATTTGTCTTTCCCCCATCCAAAGGCACAGGGCACGCCGCAAGGAAGCAGCACAACTCAATTTCATGTCAACCTTCCAATTTGTCAGTTTCTTTCATTGCAATATCGGACAACACTCTGCTATTAAAAGAAGCGAAAAGAGCTGTATAATTTACAGGGCGCACAGTGTACCGGGAAGATGAGAATCGATGATAATTTAACCCGTGGGCCGGAATTCGGATAACCCTTTTGGGTTGAAGAACACATGGAAGAGAATTCTCCAGTCCATTCAAAGTGGCTGCTGTCAGTGATTAAACTGTTCAATTCCAAGAGTACAATCGGAGAAAGGCCGGGGTTTATATATGCACAGAAATACATTGGTTATAAATGTATTGAAACACATTCAATAAAAAAGGAAATACTTTTATTTCTGTTGCACCTTTCACAATCTCTATATGTTCCAAAGAACTTTACAGACAATGGTGAGGCCAAATTTGGAGTATTGTGTGCATTTCTGGTCACCTAACTATAGGAAGGATATCAGTAAGATTGAAAGAGTGCAGAGGAGATTTACTAGAATGTTGCTGGGTCTTCAAGAGTTGAGTTACAGGGAAAGATTGAACAGGTTAGGACTTTATTCCTTGGAGCACAGAAGAATGAGGGGAGATTTGATAGAGGTTTACAAAATTATGAGGGGTATAGACAGAGTAAATGCGAGTAGGATCTTTCCACCTAGATTAGGAGAGATAAGTACGAGAGGACATGGCTTTAGGGTGAAAGGGGAAAGGTTTAGGGGGAACTTCTTCACTCAAAGAGTGGTGGGAGTGTGGAACGGGCTGCCATCTGATGTAGTAAATGCGGGCTCACTCTTAAGTTTTAAGAATAAATTGGATAGATACATGGATGGGAGAGGTCTGGAGGGTTATGGACTGGGTGCAGGTAAATGGGACTAGCGGAATAAAGTGTCAGCACAGACTAGAAGGGCCGAATGGCCTGTTTTCTGTGCTGTAGTGTTCTATGGTTCTATGGTACAAGGAATTACTTCTGCAGTGTAGTCTACTAAAGAATCTTCACACAGAAAGCTCCCACCAATAACAATGTGGTAATGAGCAGCCTGTTTTAGTGACATTAATTGCAAGATAAGTATTGGACAGGTCACCTGTTCTCCCCTTCAAAATAGTTCCATTGATTTTTTTATGCTCATCTGATTTGGTTTGGAATTGGTTTATTATTGTCACAACGATACAGTGAAAAGTTTCTGTTTAGCATGCCATCCAGACAGACCATTCCATACATAATTATATCAAGGTAGGAAAAAGAAAACAGAATGCAGAGTATAGTGTTGCAGCTACAGAGAAAGTGCAGTGCAGGTAGACAAATAAAGTGCAAGAGCTATGACAAGGTAGATTGGGAGTTCAAGAGTTCATCTTTTAGCATACGAGAGGTCCGTTCAAGAGTCATAGAACATAGAACAGTACAGCACAGAACAGGCCCTTCGGCCCACAATGTTGTGCCGACATAGCTATTCCCTCCTACCTACAGAATGCCCACACCCTTCCATTTTCCTCTCATTCATGTGCCCATCCAAGCCCTTCTTAAAAGCCCCCAATGCCGTGAAAGTCTCTGAAATGCTGTGTCTCTGACAGTGCGGTATTGGAGAATCAGCCAAAATTTTTACGCTCAAGTATCGGGTGCAGGGCTTGAACCCATAAGGATTTAAGAAACAGAAGCAGGAGTGGACCACTCATCTCTTGATCTTGCTTTAACATTCAATAAGATCAAGGGAGATCCAATGTTAGTCTCACCATCATTTTCTGACTTTCTCCCTATAGCCCTTGACTCCCTTGTAGTCTATATATCTGTCTGTCTCCATGTTGAATATGTTCAATGATCCCACCTCTACAGCTCTCTGGATAGAGAATTCCAGAGACTCATGTCCCTCTGAACGAAGAAATTCCTTCTCAACTCCATTTCAAATGGGTTATCCCTCATTCTGATGTAGAAGACAATGGGACGGGAGCTCTGGTGAACAAAGGCTTACTCTCTCTCTGTCTCTCCTGGTAAACAGCTTGAGTCACCTGCTCGTGTAGTCTCTGCTTGGCTGATAAGGAACTTCAAGGCCACAAGAACAGGGTTGTTTCAGACTAAATGTGAAAGATGTGTTAACCTGTCTGGGACCAATGGTAGCGTGAGCTGGTCAAGCATACCCAAATATGGGTATGTCAGTGCAGTGGTGGACACCCACCAAAGAACAATGTACTTAAGTCTGTTAGCACCCTGTATTCCTTGAGTCATGTGCAGGGAAGAGCAGCACCGTGTTTGCTCTTCCGTGTACCCCCTACTCCTGCTAGCATCAAACAATAAAGAACTTTTTGTACGCTCCTTGGTTCTGCTGTTGTCTGATTTATTACAGAGCGCGGGTCAACTTTGACACTGAAACTAGTTCTAGATACCCCACTTCTAACCAAGGTTGTACATGTGCAACATGCTGTCAACTGTGACACATAAAAACAAAAAAAAATTGCATTTATGTGGTACTATTCTATAGTCCTGAAGATGTCCCCAAGAGCTTGCAGCCACTTTTGAAGTGTAGTCATTTTTGTGATGGAATCAATAACCAGGATAATCAGTTTTTTAGTAACATTGGATGAGGGTTAAATATTAGCCAGGACACTAAGGAGTTGCCCCTTCTCCTCTTTGGTTAGAGTCATGGGATCTTCCCTTCTTTATCTTGATGGGGCAGATGAGGTTAATCATCTAAGATGCAACACCTCTGAGGGTGCATATTCCCTCAGTTCTGCACTGAAGGATCAGTATAGATTATACACCAAGGCTTTGCAGATTTAATTTATGTTGAATTCATTTCATTCACACAGGTAATTTTCATAAAACCGAGGGCTTCCTTCACATAAAGAGGCTATTGTGTCCATTGAGTCTTGTGCTGGCTCTTTGCAAGAGTAATTCAGCTACTCCTACTCCCTCAACCTTTCCCCATAGCCCTGCAATGTTTTCCTTTCAAGTACTTGTCCAGTTCCTTCATGGTATAACCCACCATCCACCACCAGATCCTAACTACCCATCCCATTGAAAAATATTTTACCCTCATCTAACTTCTCGATCCTTTGTCAACTCCCTTCATCCTCTATCTCATGGTTCTCAGCCTCTCACCCACTTGAAAGTTTCTTTCTGTCTACCCTGTCTGTACCTTTCTTGGTTTAAAATAGATCATCCCCCTCACATCCTCTTCAGTTGCAAGGAGAAATGTCCTATCTTCTCCTGTCAATCCTTACAACAAAAATCCCTCAATTCTTGAAATTATTTTCATAAATATCTTCAGCACCTTTTCTTAAGGCCTTCAGATCTTGAAGAAAAATGAAAAACACTATGATGCTGGAGGAACTCAGCAGGCCAGGCAGCATCCATGGAGAAAAGCAGGCGGTCAACGTTTCGGGTCAGGACCCTTCTTCAGGACTGAAGATAGGAAAAGAGGAAGCCCACCTTCAGCCTGATGCTGCCTGGCCTGCTGAGTTCCTCTAGCATCATTGTGTTTTTCATCTAGATTCCAGCATCTGCAGTCCTTTGTTTCTCTTTCTTCAGATCTTCTTGTAGTGTGCTAACCAGCACTAGACACAATACTACTACTGTTTAAAATAGATTTAAAAGAATTAATAAGGAATTTTATTGGGAAGTTATAGAAAATTATAGACTTGGATAAGGATATTGTTGATGCAAAGAGGTAGTAAAGAAATCCTGATATTGCAAGAGATATTACCTTCTAAAAGAATATCCCCTGTGAAATATTCTCCCCAATGAATTGACTCTGATTAAGAGATGGATGAGGGAATCTTCTCAAACATATAAAACATCCACCAATCAACTGAAAAAAAAAGCCCTCCGTAGAGAATCTATTTCACAACTGAGTTCACCCAATAAGTTCATCGCAATGTAGGATCTCCAGTGCAAGTGCATCCACCAGTGCAGTCTCCTTCAGTGAATCAATTCTAGTATTGATTCTTTTTGAAATAAACCCTAAAGTCCAACAAGGTCATGTCAACCCACAAACTGTTTGATGTTATTTGTCCAGTGTGAGCACCAGGGATAGTACCACCATTTATTGTCCATCCTCAACTCCTCCTCAGCAGTTGGTCTTGAAATAACTTCCTGAAGCACCACCGTTTATGTGGTGAAGATGCTCCCACAGCAGTGCAGGTAGGAAGCTGAGGAAGTCTGACCCAATGATGATGAACGAATGGCAAGATATTTCCAAATATTCAAGTGACTAGGGAATTAGTTTTTTAGAACATGGATACCCCATTCACTTGATGCCTTTTTGTTTATTGAAAATAGGGGGTGAAGATTTGGGAAGTATTATCAATGAAATCTGGTAACTTACTGCTGTGTTTCTTGCTGATGGTTACACAGTAGCCAATGAGAACTGGTGATGGATGCTTAAGATGGTGGACGGCGTGCCAAGGAGATGGGGTGTTTTGCTGGACGATATCAAGCATTTTGACTGCTTTAGGACCCACTCTCATCCAAGCAAATGGAGAATATGCTCACACTTCTGATGTGCACTTAAGCAATGGTAGTCAAATGGTTTTGATAAACTGGAGGGTGAATATCTCAGCATAGGCTATCCAGCCTCTTCCCAGCTCACAGTGTTACCAGGACTAGAAAGCTTGAGTTTTTTGGAGAGGTTGGGCAGGCTGGGATTTATTTCCCTGAAGTGTAGGAGGCTGAGGGGTGAACTCCTGGAGGTTTATAAAATCATGAGAGGCATGGATAAGGTGGATGTTCACAGTCTTTTTTCCAGGGTCGGGGAGTGTAAAACCAGAGGACATAGATTTAAAGTGAGAGGGAAAAGATTTAATAGGGACCTGAGGGGAAACTTTTTCCCACAGAGGGTGGTGGGGATATGAAACAAGCTGCCAGAAGAGGCTGTAGAGGTGGGTACAGTTACAATGATGAATAGACATCTAGACAGGTACATGGATAGAAAATGTTTAGAGGGATATGGACCAAACACAGGCTAATGGGACTAGCTCATATAGGTGGCATGAGCAAGTCAAAACGCTCTATGACTTTATGTCTCTAGCTACTGTCTTTATGTGATGGGTCCAAATGAGCTTCTGCTCAATGATTCACCTCTCTCCCCAGGAAACTGAAGGAGGGAGACGTTTGTGCAGTTTCCCATATTGTTGGATAGATTCCATGATTGTATCTCAACAAAGGTTTCAGGTGGCACAGTGGTACAACTGTTAGAGATGCTGCCTTACAGCTTCAGTGACCCGCATTCAACCCTGATCTCCAGTGCTGTCTGTGTGGAGTTTGCACGTTCTACCTGCAACCACGTGGGTTTCCTCTGGGTGCTCCTGTTTCCATTCACATCCCAAAGACGTGAGGTTTGGTAGGTTAATTGGTCACCGTAAATGCCCCTCGTGTGTTGGTGAGTGGTAGATTCTGGGAGGAGATGTTGTGAATGGGGGAGAATAACTATAAATTGACCAAGGCAGCGAGAAGTGTAGACAGAGTCCATGGAGGAGAGGCTGGTTTCCGTGATGTGCCGGGCTGTGTCCACAACTCTCTGCAGTTTCTTGCAGTCTCGAGCAGAGCAGTTGCCATACCAAACCGTGATGCATCCAGATAGAATGTTTTCTATGGTGCATCAATAAAAATTGGTGAGGGTCAAAGGGGACATGCCAAATTTCTTTAGCCTCCTGAGGAAGTAGAGGTGCTGGTGAGTTTTCTTGGCCGTGGCATCTACATGGTTGGACCCGGACAGGCTATTGGTGATGTTCACTCTTAGGAACTTGAAGCTCTCAACCCTCTCGAGTTCAGCACCATTGATGTAGACAGGTGTATGTGCACCCTCCCCCTTCCTGAAGTCAATGACCAGCTCTTTTGTTTTGCTGACATTGAGGGAAAGGTTGTTGTCATGACACCATTCCACTAAGCTCTCTATCTCCTTCCTGTACTCCAAGTCATCATTATTTGAGATACGGCCTACTATGGTGGTATCATCAGTGGCTTTGAGCTAAAATGCAAATGTTTTTTCTCTTTCCACAGATGTGCCTGATCTGGCTTTTTCTGTTTTTATTTCAAATTTCCAACATCGGCATTTCTTCCTGATTTACGCAATCTGGGTATCAGCAGCCAGTTTACTGGTGGATCTTTGCTTGAGAATTGTTGGCTGTCTGCCCCAGGTTCCTTCTAAGATAAAATATCTTAATTAGTCACATGTACATCAAAATACACAGTGAAATGCATCTTTTGCGTAGAAATGTTCTGCAGGCAGCCCGTAAGTGTCACCACTCTTCCGGTGCCAACATAGCATGCCCACAACTTCCTAACCAGTACGTCTTTGGAATGTGGGAGGAAATCGGAGCTCCCGGAGGAAACCCATGCAGACACGGGGAGAACATACAAACTCCTTACAGACAGCAGCTGGAATTGAATCTGGGTTGTTGGCGCTGTAAGAGCATTATGCTAACCACTACTAGCTTGGTCCAGGGTGTGATTTTCCATTGAGGTCAATGGTTCCCAGCAGTTTGGTCTAACGGTGCATACTGTAGATAGCTCAGCACCCTCTCCACAGAAGGGGTTTCCCAGCCTGTGAAGTCCCACCCCAAACTCAATGACAAACAAAGTGACCTTTAATGTTCATAATCATTCAATAACACGGAAGGTGTCAAAAACCTTTTAAAAATATATTGACACTTAAAACAGGTACAATTGAAAACAATTAAAAACATAGAAACTGACTTAATTAAATAATAAGGAAGAAGATTACTTACACTTTTTCTGTCCGCCCTTTCTTCCTGTTCAAAGTCGATGTTATCAAAGTCAAAGTCAAGTTTATTGTCATATGCACAAGTACATGTATGCCCTGGTGTAATGAAAAGCTTATTTGCAGTAGCATCACAGGCACATAGCATTAGATATGCAACATTCACAAGAAAAGCATAAATTAAAAATAAATAATATAACATTTTACATTTATGTGGGGCCATTTCCCTTGGCACAGCTTCTGTGGACAGCATTCACAGCCTGAGATCCAGAAATCCAGCAGAAGTCATTGGCCTACACTGACACTGTTGTGGGGAAGCTAGCTTGAAAGGTGTAGATTTCACAGCATCCAGATCATGCCAATAGTAGGGCAGAAGATTTGTGCTGTAAACCCCGGCCATACTTCAAGCCAAGCTGCTTCAGTCTTAGAGTCATCCAGCACAGAAACAGGTCCACCAAAATCACCCGACCATCAAACCCCCAGTTACATTAGTCCTACAACAATCACAATAAAGTCATTGACTTCAGGAAGGGGGATGGTGCACATGCTCCTGTTTACATCAATGGTGCTGAGGTCGAGAGGGTTGAGAGCTTCAGGTTCCTGGGAGTGAACATCACCAATAGCCTGTCCTGGTCCAACCATTTAGATGCCACGGCCAAGAAAGCTCACCAGTGCCTCTACTTCCTCAGGAGGCTGAAGAAACTTAGCATGTCCCCTTTGACACACCAATTTTTATTGATGCACCATAGAAAGCATCCTATCTGGATGCATCACAGCTTGGTATAGCAATTGCTCTGCCCAAGACCGCAAGAAACTGCAGAGAGTTGTGGACACAGCCCAGCACATCACGGAAACCAGCCTCCCCTCCTTGGACTCCATCTACACTTCTTGCTGCCTCAGTAAAGCAGCCAACATAATCAAAGACCCTCCCACCCCAGACATTCTCTCTTCTCCCCCCTCCCATTGGGCAGAAGATACAAAACCCTGAAAGCACGTACCACCAGGCTCAAGGACAGCTTCTATCCCACGGTATTGTAGCGGTTAGCGTAACGTTTTACAGCACCAGCGACACGGGTTCAAAGCTGGCCACTGTCTGTTTGTACATTCTCCCCGTGTCTGTGTGGGTTTCCTCCGGGTGCTCCGGTTTCCTCCCACATTCCAAAGACGTATGGGTTAGGAAGTTGTGGGCATGCTACGTTGGCGCCGGAAGCGTGGCGACACTTGTGGGCTGCCCCAAGAACACTCTACACAAAAGATGCATTTCACTGTGTGTTTCGACATACATGTGACTAATAAAGATATCTTTTGAATGGTCCCCTAATACGATAAAATGGACTCTTGACCTCACAACCTACCTCCTTATGACCTTGCACCTTATTGTCCGCCTGCACTGCACTTTCTCTGTAACTGTTACACTTTATTCTGCATTCTGTTATTGTTTTACCCTGTACTACCTCAATGCACTGTGTAATGAATTGATCTGTACGAACGGTATGCAAGACCTCGGTGCACGTGACAATAACAAACCAAATCCAATTCCAATTCCAAAGTCCCATTACCAGAACTCAGAGTGAGAGAAAACAAGTTACTTTTAGAAGAGGCACCGAGGAGTAGTTGAGGCCAGCACAGATCAGCCACGATCATATTGAATAGTGGGGCATGTTTGAAGGACCGAGTGGCCCACTCTTGCTCCTGTTGTCTTGTGTTCTTATCAGACAAAACAGAGCAGCCATACGTGAATAAAACCAAAACAATGCTGGGCGACTTGACCAAATTTATAATGCTGCATCAGAATGGAGCAGAGGAAGTTTTGGAAGCTGCTGTCACAAGCTCCCTTTGATTGACAAGGCAAGAGATATGGACACCTTAGCAACGACTGTTATCTTCTCAAAAGGACGAGACTATAGCTGTCCCCTTTGCTCAGATACCATAAGACATAAGAAACAGAGGAAATAACACATTCAACATCTCACACCTGCTCCACCATTCAGTAAGATCCCAGTGTCACTTTCCCAAATTTACCTCAAATCCCACGATTCCCTTTAATACACTCTGTCTACACTTCTCGCTGACTCGGTAAAGCAGCCAACATAATCAAAGACCCCACCCACCCCGGACATTCTCTCTTCTCCCTCCTCCCATCGGGCAGAAGATACAAAAGCCCGAAAGCACATACCACCAGGCTCAAGGACAGCTTCTACCCCGCTGTTATAAGACTATTGAACGGCCCCCTAGTACAATTAGATGGACTCTTGACTTCACAATCTATGTCGTTATGACCTTGCACCTTATTGTCTGCCTGTACTGCACTTTCTTTGTGACTGTAACACTTTATTCTGCAGTCTGTTATTGCTTTTCCCTTGTACGACCTCAATGCACTGATGTGATGAAATGATCTGTATGGATGGCATGCAACATAAAGTTTTTCACTGTACCTCGGTACATGTGACAATAATAAACCAATTTACCAGTAACTAAAAGTCTGTTAATTTCTACCTTGAAGATACTCAGGATAAGCCATGCACGGCTCTCGTGGGCAGAGAACTCCAAAGATCCTATTTTCATCTCCATCCCCCCTGCTCCCTGGTCCATCACCTCCCCAATACATTTCACCCATCAGATCTACCTATTCTCCTCTATCTGGTCTTGGTTCCATCCGTCTTTCACCTCTTCTCTAATGGTTTCCACAGTCTCTTTCCTTACTTATCAGAGTCCAGCACCAGCAGCCCTTCTTCCAGTTTATCACCGTCCCAGTTGTCTTCAACATTTACCCTCCCCTCTCCCCACCTGGCTCCATCTTCCTCTTCTGTTTTGTCTGCCTCCATCTATCATCCACCTGCCTATCTCCCAACTCCAAGCCTCCCCCTCCCCCACACGGCTCGATCTGCCCACTATCCTTCACCCGCTGCCTTGCTCCACCTGTCACCTCCGGTGCCTGCCTCAGCACCCCTGCTCTTCTCTGCAGGCAGACTATCTCTCTTTTTCACTCTTAGTCCTGATGCAGGGTTTCGACCCAAGACGTCGACAATTCCTTTCCCCCCCACAGATGCTGCTTGACCCGCTGTGCTCCTCCAGCAGATTGTGTGTTGCTCCAGATCGCAGCATCTGTAGTCTCTTGTGTCTCGATCCATCTTCGTCTAGAATGTACTCAGTGAAAGAGCCTCCACAGCCCTCTTTGGTCAAGAATTTCCTCTGGATGAAGAAATTCCTTCTGATCTCTGTCCTGAATTGGGGCAGAGAGATATAGTTTGTTGTAATTTTGTGCAGAAGATGCAAAAGTATCATTCATTTCCAATCTTCTTTCATAATCACTGTAAGCAGATTGTTTGTTGCTCCAGGTTCCAGCTTCTGCAGTCTCTTGTGTCTCCAAAGGTTCATTACCCACTGGGTGAAGAAATTTATTCTCATTTTACTCCTGTCTCACTTTAAATATTTACAAGGCTGTTGCCAGGACTTGAGGGACTGAGTTATAGGGAGAGGTTGGACAGGCTAGGACTTTATTCATTGGAGCGCAGGAGACTGAGAGGTGATCATATTGAGGTGTATAAAATCATGAGGGGCAGAGATAGGGTGGACGCACTCAGTCTTTTTCTAAGAGTTGGGGAATCAAGAACCAGAAGACATAAGTTTAAGGTGAAAGGGGAAAAATTTAATAGGAAATTGAGGGAGAACTTTTTTATATCTATCTAGAATGAGCTGCCAGAGGAAGTGGTTGAGCACCAACTTTTAAAAGACAGTTGGACAGGTACATGGATTGGAAAGGTTTAGAAGGTTATGGGCCAAACGCTGGCAAATGGGACCAGCTGAGATAGGGCATCTTGGTCGGCATGGACCAGTTGGGCTGAAGGGCCTGCTTCTGTGCCGTTATAACTCTATGACTATGACCCTTTGGTTGTACACCTCCCCAAGGCAGGGGAAACATCAACTCTGCATCTATCCTGTCAAGCCCCAGTAGCTGCAGAAGGTATAACACTCACATTTGTTAATGGTTTCTAGGAAAGAGACCATGAAGCAACTCAAAGAAGGCATGAACACTGCAACATCCCAAAGAAAGAAAATTGACAATTCTAGGTCTTGCTGTGCTCCTGTGAGTATCTTTATCTGTAAAATTACTGTGCCCTAAAGCCAATCAACCAGTAATTTAGGAAAGTACTTCAGTTTATCTTTTTAATCCCTCATGTTGTAAGAAGTTCGAAATTAAACTGCAAATTTTGGGCAACCTGCCTTCACAACATTGAAGAGAGGTCTGAGCAAAATGTTGATTCCAGAACTCCAAACTAAGTCAAAAGGTAACATTATCAGAAAATAATTTCCTTTTAAGAGACAAAAAACTGAGCAGAAACCTGATCTAGATCTTTAAATTCTGAGCAGCATAAATAATGCACACAGTTTTATTAAGTTAAAACATGATCACACAGAATAAAGATTAAAATAAGGGCTGTTAAAGTTTTTAAATGATTCCCATTAACTCTTGAATGGATAAATATTTGGTAAAGTGAAGTTTGAAGGTTAAAGTTAAGTTTGATAAAGGTGGTTTCTGGAATATTATTGATCAAGGTTTTTGTTTGTCATTTTTCAATGTGTGGGCTTTATTGCAAGACCAATATTTAATATACATCTCTAAACACTCCTTCAGAATGTGATGGTGAGCTGGCTTCTCAAACTATTGCAAAATGGCAAAGGTGTTCCCAGAATCATGTTAGATGGAGGTTTGCAAGACTAATGAAGGAATAATGAAGGAACGGCAATATATTTCCTCATCAGGAAGGTGTGTTACTTGGAAGGGAAGCTACAGATGGTTACCTTCTGTGCACTTGCTGCCATTGTTCTAGGTGATAGAGGTCCCTGGTTTCAGAGGTAAAGTCAAAGAAGCCTTGGTGAATATTTGCAATGCATTTTGCAGATGATCCCTACTGCAACGATAGTGCAGCAATGGTAGAGGGAGTGGACGAATAAGGTGATGGCAGGGTTACCAATCAAGCTTCGTCCGGGACTGCAGTGAGCTTCTTAAGAACTACTGGAGTTGCATACATTGAGGCAAGTGAAGAGTGTTCCTCTACGCTCCTGACCTGTGCTTGTAGACAATGGAGAGGCTCTGGATAGTTGGAAGGTAAACAAAATCCACGGTAGTGTAGCGGTTAGCGCAACACTATTACAGCACCAGCGACCCGGGTTCAATTCTGGCCGCTGTCTGTAAGGAGTTTGTACGTTCTCCCCGTGTCCGTGTGGGTTTCCTCCGGGTGCTCCAGTTTCCTCCCACATTCCAAAGACGTACGGGTTAGGAAGTTGTGGGCGTGCTATGTTGGCGCCAGAAGCGTGGTGACACTTGCGGGCTGCCCCCGGAACGTTCTACACAAAGATGCATTTCACTGTGTGTTTCAGTGTACATATGCCTAATAAAGATATCTTATCTTACCTTTTCAACTGCTCTTTCCAATTTAGTCTTGGCATCCCAGGAGAAGAATAATCTCAGTCCATTCTGTTAGCTGTGGAGATAACATGGTTTCTTTCTTCTCTTTTAGACATTCCTGACGACCATTCTAAATATTCCCTGATTTGCAATAACCTGCTAAATAAGCCCCCAGTTATTTATCATCAGCTAAGTCTCTAAGGAGAAAGGCAAGTCTCGGTGGGCCGGGGAGCCGAAGAAAGGCTTAGAGAGTGAAGGATGGGCGTCACTGCAAGGCTAGTTGGTGCAAGGAATAATGTGCTGGGTAGACATGCAGAGGCCTTGGAGTTATACCACATTCAGGATGTTGGTGAATGTGTTCACGCACTCACCTTTCCTGCACTGCTGAGGTCATTAAAACCACGTTCAGCATTGAATCCATAAGAGGAGCACCTCATCAGTAATTTCCAGCCCAAACTTAATTTCACCAGTAGGCTTCTTCCTCCGATCCAGAGGAAATGAATATCCCTGCAGCCCCTTCCAGTCCTAAGGACATATTGTACAGTCTTCAGTGAATTAAAGTGAACCCTTGAAATCACTGGATTTCAATCTACTGGTCCAAATCCAGAATCAATCTGTTTTTAAAGAGTCCCTTTGAATACTGCATTTGAAATTACTCACACATGTCCTGACCATGCCCACTCATTCTAATCGACCAGGAAACTTGGAAATAAATCTGGATTAAAGCACCGCAATTAGCTGCTCTGCACTCACTTTCCAGCATTCCCAAATGTTACTGGACCCACCAGCTCCCTGCATGCCAGGAAATTAAAGTCTAGCCCCAGGCATGTGGGAGGAACTAGTTTCCACAGCAAAGTAATCACATCATGTCTTAGATTCCTGGAGTGTCATAACATTTCATTATCAGAATGAGATTTGTCAAAGTACAAGCAAATAAGCACTTAATGGGTTGCACCAGAACATTGATCTACAATAAACACACACCATGGGCTATTGATAAAATAAGATAGATGTATTGCCAAATGAAGCGATGTTCTTTGCTGCTGTCTGTCTTTCCAATCATTATAGTGTGCAATTTTAAGGGGCCACGGTAATTGTTTTCCTCAAACAAAGTGAAGCTTAAGAAATAAACTGGTGCAGTAAAGCAGGATGTTTTCATATCATTAAGTTTAGTAGACAGAGTAAGTAAGGATAAACTGTTTCCATGTGCAACAGTCATTAACCAGAGAACACAAATTTATGGCACTTGGCAAAGAAGGCAGAGTCGTGAAGAGAGGAACTTATGTTGGACATGGCAAATTAATTGGTTTAGGAATGCATTTAAGGTAAGAGGGGTAGGTTCAGAACAGATGTGAGGGGTACGTTTTTTACTGAGAGAGTGGTGGATGCCTGGAATGTGTTGCCTGATAGGGTGGTGGGGGCAAATTCATTGGGGGCTTTTAAGAAGGGCTTGGATGGGCACATGAATGAGAGGAAAGTAGAGGGATATGGGTATCCTGTAGGTAAGAGGGAGTAGCCATGTCGACACAACATTGTGGGCCGAAGGGCCTGTTCTGTGCTGTGCTATGTTCTATGAATGCACTTCCTGGCAGTTGGAAAAGGAAGTGGATAAAATACTTGAAGGGAAGACAATCTGAGGATACGGGAAAAAAGCAGGGGATAGCATGCCCCTATAGTTGAATGGCTTTCTTTATGCTCTATAATTCTTTGCAATCTATGGTGGACTTAAACTATATCCCAAGAAGAACCGTGAAGTTCCATGATGGCTGTGTTGGTAAAGTACTATCAGGAATACAGGTATCCAGGCCAGGAAGATTATGGATCGAGTTGCCTGCTTTGAGCTGAATTCAGTGTGGGCAGGATTATTATGGAGCACCTTTGCTCCGTCCGCCGGACTAGCCAGGATCCCCCGGCGGCCAGCCATTTTATTTCACTTCCCATTCCCACACCGACATGTCTGTCCACGGCCTCCTCCACTGCCAGGTTGAGGCCAGACACAGATTAAAGGAACAACACCTCATATTCCGCCTTGGTAGTCTCCAACCTGATGGTACGAACATCGATTTCTCGAACTTCCGGTAATCCCCCCCCTCTCCCCCCCCCCCTTTTTTCCCTTATCCCACCGGCCTCCATCACCTCCTTCCCTCCCTCTCGATCTGCCCATCATCCAAACTTTCCTCCCTCCGGTTCCCCTGCTCACCCCTTTATTCCATGGTCTACTGTCCTGTAGAATCAGATTCCATCTTCTTCAGCCCTTTGTCACTTCCACCTATCACCACCCAGCTTCTTACATCATTCCTGCCCTCCTCCCTCCTTCACTTGCCTATCAAACCCCCCTCACCTGGCTCCACCTATCACCTGCCGGCTCTTGCTCCACCCCTTCCTCCCATCTTTTGTATACCGGCTCTCTCCCCTCTATCTTTCCAGTCCTGATGAAGGGTCTCGACCCGAAACGTCAACTGTCCACTTCCCTCCATAGATGCTGCCTGACCCATTGAGTTCTTCCAGCCTTTTGTGTGTTACTTAAGGAGTATTACCCGGGCTGGGTTTGGAAGGGGTTTGTGGGACCTACTCCTTGTGTAAGCCAGTGAATTCTCCAAACAGCGGCATATAAGGTTGGACTTTGCTTGGCATCCATGTGAGAAAACCCATTGAAGATCAAGATCTAGAATGCCCAATCAATGTTCCATCAAGACTGACTGTGGTAATCCATCGAAAATAACCTTTGAACATCCACCTGCAGTCACATGCAGAGGTGGGCTCTTTGATGCGGTATTATAGTGGATGCTCTGACTGGTACGGGCTGTAACCCAGGGAGAGGCGACTCAAGATCATGAGATAATTTTCAGGATTCAGGTGGCCCTTGATTCAGGTCTGACACAGAAGCTGCACTCTTCATTAACCCCCAGAAGTTCCCATCACAAATGCTACAACAACTTAGAGGAACATAAAAAATGTGAAGTCAAATCACTTCAAGGTCTTACCCCTCTCTTCCTCTGTAATCTCCTTCTTGTGAAACAAGTTTGAGGTCTCAAAGGACAAGGACTCTGAACACAGCCTTAGAGTTAAATGATTTATTTACAAAGGCAGACGCAGGGAAAAGGTAATGGGACAACACACACACACACATAGCGGTGATAGTGAGCATGGGAAAATCGCAATAAGGGTAAAACACACACACACACACACACACACACACACACACACACACACACACACACACACACACACACAAAACAAACTGAGTACAGACAATCAAGGAAAATCAATATGATACCCGCCACGCCTTGAATCAGTGCAGGCATGGCTCCACACCACTGGGAATACTAAATTAAGATGTTTCTAACCCTGTTGAAGTGCACACCTTACCAGCGGCCTCTCCAGCGTCGTTTCGCGATTCCTCCGGGGAAACGAAGAGACCGGACCCAGCACATGGGGCACTCTTTATAGTGCTGGAGGGCTGGGGGGGGTGGTGGGGTGTTCAGCCCAGGTAGTTCAAAAGGGCCAATGGCCTGGTGCCAGCAAGGACTAATTGATCACCAGAGACCAATGGCCCAAGGCAAGGTACAAAGATGCTTAATGGGGCCGATGCTCAGGTGTGCACTGATGGATGGGGTGGAGCCAAGCCTTGATTGACAGTGGTGTGTCTTTTGACCAGGTACTGGGCAGTGCTGTCACGTGACAGCCCCTGTTTCTGCCCCCCCCCCCCACAATACACTCCTCCAGCTCTACAACCCCCTGTGATTCTTAAATCTATATTTCCCATATTTCCTTAAGACGTAGAAGGAGAGACCATTTGGCCCATTGAGTTTATGTTGACCATCAATGCAATTGCATCAATTCCATTCTTCCAAATTTTCCTGTAACCTATTCTCTTCCATGCGCCCATCAACTTTCTGCTGATTTTCCTGGTCCACCTCCTCAAGAAGCAATTTATAATAACCAATTAACCTGGCATCAGAGTCAGCACAGACATCGTGGGCTGAAGGGCCTGTTCCTGTGCTGTATTAATCTATGTTTATGTTCTAATCTACCCAATCAGCATGCTTTTAGGATGTGCACCTAGACATCAGCAAAACATACGTCAGGCTGCTGTTTATCGATTGCAGCTCAGCGTTCAACACCACCATCCCCTCAGTACTAATCAACAAGCTTTAAAACCCAGGCCTCTGTAACTCCCTCTGCAACTGGATCCTCAACTTCCTTATCAGGAGACCACAGTCAGTGCGGATCGGTACTAACATCTCCTCGTCGCTGACAATCAACACAGGAGCACCTCAAGGATGCGTGCTTAGCCCACTGCTCTACTCTCTCTACACTCATAACTGTGTGTCTAGGCACAGCTCAAACACCATCTATAAATTCGATGATGACACTACTGTTGTTGGCAGAATCTCGGATGGTGACGAGGAGGCGTCCAGAAGTGAGATAGATCAGCTGGTTGAGCGGTGTCGCAACAACAACCCCGCACTCAACGTCAGCAAGACCAAGGGATTGATTGTGGACTTCAGGAAGGGGAAGTCAAGCGAACACACACCAGTCCTCATGGAAGGGTCAGCAGTGGAAAGGGTGAACAGCTTTAAGTTCCTGGGCGTCAACATCTCAGAGGATCTATCTTGGGCCCAACACATCGATGCAATCATGAAGAAGGCACGCCAGGGGCTCTACTTTGTTAGGAGTTTGAGGAGATTTGGTCTGTCACCAAAGACTCTTGCAAATTTCTACAGATGTACAGTGGAGAGCATTCTGACTGGTTGCATCACCGCCTGGTATGGAGGCTCCAATGCACAGGATCGCAAGAGGCTGCAGAAGTTTGTAGATCAGCCAGCTCCATCACAGGCACAACTCTCCCCCCCATCAAGGACATCTTCAAGAGGCCGTGCCTCAAGGAGGCAGCATCCATCATTAAGGACCCTCACCACCCAGGGCATGTCCACCACATTACTACCATTGGGGAGGAGGGACAGGAGCCTGAAGACCCACACTCAACATTTCAGGAACAACTTCTTCCCCTCCACCATCAGATTTCTGAATGGTCCATGAACCCATGAACACTACCTCATTATTCCACTTTTGCACGATTTACTTATTTTCGTAACTCATAGTAATTTTTATGTCGTTATATCTTACACTGTACTGCTGCCACAAGACAACAAATTTCATGACATATGTCAGTGATAATAAACCTGATTCTGGTTCTGACATGGGTGGGAACCAGGTGGCTATAGGAAGAACATGGGAACTCCACAAAAAGCACTCGAGGTCAAATCGAACCTGGGTCACAGGGGTTGTGTGGAATCAACATTATCTGGTGCTGGGATCAAAGGCCTTGCAATGAGAGAAGGCGGCAGAATGGGGTTGAGAAAAGAAAAAAAACAGCCATGATTGAATGGTGGAGCAGACTAGATGGGCCGAATGGCCTATTTCTGCTCCTATGTCTTATGGTCTAAAATGGGAGCAGGAGTAGGCAGCTCAGATCCTCAAGATTGCCCCATGATTCAACGTGATCATTGGTGATATGCCCCAGGCCTCATCTCTTCATACCTATAGACCTCAAGGCCGCGACCTTTCTAAACTGTATCTAACCCCAATGATCTAGCCCTTACAACCCCCTGGGTTTAAGACTTGAGATCTGTCTTAACTAGGAGTTTCCTTCCTTGTCACAGGTAGCTCAGCAGAAGCAGGGTGGATTCTCTGAAGCTGCAGATAATAAATCTGCTATTTTCTACCAGCAGTAAAAAATGTCACACTGGATGTCTAGAAAGTCACGCAGCCAACACGAAACGATCGGTGCCGTAGTTTCAGATAGGAAGATACTTTAACATCTTGGCACATCATTGCAAGGTGTTGTTATTTAAATAAGATATTGCCACTGGAAAAATAAATGATTTAAAATAACATATTTTGCAAGATTAATGTTCCTTTCATTTACAAATGAGCTCTTTCAACAACGTCAGTCATCAACAATGTCTTTTCGTTCAGTAGATGAGCTGAAAGATTCAACAGAGTGGTTGGTTCCACAGGATGTACAGTAGGCTGACAGTTCCTAGCAAGGAAGTCATTCTTCTTAACCTCATGTTCCAGGTGAAATATGTCATTGAGAAAATGAGCATCGTCGCATGGAATTTCATATAAGAATGCGAGAAAAAGAAGCATTCGGCCCCTCTGCTTTTCAATGAGATGCTGGCTGATTTTCTACCTCCCTGCCACCTTTGTTGATATCTCCATGTCCCTTGATTTCCTTCGTATGCAAAGGTCAGTCTTGCGATCGGCCGAAATTGTTGAAACACTTCTCTTTTGACTCCTCTCACTTCCAACAGATTGAAAGTGTATCCATGGGCACCCACATGTGCCCCAGCTGTACCTGTCTTTTTGTTCCCTGTTCCAAACCTTCTCCGATACCGCTCCCCAACTCTTTCTCTGTTACGTTGACGGCTGCATTGGTGCTGCTTCCTGCACCCCTGCGGATCTCGTCAATTTTATCACCTTTGCCACTGACTGCCACCCTGCTCTCAACTTCACGTGGACCATTCCTGGCACTTCCCTTCCTTTTCTAGATCTCTCTGTCTCCATCATAGGAGACAAACTATCCACTGAGAGAAACAAAGGACTGCAGATGCTGGAATCTGGATGAAAAACACTGTGATGCTGGAGGAACTCAGCAGGCCAGGCAGCATCACAGTGTAATCCACTGAGGGTCTTGATGCAGGGGTTTCAACCCGAGACGTTGACAATTCCTCTCCCCCCACAAGACGCTGCTCGACCTGCTGAGTCCTGATGGTTTGTAGCTCCAGATTCCAGCACGGAAACCAGCCTCCCCTCCATGGTCAAAAACTCTCACTGTCTTAGTGAAGCAGCCAGCAAAATCAAAGACCCCACCCACTTCTCTCCTCTTCCATCAGATAGAAGGTACAGAAGCCTGAGGGCATGTACCACCAGGCTCAAGGACAGCTTCTATCCCACTGTGATACGATGAGATGGACTCTGACCTCACAATTTACCTTGTTGTGACCTTGCACCTTATTGTCTACCTGCACCGCACTTTCTCTGTAGCTGTGACACTTTACTCTGTACTGTTATTGTCTTTGCCTGTACTACCTCAATGCACTCTGTACTATCTCAATGTAACTGCACTGTGTAATAAATTGACCTGTACAATCAGTCTGCAAGACTACATCAGTGGTGCTGAGGTCGAGAGGGTTGAGAGCTTCAAGTTCCTGGGAGTGAACATCATCAACAGCCTGTCCTGGTCAAATCACATAGATGCCACGGCCAAGAAAGCTCACCAGTGCCTCTACTTCCTCAGGAAGCTAAAGAAATTTGGTTTGTCCCTTTGACTCTCACCAACTTTTACTGATGCACCATAGAAAGCATCCTATCTAGATGTATCATGGCTTGGTACAGCAACTGTTCTGCCCAGGACCACAAGAAACTGCAGAGAGTTGTGGACACAGCCCAGAGCATCACAGACACCAGCCTCCCCTCCTTGGACTCTGTCTTTACCTCTCGTTGTCTTGGCGAAGCAGCCAGCATAATCAAAGACCCCACCCACCCGGGACATCCTCTCTTCTCTCCTCTTCCATCGGGTAGAAGATACAGGAGGCTGAGGGCACGTACCACCAGGCTTAAGGACAGCTTCTACCCCACTGTGATAAGACTATTGAACAGTTCTGTATAGGATATTTTCTATAGTACATTGATAAAAATTGGTGAGTGTCAAAGGGGACATGCCAAATTTCTTCAGCCTCCCGAGGAAGTAGAGGTGCTGGTGAGCTTTCTTGGCCGTGGCGTCTATATGGTTGGACCAGGACAGGCTATTGGTGATGTTCACTCCTAGGAACTTGAAGCTCTCAACCCTCTCAATCTCAGCACCATTGATGTAGACAGGTGCATGTACACTGCCCCCCTTCCTGAAGTCAATGACCAGCTCTTTTGTTTTGCTGACATTGAGGGAAAGGTTGTTGTCATGACACCATGTCACTAAGCTCTCTATCTCCTTCCTGCACTCCGACATCGTTATTTGAGATACAGCCCACTACGGTGGTATGGTCTGCAAAGTTGTAGATGGAGTTAGAGCAGAATCTGACCACTCAGTCATGAGTGTATAGGGAGTAGAGTAGGGGGCTGAGGACGCAGCCTTGTGGGGCACCAGTGTTGAGAATAATTGTGCCAGAGGTGTTGCTGCCTATCCTCACTGATTGCGGTCTGTTGGTCAGGAAGTCAAGGACCCAGTTGCGGAGGGAGGTATTGAGTTCCAGGTCTTGGAGTTTGGTGGTGAGTTTGCTTGGAATTGTAGAGTTTTTGTCAATAAACAATAGTTTAACGTAGGTGTCTTTACTGTCCAGATGCTCCAGAGATGAGTGTAGGGCCAGGCAGATGGCGTCCACTGTAGATCTGTTTTGACGGTATACGAATTGCAGTGGGTCAATGATTTCTAGGAGGCTGCAGTTAATGCATGCCATGACCAGCCTCTTGAAGCATTTCATAATGGTGGATGTCAAAGCCACTGGGAGGTAGTTATTAAGGCATGTTACCTTGTTTTTCTTCAGTACCAGGATGATAGTGGTCTTCTTAAAGCAGGTGAGTACCTGAGATTGAAGCAGGGAGAGGTTAAAAATGTCTGCAAATACCCCCACCAGATGATCAGCACAGGATCTGAGGACACAGCCAGGGACACCATCCAGGCCAGATGCTTTCCTCGGGATCACTCTCTGGAAGACTGATCTTACGTCCTCAATGGTGACCATAGGTTCAGGTTCATTGGAGGCTGTCAGGGTGGGTGGTGACTATCCAATCCCCTTCTGTTCAAAACGTACATAGAAGGCGTTAAGCTCATCAAGAAGGGCTGTTCTGTTGTTGGCGGTGCTGCCCGACTTCATTATAACATGTAAGCCCTGCCGCAACTGACGGCTGGTCTGGGACTCGATTTTGGACTGGTGTCGTCTCTTGGCATGCCTGACCACTTTACGGAGGTCTTATCTTGATTTCTTGTGAAGGTCAGACTCACCTGATTTGAATGCTGCAGTCCTCGACCTCATTCAGGAGTGAATCTCCCGGCTTATCCATGGTTTCTGGTTTGGGAACACCCATTTGGGAACATAGACGTGTCCGTCCCTACCAATGGCAGAACAAGTCCATTCCCCCCTCCCTCCACAGATGCTGCCTGACCCACTGAGTTCCTCCAGCAGCTCCTTCTGTTTGCGGCAGAGCAAGTTTCCTCTCACTTTCCATTTTCAGTAATTCTTTCTTATCAGTCTGATGTGTTTTTGATGCCATTTTGTTACAATACTGTTGCGGTACCGTTACCACATTGAGTGATTTTAGTGTATTTTCTGACTAATGGACAAAATCAGCTGAGGGGTGTCTGTAAAGAACGGAACCAGGGACAGCCGGTAAACCATTTTAGGATGAAAAACTCGGCGTTGCCCCTCACCAACCAATTTGGGGTGGGATAATGATTGTTGACCTCCTGAGAAAGAATTAAGAAATCTCCAATTTTATTCAAACCCAGTCACAGGCATGCACTACGTGTGTGCTTCACGAACTGCACCGATATAGAAAGAAGCAGTTTGTCAACAAGATGATAAATAGGCAGACCAGGGAGAGAAATTGAGACCTCGAGTGTAGGCAAATAGAACGCCAGAACATAAAAGCTGAGGCTTTATAAGGCGTTGGTCAGACTGCATTTGGAATATTGTGAGCAGTTTTGGGCCCCGTATCTAAGGAAGGATGTGCTGGCCCTGGAGAGGGTCCAGAGGAGGTTCACAAGAATGATCCCAGGAATGAAAGGGTTAACATATGAGGAGCATTTGATGTCTCTGGGCCTGTACTCGATGGAGTTCAGAAGGATGAAGAGGGGGATCTCATTGAAACCTACCAGATAGTGAAAGGCCTGGATAGAGTGGATATGGAGAGGATGTTCCCATCAGTAGGAGGGTCTGGGATCCAAGGGCAAAGCCTCAGAATATAGGGATATCCCTTTAGAACTGAGATGAGGAGGAATTTCTTCAGCCAGAAGGTGGTGAATCTGTGGAATTCATTGCCACAGAGGGCTGTGGAGGCCAAGTCACTGGGTGTATTTAAGGCAGAGATTGACAGGTTCTTGATTGGTAAAGGTGTAAAGGTTACGGTTAAAAGGTGGGAGAATGGGGTTGAAAAAAAATCAGCCATGGTTGAATGATGGAGTAGATTCGATGGGCCGAATGGCCTAATTCTGCTCCTATATCTTCTGGTCTTCTGGTCTTAATGCAAAGTGCAGCAGCTTTTCCCGACTAAATCCAGTCAGCACCGAGATCAGCACGTTCTGTAGGCACAAGTGATTGACAGTGGCTTGTTATGGAGTCAATGGCCTCTCACATGTCTTAGGACGTCCCAGAGTGAACCATAGCCTGAAATGCCATGATAACTGCTCACAAGGGAAACAGGTGCTTTTTCCCTTCAGACCCGTGGTACAGAATAAGTGGCTTGGAAGCAAGTGCTATCTCTCAGACACAAGGATTATGGAATAGTGTGGCGTTAAATGCAGCCTGAATGAGGGAGTTGAAATTGTTGCCTTTTGAACCCTTGTGATACTGCATAAGGCTCTTCACTAAAAAGAGATTCTGGTAGATTCCGAATGTATGAAGATCTGCTTATACCACTCACCACAGCATTAATGTCAATCAAAATGAACCTAACCTCACCATTAAACTGAAACTTGATGATTTAAGGTGGAATCCAGTTTTGCATTTGCCAGAGAGCAGGTTTTTCCTCTCTGGAATAAGTGCGGATAGATCCAATTTATTCAAGGAGAGCGTTAGGCAAAGGTCACATCTGGCAAATTAAATGATTTTTTACATGCAGCATGGAGTCTACATTCCAAGTCACGCCACATGGTAGCAATTCACCTAAACAAGAGTTAGATCATTAGATCCCATAGAAAAATATTTAGAAGGTTTTTTTTTAAAGATAAAGGCCAGCTCAGGAGTTGCCCAATGACTGAGGATTTTATACAGTATTCAGGTAAAATATAATTCATGCATCTGAAAGGGATCTTGATAGTTTCTGTGAGATGTGCTCTTACCTTTGTGCAGTTTTAGTCAGTAATGGGAGTGAACTCCAATGCAGGACTTGCTTTACAGTTAGATCCAGTGTCACAGAGTCATAGACAGCACGGAAACAGTCCCTTCAGCCCAGCTGGTCCATGCCAACCAAGATGCCTATACAAGCTAGTCCCATTTGCCTGTGTTTGGCCCAGATCCTTATGAACTTTTCTTATCCATGGACCTGTCCAAGTGTCTTTTAAAAGTTGTTATTGTACCTGCCTCAACCGCCTCCTCTGGCAGCTCGTTCCACATACGCAGCACCCTTTGTGTAAAATAGTTGCCCCTCAAGCTACTGTTAAATCTTTCCCTTCTCACATCAAACTTATGCCCTCTAGTTCTTGATTCCCCAACCATGGGAAAAAGATTCACCCTATCTATACCCCTCATGATTTTATGCACCTCTAAGGTCACCTCTCAGCCTCCTGCACTAAAGTCCTAGCCTGTCCAACCTCTCCCTATAACTCAGTACCTCAAGTACTGGCAACAACCTTGTAGATATTTTTTGCACTCTTTCCAGTTTAATACCATCTTTCCCATAGTAGAGTGATCAAAACTGAACACAATACTCCAAGTGCGGCCTCACCAGTGTCCTGTACAACTGCAACATAACTTCCCAGCTTCCATATTCAATGTCCTGATTGATGAAGGCCAGTGTGCCAAAAGCCTTCTTCATCACCCTGTCTACCTGTGTCTCCACTTTCAGGAAACCATGTACCTGAACTCCAAGGTCTCTCTATTCTACTACACTCACCAGGGCCCTGCATTTACTGTGAAAGTCCTACCTTGATTTTACTTTCCAAATCCATTACGTGAAATAACAGGGTGCAGGAGACTATTCAATTTATCAGAACCATCCCAGCTCTTTGAAAGAACTGCTCACTTTAGTCCTGTTCGCCTGCATTTTTTACCCATAACCCTGCATTAATCTTTTATTCTAGTTCGTACAAGTTGCCTTTTGAAGACTGCATATTGAATGGTCAAGTTTCAGTTTAATGGCAAGGTGAGGTTCATTGTAAATGTCCTGGAGTGGAATTGGATTCTTTCCCTAGTCAGGTAGAGTGTTGTGGAATCTGTTTTTTTCGTTTTGCCAAAACCTTTACATACATGCTCTTTGGTTGTAGCCTATTTGTCTGAGCAGCTTAATATATTATTAAATTTTTGTTCTTTATTTTTCAAGATCTGGGTGTTGCTGGCAAGCAATTGATTGCCTGTCTCTAACAGCCCCTGAATTGAGGACTTAATGGGCTATTTCTGAAGACATTTGAAGAGTAACTCACTTGTAAGGTCTGAAGTCACAGATAGCCACACTGGGTAAGAACTGCAAATTTTCTTCCCGGATGGACATCACTCATCCAGAGAGATTTTTACAATGGTCCAATAGATTGGTGAACATCGTTAATATTGACGTTATTTTAAAAAATCCATCTTATTAAATCAGATTTTAAATTCCATGGTGGGATTAGAACTCAGGTCTCTGGATTACTAGTCTAATAGCTGCACCACTACCATACCCATTTTTGCTCCAGCAAAACCCATCGTAATTATAAATATCTCTGTGGGGTCACCCCTAACATTCTGCCCTAAGGAGAACAACCTGGGCTTACCCAGTCTTTCCGTGAAACTAAGTTCCTTGTACCTGGGACCTTCCTAATGAACTTTCTCAGTATCCTCTCATAAGAACAAGAAATATCGGCAGAAATATTTCCCATTTTTCCCATTATTGAGTGATCTAAAACCAGAGGGCATGCATTTAAGGTGAGAGGGGGTAGGTTCAAAACAGACGTGAGGGGTACGTTTTTTTACTGAGAGAGTGGTGGATGCCTGGAATGCGTTGCCTGATAGGGTGGTGCAGGCAAATTCAATGGGGGCTTTTCAGAGGGGCTTGGATGGGCACATGAGTGAGAGGAAAATAGAAGGATATGGGTATTCTGTAGGTAGGAGGGATTAGCTATGTCGGCGCAACATTGTGGGCCGAAAGGCCTGTTCTGAACTGTACTGTTCTATGTTCTATGTTCTAAGTAGGCCACATAGCTCCCTGCTCTACCATTAAGATCAAGGCCAATCTCATCTTGGCCTCAGCCCCACTTCCCTGCCCAATCCCATGAGCCTTGACTCTCCTATGGTCCAAGAATCTGTCCAGTTCGACTGCGAACATATTCAACGATTCAGCCAAGCCCTTGACTTTCTTTCTAAATTTAGTGTCCAAAAATGTCCTCAAGCAGAGATTCAAAAAAGGTTGTATTCAGCACTTCTATTTATAAACCTACATTTCCAAATGTTATCTTAATTTCCTTACTAGCTTGTCTTGCTTCCTTCAAAGATTTCAGAATATACCTCAGGTCCTTATCACTCCCAACATAGTTCAACTTATTCTATACTGGCTTCTGCATTGTTTCTCCAAGAATGTAACAATCATTCACAATTAACTTCACAGTAAATTTTGGCTACAGTGAAATTATTCTTGAGTGAATTCAAATAGACTAACACAATGGTAATGCTGTTGCAATGACATGTTCCTTGCTGGGAGCTCAGCTACAAGGAAACTAGTTAT
Organism: Pristis pectinata; assembly: GCF_009764475.1. Lineage (NCBI taxonomy): Eukaryota > Metazoa > Chordata > Chondrichthyes > Rhinopristiformes > Pristidae > Pristis > Pristis pectinata. Next base: position 6,983,313 of record NC_067423.1, on the reverse strand, counting down.
GAAGCTCTCTGGTGTATCAGAACCTACCAGTTCAAACATAGCAATGTGTATGGCAGCATATTGGTTAAAGTACAGGATTAGTATCTTGAAACCTCACCAATTTTTATAGATGCTCCATAGAAAGCATCCTATCTGGATGCATCATGGCTTGGTATGGCAACTGCTCTGCCTGAGACCACAAGAAACTGCAGAGAGTTATGGACACAGCTCAGCACATCACGGAAACCAGCCTCCTGTCCATGGACTCCGTCTACACTTCTCGCTGCCTTGGTAAAGCAGTCAGCATAATCAAAGACCCCTCCCACTCCGGACATTCTCTCTTCTCCCCTCTCCCATCAGGCAAAAGATACAAAGGCCTGAAAGCACATACCACCAGGCTCAAGGACAGCTTCTATCTCACTGTTAAAAGACTTTTGAATGGACCTCCTGACCTCACGATCTTCCTCATCATGGCCTTGCACCTTATTGTCTGCCTGCGCTGCACTTTCTCTGTAACTGTAGCACTTTATTCTGCACTCTGTTAATGCTTTTCCCTTGTACTACCTCAACGCACTGATGTAATGAAATGATCTCTATGGATGACATGCAAAACAAAGTTTTTCACAGTGCCTCAGTACATGTGACAATAATAAACCAATTTACCAATTTAAAAAACCTGAACCATTATCTCAGTTATCTCACTAGAAGCTGGGGTATTTAAATTCAATTATGGTGGCTGTGAATCTACTAAATTGTCATAAAAAATTACCGGATTTGCTAATATCCATTAGTGAAGAAAATCTTCCACCGTCACCCAGTTTGGCCAACATGTGGCTCCAGTCTCACCAACGTAGTTGACTTATAACTACCCACTCACTACAGTGTTTAATTAGTAACAGAGATCACGTCAACATTGTCAGTGCCGTCCCCACACAGTGAGCAAGCTTCTAATGGGTCCTGACACATATAAACCCCATATAGTGAACTCAGAGACAGCCAAGGACCATTTTGATTCATTCACTTTTTGAATGACGTGGTAATTATTTCACATTGATAACAGTAATACTAAGCATTTGTATTCTTTGTTTGTTCATAAAGGTCAGTTATATGTGCCTCAAAGATCAATATAAACCAATGCTTCTGGCCACAGTGACTAACTCTTTTAAAAATGTTAATTCCTGCAACGTCTACTTATGACTCATGCCTAAAATACTCCCCTTGTGTCTGTGGTGAAATTAGGGGCTCTTTGTTCGGTCTTTCATAAAGTTTCCTTCAGTTGTCGCTTTATTCCGCATAAATTCTCCTGTGTCATTCCGTCCTTAATTGAGAAAATTTCCTGCAATGTTCATTCATTTGGAAAAACATAATTGCATTCCTTTGATTTAAAAAAAAGATGGTATTGCCTTTGTAGAAACTGCTTTGGGTTTTTGCTCTGTTCCTGATCTGATTGCTGTGGACTTCGGACACAGAAAACCTCTGGAGACACAGGAGACTGCAGATGCTGGAATCCGGAGCCACACACACAAATGCAGGAGGAACTCAGCAGGTCAGGTAGCATCTGTGGAGGGAAATGGACAATCGACGTTTCAGGTCAAGACCCTTCATCTGGACTGAAAGATAGAGGGGAGATGGCCGGTATAAAAAGGTGGGGGGAAGGGGTGCTGGCAGGTGATAAGTGGATCCAGGTGACAGGGGTGATAAGACAGTTGGGAGAGGGGAGAGAGTGGGAATGACGTCAGAATCTGCGAGGTCAGAATCAGAATCAGGTTTATTATCACTGACATGTCATGATATCCAGTCTCTGACCTGGTCTGCAAGATGCACGACTTATATGGCTGTGTTTGCAGTTGAGTTTCCATTCAGTGGTGACTCCCAGGATTGATGGTGGAGAGCTTGGTGCAGGTAATACCTCCGACTTTCAGAAGTAGGTGGTTTGAATCTCCTTTGCTGCAAATGTTCCCAGATGAGGAGTTTCAGCTTCAAGGTTAGACCAGAGAAGCTGGGGTTGAAATCCCTGGATTCCCAGGGGACCAACGCTCAATACAAGAGGGCATGGCTTTAAAGTAATGGGTGGGAACTTCAAGGGAGATATCAGAGGAAGGTTTTTTTACCCAGAGAGTGGTTGGGGCATGGAATGTGCTGCCTGGGGTGGTGGTGGAGGCAAGTACATTGATCAAATTCAAGAGATTGCTCGATAAAATAGGGGGATATGTGGGAGGAAGGGGTTAGATAGTCTTAGGTGAGGTTTAAAGGTCGGCACAACACTGTGGGCCGAAGGGCCTGTATTGTGCTGTACTGTTCTATGAAAAGAGAAAGCTGAAGGAAAGTTTGATGGAGGTGGACAAGATCAGGGCTGGGTTAGATCGAGTGCTCTGAGGGAAGTGGTTCTCATTAGGGATGGTTTCAGGTCCAGTGAATGAAAATTTAAAATTTTGATGCAAAGTAAAATGAGGAAGTGAGAAAAACCTTTAATGCAGAGAATGGTGATGGTCTGGAGCCCACTAACAAATTGGACTGGTTCAGTTAGGCAACTGGGTCACACGGACAAGTTGGGGCCTACAGTAGGGCGACCAAACCTGAACACAATACTCCAAGTGCGGCCTCACCAGCGTCCTGTACGACCGCACCATGACCTCCCAACTTTTATGATCAATGCCCTGATTAATGAAGGCCGATGTGTAAATCTGAGTTTTATTTAAAAGCTCAGGAAGGTGGAAGTCCAAAGGGAATTAAAAGTTCATGCATGTAGTAATCAGGTACAAATTAAGGTTCTTGGAATGTTAGCTTTAATATCTGGAATGGTAAAAAGTAAAGGAGAAGAACAGTTGCCATGATTATACAAAACCCAGGAACCCACAGGGTCTCGGCCCAAAGCATCGACAGATCCTTTCCTCCCACAGATGCTGCTCGACCCGCTGAGTTCCTCCAGCAGGTTGTGAGTTGCTCTGGATTCCAGCGTCCGCAGTCACTTGTGTCTCAATATTGAGTGCCGTTTGGGTCCAGATTGTCATTTGCACCCACAAAGTAAGCAGCTGCCCCAAGTATTTTAAACCTCTAAACTATCTAGTTAATGCAACCTGAAGATTGCAGTTCATGTCTGGCTGCCTAATTGATTGGAAGAACGAGTTGCCTGGATTTTAATCACATAATGACGGTGAAACTGCTGGCATTCACTGTGGTAACTCCATGAAAATGAGAACAACGTCAGCATTGCCATGCACACACAGAGTAAAACAGAAATCCTGTTGCTGCTGTTGGTGATTCAGTGGTTCATTCAAACCGTGGTGTTTACAGGTGTCTCCAGCACAGTTCAATCACTTGAACTGACATTAGTTTCAGGTATTTGTTAATAAACCCCCTGTAAAATATCCTGAAATTCTGCTATGAAGCCTAACTGAATAAAATGTCTCTCTCTAAATATGGGCAAACTATCCCTGAAACTATTTCCTTAGCTAACTGTGGTCATCATAGTGTAGCAAGATAAATTACAATCTGTTAGGAAGAAATGTATCCTAACCCATAATTATTAGAAGCCATAGAAAGGGTGCAGAGGAGATTTACAAGGATGCTGCCTGGATTGCGGAGCATGCCTTATGAAAGCAGGTTGAGGGAACTCGGCCTTTTCTACTTGGGAGCGACAGAGGATGAGGGGGTACCTGATAGAGGTGTATAAGGTGATGAGAGGCATTGATCGGGTAGATAGTCAGAGGCTTTTTCCTAGGGTTGAAATGGTTGCCACAAGAGGACATAGGTTTAAGGTGCTAGGGCGTAGGTATAGGGGAGATGTCAGGGGTAAGTTTTTTACTCAGAGAGTGGTGAGCGTGTGGAATGGGCTGCCGGCAACGGTGGTGGAGGCGGATACGATAGGGTCTTTTAAGAGACTTTTGGATAGGTACATGGAGCTGAGAAAAATAGAGGGCAATGGGTCTCTAAGGTAGGGACATGTTCGGCACAGCTTTGTGGGCCGAAGGGCCTGAATTTGACTGTAGGTTTTCTGTGTTTCTATTTGTCAGTAAACATCTGGTCCTAACACACTAATTGGTAATTTCACAATTAAAGTAAAGATATTTCAAAACATTTTTTCAACTTCAACCATATGTATAATGTTTAAGAAGTTAATTAAAATTTGTGCTCTTTGCCTTATTTGCTGCCTATGAGAATTCTTTAATGAGATTGGCTGCTCAGCCAGTTTGATGATGTCAGAGCACCTGGTCGCCAAGGCTACCTTTGAACTGATGCATGCTACATTGGGAAAGGGGAAATGCATCCCACAGCAATCAGCAGCTCTCCCGGAGGTTAGCAGAAAGCATTGTTGCTGACTGCGGATTCTGGGCTAACAGTGTCTTCCAGCAATGAAGGTGTGCTGCGAGATTCAATCCATCAAGGTGCAAAATGACTGAATTTTGAAAAAGACAGATTGTCCTGTGCCATACACAATTCTTAGGAGGAATATTTATTTTACAGTTATTCATCTTTTTTGGAGGATTCTGGTGCTCTGGAAATGAAGTTCTTTGAAAGCAACGTACCAATTGAAATTCTGAAGGCATGTGTTACAATCCATTCATTTCTTAAAAGCATCACAAATACATTACTTCCCAGTACAGATTTTTTTTTAAAAATGTAATTTATTCTCTTAATAAACCTTAGCAATCCACTATTTTGGTTACAATCACCATGCCACTGTTGGTTAAAGCAATGAGGGTTCTGAGCAGGGAAGATAAAATATATTACAAGCATAACTAAGAGGATGATGAGTCCGTACAGAATGCAAAAAATGATTGTGGTGTATAATACAAACTTTCATTTTAAAAGTATACAATTAATTACACAAAAAGGCTAACAAAGGGGTTCATTCTCCAGCCTTTTCCTAGAAATGGGTGGAATTTGAGCAAATTTTTTATTTACTGCACTGTACAAAGCCACTTATTCAGGTCTCGGATTTACACAATTCATCACCATCGTTGTCCTTTCAAAGAAATGGAATCAAAAAGGAAGAACCTGCTGCAAAATATAAAAGGGTACGTAGTTTGAAAACCCTCTTAATGGGCTCGAGATTTCTTTCGCTTATGTTTTTTCTCCTTCTTCTTGTTGATGCACTTGGGGCAAAACCACTGTACTTCATCAGGAGGTGCGGCAGTGATTCCAACACACGGCCTGCGAACATGAGAATCCAATGTAAGGTACCGTCACAATTCAAGTTACTTCAACTGAACTCAACAATGCAGACACCATTTGGTTCTTAAACCAAACAGCACAACCCTAATCACTAGAGTTTAGCAACACTTAAGACCACTTTGCACTGAAATAGAGGATTTTTTTTGTTTTCATTGTGTTCTTTCTTGTAAAAGTTGTGTTTAATTTATGTTTTTCTTGAGAATGCTGCTTATATGATGCTCTGTGCTTGTGATGCTGCTGCAAGTAAATTTTTTTATTGCAACTGTGCACACATGGACTTGGGCATATGGCAATAAACTTGACTTTGATTGGCATCTTTTAACAGCGTCAGTGAACTAATATAAAGTTAATTTTGAAGTTGTGGTGACCTGGTTTAGGTGACAACTGGAGTATTGCAATCCCACTCTCCTGCCTCTCTTTAGGAAGATTGTTAAACTCCCAGAAGAAGTGCATGAAAGGTTTACTGGAATGGTTGCAAGGATGAGGGATTTCAATGACTGCACAGTGGCGTTGCGAGTAGAGCTGCTGTCTCACAGTGTCAGAGACCTGGTTTCAATCCTGATCTCGGGCGCTGTCTGTGTGGAGTTTGCACGTCCTCCCTGTGACCACACCAGATTTCTCTGAGTGCTCCGGTTTCCTCCCACATCTCTAAGACATGTGGGCTGGTAGGTTAATTGGGCTGTTTTTCTGTGATGCATCTCTCTGTGACCCTGGAGAGGCTGGAGTCATTCTCAATGAAGCAAAGATGTTTGAGAGGAGATGTAATATAGACCAACAAGATCACAACTGGCATAGGTAGGGGCTGAGATAGAAGGCGTATTTAAAATATTGAGTCAAAGGTACAAGGGAGATGGGAGGTAACATTTTATTTTTTAAATGCCAGTAGTTATGAGTTGGAACAGACTGCCTGAAAGGATGACGGAAAGGTGCCTTTATAAGGGAATTGGATAGGCACCTGAGAGAGAGTAACTTGCAGGGATACGGGGAAAGAACAGGAGAACGGGACTGCCCTACATGGAGGTGGTTGCCCTAATATTTATTAGCCTACAAAGTTGTTGAAAGTGTGCAGTGAGGGTAACTGGGACCTTTATCAGCAAAGCCTAAACTCAATCTCTTATTACACCATTCACTAGGCTTTGCATTACTGCTCAGACATTAGACCCAACTGAAATGGAGAGGAGGACTGGTGTTGATGTGCTCACTATTTCAGTTTGCTTCTTTTGTAAAATGCACCAAATACCGTAATGATTCAGGATAAATCTACCTCGTCACCTCCTGATCATGCTTTGCTTCAATGGGACACAGCTGGCTTAAGCTTAGGGAGTGTCACCTTATCACAGAAAAGAAATAATTATTTGTACTTGCACAATTTTTTTTGTCTGTGTTTACTGTATGTCTTCTGTTTTATGTACGTCCTCTGTTGTGTGATTCTGGGGGAAACAACATTTTGTTCCTCCATGTGTTTTTATAGCATATGGGTGAATGACAATAAAGTAACTTGAACTTGAACTTGATTTCTTACCAATGGTACCAATCATCACAGTCATCACACCCGATCATCGGGCTGCCATCGTCTGGTTTGTTGCAGCCCGGACAGATCCAGATCTGGTTCCCCCATTCGTCACGGATCTGCAGGTACAATGGAAAAAACAGTTTTCAGGTAATTGGTCAACAATTAAAACAGATGGTTCAGGGTATAAGTCTGTCAGTCTCAATATCCTACATGCTCCTTTGGAATTTACCTAATGTACAAAAATGCATGCTACAGAGATAGTCATTGTGTTCAAATGTTCTGATTCACGATCAGCATAACATACTGCGTGAATGGAAAGGGGAGGAGCTGAGAATTCCATATGGAATTTGACAGGAATCCTGATGGGAAAAAAGGGTCTCTTAAGGGCAGTATAAAAAAATCAGCACTTCATTGTAGTGTTCATCCAATGAGCAGATGATTATGGACTCAGTCTGATGTGATGCTACATTAGACCAGCAGTGTGGGAATTACAACTGACCTTGGCAACCTGGGAATACAGGGAAAGTTGTTGGTGGGGGGTGGGGATATCAGTAGAGGGAAGGAGGTTTATTCCCTGATCAGGAAAGGATACACATGGATATCCAATAAAGGGCTGAAGAGTTACCAAGTCACCCATTGCTGCTTAGTTGGCTAATACGGTTCAAGCTCATTTATCAGGCATGGTCACTTGAGCAAAGTAAATGGAGCTCTGTCAATGTGATTGAAGCTATACCCAAGTATCTTTATTGCAAAAGATCACAACACTTAGGGAAGCAAAAGCATTTCATTCATGGATGTTTAAAATTAAAATTTATTGTCACTGCAGACATCTACTCGGCTTGGTACATCTGAGTTAACTACTATTGAAACTATTAAATAAAGCAACCACTACTAGTTTTCTTTCATTCTGCCCAGCAATGTAGGCTCCTTATGGATAAAATCTGTCCACGCAAATGGTGGAGTTAAATATATTGATATGGAGCTCGTGTGAAAGATACGCAGTAGCTCAGATGTTCTGTGTGCACCATGATATTTGAATGCTGGCTTATATACCACCAGAACACTTTCACAGCATTGTAATTTCACACTTAGGGAGTGGACTATCACTTGCAAACATCAATCCATCTGATATGCCTCAGTGTTCTATCCGAAAACAAAGAGGACCCATCTCTGCAATTGTGTCTGGTACTACTAAAACACAACTAACTAATTTGTAGTGAGATCATTTATTAACCCGCAATACATACAGGAAAAATTGTTTAGTAAAATTAGCCAATAATATTTTCACAATAAATTTCTCCCTTCTTTCTTAAAGCAACCAAGTTAGGGGGAATTCAGTATTTATTTTAACTTCAACTTCTCACTGATAATGAGGTAAACAGAAACATTAAACCAAGACCCTGGGTCTACCTGTTTAGACAGATGTGAAAAAAAATCTATAGAATCCAAAACAGTAAGCTGTTAAAGTTCCTCATTTTTATCTCAAATTAACTCAACTCACTACAGATTTCAAAACTGGTGGATGGAAAACTCAGGTTGCTTGGATCAAACAGAATGTTTCTGGAGAAGACAGTGATGTGAATTTCCAATAAATGCAAACTACCATGTACTTCTCCTGGAAGCTTTGCAAGTTTGTCTTAAAGTATTTAATATACTTCATTGTTACTTCTGTACTGCTGGGAAATAAATGATATTACACTGGAGAATTTGGTTGCACAAGTCTACCAAGTGACTCAGATATGGTTCAATCCTAGGAATGTCCAGATAAGATCACAGACCAACTGTATTTACAGTACCGTGTGATGATGTCATGTGTTTTAGAGTGTTTCTCTTGCCATGTCAAGGAAATACTTGAATCCTCAAGCCTCAGTTTACAATGCTCTTGGATGGCTCATGGCAGACTAGAGGAAGTGCATTTCTTGGTTTGGGTAGTTTAGGACAAACAAGACTTTTAGCAAATAAACTGTGTTCGCTAATCGATAGAATTCTCAAAAATCATCTGTTTAGTTGGATATAAGATCTTTATTAATCACATGTACATCAAAACACACAGTGAAAGACATTTTTTGCGTAGTGATTTTGGGGGGCAGCCCGCAAGTGTCGCCATGCTTCTGGCGCCAACATAGCATGCCCATAACTTCCTAACCTGTACGTCTTTGGAATGTGGGAGGAAACCGGAGCACCCAGAGGAAACCCACATAGACACAGGGAGAATGTACAAACTATCAAACTGTGATATTTCACAAATACCATAGATCCCAATGCTTGTCAATTTGTTACAAACATTATACCCACTAGTCCTGCTATTTTGAAGCAAAACTCACAGGTATAGGTTACAGTATAAATGCTATGGTTTGGTGATAAGTGCATACATTTAAGGTTCCAGCATTTCAACATTTTCAGAATCAGGGAACAGAGCAAACTAAAGTAGCAACTGCAACGTAGGAAATGGGTGGACAGTTTAAGAGGATGCAACAGCTTCCTTCCCTGGCTGTACATTCCACAGTGATAAGTTCTCTAGGGAGCATGGTGCAAGACAACAGAATTACTAGTCAAAAGCAAGACAGATCTTGAAATGAGCCCCATATTCACAGGGGAATATTGTAACTCACTGAGCAAACAGATGAACTATTCAACAATGGAAAGTGGAATGGGGTAAAACAGTAGTGCTTGATTTGCATCAAACTTTCAAAATTGGACAGATCTTGTAGAAAGTTAAGAGTCAACATCTACTGGATTAAAAGGGCCAAGTCTTTGCACACAGAGGGTGGTGGGTATATGGAACGAGCTGCCAGAGGAGGGGGTAGAGGTGGGTACAGGTACAGTTCCATGAAACCGCAAGTAGCTCATTGTTTTCATATGTGGCAGTTGGCAAACTTTAGTTACTGCAATGTACTACCAGGAAGCTTCATTCTACACTGCTTTCAGCAGGCACAGTAGTGTAGTGGTTAGCGTAACACTATTACAGCGCCAGCGACCCGGGTTCAATTCCGGCCGCTGTCTGTAAGGAGTTTGTACGTTCCTCCCATGTCTGCGTGGGTTTCCTCTGGGTGCTCTGGTTTCCTCCCACATTCCAAAGACGTACAGGTTAGGAAGTTGTGGGCATGCTATGTTGGCGCCAGATGCGTGGCGACACTTGCGGGCTGCCCCCAGAACACTCTACGCAAAAGATGCATTTCACTGTGTGTTTCGATGTACACGTGACTAATAAAGAAATCTTATCTTAGACATTCAAAAGTACTGCACAGTATTACAAGGTTTAAAAAATATTTGGACAGGTACATGGTTAGGAAAGGTTTAGAGGGATATTGGCCAAATGCAGGCAAATGGGATGAGCTTAGATAGACATCTTAGGTTGGTATGGAGGAGCTAGACTGAAGGGCCAGTTTCTGTGCTGTATAACTCTATGAATCAATAAAAAAAATAGATGTCCATATTGGATGGATAGAATCATTTTCCCTGCACAACCCTTAATGCTCCACTTGTATTACATGGCTTGAGGTGCTGTAGCTCTGAACTCCACAACATTCAGCCTAAGATTTCCTGCCTTATTAATCTTTCCTTTCCTCCAAAAACCTCCTCACCTATCACCGTGTCTTGCTTTTGTCATAGCCCTCAATTCTTCATTTACTGGTATCTAGCTCTATTTTAACTTACTGTGAAACACTTTTGAATGTTTTCACATGAAAGGAGTGTACAGTAGAATGAAGCTTGCTTGTAATGCATTGCAAGAAGTACAGTTTGCATTGCAGTAAGTACAGTTTGCCACTTCCCACTGCCTTGGGAAAGCAGCTGACATAATCAAGGAACCCTCCCACCCCAGTGATTCTCTCTTCTCCCCTCTCCTACTGGGGCAGAAAATACAAAAGCCCGAGAACACGTACCATCGGACTCGAGGACAGCTTCTGTCCTGCTGTTGTCAGACTCTTGAACGGACCTCATATATGCTAAAAGATGAACTCCTGATCTCCCATTCTACTTCACCGTGGCCCTTGCACTTTATTTGTCTGCCTGCACTGCACTTTCTCTGTAACCGTAACACTATATTCTGCACTGGGTTTTCTTTCTACTACCTTGATGCAATTATGTATGCCATGATCTGTCTGGATGGCACAGAAAACAAAAACTTTTCATTGTATCTCAGTACATGCGACAATAATAAACCAATTCCAACTGTCATATATGAAAACGATCAAACCGTTACTTGTGGTTCATGGAACTGCCCCACAGTATCTGATAGGAGTGGTGGGGAATGGGAGTTATGGGGCAGGAAGCAAGCTCTCAGTGCATCTTATGTCCTTTCAGGAGCTCTTGTTAATATTTCCTTTTAGCTCAAAACCACGAAAACGTATAGTAGTGTGAGGAAAATAGAGCTTTGATGTACTGTTTTATAAGCAATTGTTTCTTTGTTTTGATAATTTCAAATTTATTTCATTTTGAGAATATTTATAGAAATGAGAAACGGTACAAAATATGAAATTATGGAGCGTAGTGTAGCGGTTAGCGTAACGCTATTACAGCGCCAGTGACCGGGGACAATTCCGGCTGCTGTGTGTAAGGAGTTTGTACGTTCTCCCCGGGTTTCCTCCGGGTGCTCCAGTTTCCTCCCACATTCAAGAAACATACGGGTTAGGAAGCTGTGGACATGCTACGTTGGCGCTGGAAGCATGGTGACACTTGCAGGCTGCCCTCCAGAACACTCTACGCAAAAGATGCATTTCACTGTGCGTTTTGATGTACAAGTGACTGATATAGATATATCATATATCATTACTCACCACGTAGGTACTGACAGTCTCTGTAACCACACTTCTGACTGGTGTCTTTGAAGCTCCCGCGGCAGAACAAGTAGCTGCAGGAGACACAGCAGGAAGAGCAGGAACTGGAGATGGAACTGCTGTGGGTGGAGGAAGGGGAGCTGGTGTGAGAGCTGGAGCTATGTGAATTGGCGGAGGTGCTGGCGACGGAGGTGGTGGAGTCTTTGGGTGACCTGCCGGAGGTGATGGCTTCGCCTCTGCGACTGGGACCACCTTGCTGATGACACTGGAAAAAAAACAGAAACAGAATATATAATTTAACGTTGCTGGCCACTAAATACTAATCATTGCGGTAAATTTGTCACAAGGAGGCAGTTGGACATGTTATAATTCATCCCTTCTGCCTAGCTGACATTCAATTAATCTGTCATCAGTTAATTATTAATTCCAATACATGTCATAGATACAATGTTATTTAAACTTGGACGTATTCTAAAGGATTGAGCCTTTATAAATTGTTTTCCCTGAGAAGGGGCAAGTAAGTGTGCTTCCATCCAGGTTAGATTTCATTACTGTAGGGCAGTTTGAACTTTCTTTTCTCTTCTTTGCAACTACACAGAAACATTGGAGATTCACTTTCTCGGGTGACATACGACTGTGTCAAACCAATGAACGCAATTGTGTTTTTGGATCAATAAATAACAGGGTCACATGGTAACCCAGGGTTTGATTAAATTAATCACAAGAAAATAGGAGCAGGAATAGGCCACTCGGTCCCTCAAATCTGCCCCACCATTCAATATGATAATGGCTGATCCATGCTGGCCTCAACTCCTCTTCTGTGCCAGTTCCCCATCACCCCAATTCCTTGATCTTCCAAGTATTTATACATCTCCACCTTAAATATATCTAATGATCTGCCTTCACCACCCTCAGGGACAGAGAATTCCAGAGATTCACCAGCCTCTGAGAGAAGAAATTTCTACACACCTCAGTTCTAAATGACCAACCCCTTCCATAACTTCAAGAATTGTCCCCTTGCTCATGACTCTCCCACTGGTGAAAACATCCACCCTGTCAATCCCCCTTAGGATCTTGTATCTTTGAACAAGGTCACCCCTCATTCCCTAAACTGTTTGGCCTTTCTTGATAGGACAAACCTCTCATCTCAAGAATTAACCTGGTGAATCTCCTTTTGACTGCCTCCAATATCCTTCCAAAAAGGGGACCAAAACTCTGTGCAGTATCCCAGGTGTGACCTTACTAACACCCTGTACAACTGTAACATAACCTCCCTATTTTTAAACTCCAACCCCCTTCACAATAAAGACTGTTTTCCTTGTTGGACCTGCCTGCTAACATATTGTGATTCATGCACTAGGACACCACGATCTCTCTGTACTTCACTCACTTTCCGCCTATGTCCATTTTGAGTATAATCCACCTTTGATTCCTCTTACTGAAGTGCATGACCTCACACTTGCCTAGTACGGAGGCTCCAATGCACAGGATCGCAAGAGGCTGCAGAGGGTTGTAGATTCAGCCAGCTCCATCACAGGCACAACCCTCCCCACCATCGAGGACGTCTTCAAGAGGTGGTGCCTCAAGAAGGCGGCATCCGTCACTAAGGACCCTCACCATCTGGGACATGCCCTCTTCTAGTTACTACCATCGGGGAGGAGGTAACATTCAAGGATAACTTCTCCCTCTCTGCCATCAGATTTTTGAACAGTCCATGAACCCATGAACACTACCTCGTTATTCCTTTCGTTTGCACTATTTATCTATTTTTTGTGATTTATGGATTTTGCCTTTGCACTGTACTGCTGCCACAAAACAACAAATTTCATGTCATACGTCAGTGATAATAAACCTAATTCTGACTTCCCCACCTTAAACTTCACTTGCCAGCTTCTTGCCCAATCACTCAATCTATATTCCACTGCAGAATCAAAATGTCCCCATCAAAACTTGCCCTTCTATCTGCTTCTATATTATTGGCAAACTTGGAAACCTTGCATTTTGTTGCCTCCTCCAAGTCATTAATGTAAAAGTAAACAAGTGAAGGCCAAGAACCAATCCCTGGGGTACTCCATCAGTTACATCCCTCCAGTCTGAAAAGGACCCATTTATTCCAACGCTGTTTTCTTTGTGACAGCACTGTTCAATCCATGCCAAAACACTTCCTCCAATACCCTAGGCTCTTACTTTATGCACCGGCCTCTTATATCGCACCTTATCAAAAGCCCTTTGGAAATCTAAATATACTACATCTACAGGTTCTCCTCTATCAACTCTCCCTGTCACATCCTCAAAGAATTTGAGCAAATTTGTCAAACATGATTTACCTTTCGTAATACCATGTTGATTAAGTTTGATTATATTTAGTTTTCCTAAATGATTAGTTATTTCCTCTTTGATTATCGACTTTAATATCTTGCCAACAATAGACGTAAAACTAGGTGTTCTATAGTTCCCTACATTCTCCTTTAATCCCTTTTTTTTGAAAAAGGAGTCACATTGTCTGTTTTTCAATCTTCTGGTAACGTCCCAGAATTTAGGGATTTTTGAAAAATTTCAACCAATGGGCCCACCATCTCTGTAGCTACTTCTTTTAAAGCCCTTGGATGCAGACCATTGGGTCCTGGTGATTTGTCGGCCTTTAGATCCATGAGTTTCTCTCTAATACTTTACTCCTTGTGTTTGGGATTTTTACAAGGTCCTCCCTGTTATTTGAAATTAGCCCATCTGTTATCTGAGGGAAATTTGCAGTGTCCTCCACGATGAAGACTGACGCACAAAATTGATTTAACTCATCTGCCAATTCTTTGTTTCCTGTTATTAATTCACCAGCCTCATTCTCTAGAGGTTCCACACCTACTGTAGCCACCTTCTTTCTATTTATATATCTATTGAAACTCGGAATGTTTGTTTTGATATTACGTGCAAGTTCTCTCTCAGAATCAATTTTGTCCCTTTTTATGAGCTGTTTAGTCTTTCGGTACCACATCCCAAAATCTTCTAGACATCTGACCTACCACCGGCCTTTGCCACTTTGTATGCTCTTCTTTTCAGTTTAACATTAGCCTTCATTTTCTTTGTTAACCACAGATTGTGCTCTTTCTCATGGAATCCCTCTTTCTAATTGGGATAAAGTCTTGCTGAGGGTTATGCACTGGCTGTTTGAATATCTGCCACTGTTCACCTACTGACCTGCCTTTTATTTTATTTATCTGTCTTTTATTCCCTGGAATGTAGGAGATTGAGGGGTGACCCGATAGAGGTGTATAAGATCATGAGGAGCATGGACAGGGTGAAAGCACATAGACCTTTTCCCAGGGAGGGGGTGCTAAAAACAAGAGGGCATAGCTTTAAGATCAGAGGCGAGAGATTTAAAAGGGACATCGGGGCAGTTTCTTCACACAAAGGGTGGTGAGTATTTGGAATGAGCTGCCAGAAATAGTGGTTGAGGCGGGCACATTAGCAACATTTAAAAGCCATCTAGATAAGTACATGGATAGGGAAGGTTGAGAGGGCTATGGGCCAAACGCAGGCAGATGGGACTAGCTTTCTGGGCAACAAGTTGGCATGGACGAGTTGGGCCAAAGGGCCTGTTTCCATGACCCTATGACTCCATTTTCACAGTCCACCTTGGACAACTCCTCATACCATTATGATTGCCCTTATTTAAAGTGAAGACAGTGGTTTTGGTCCTGTTGTGTTCACCCTCAAGCTGCATCTGGAATCCTATCATATTGTGGTCACCACCTCTCAGAGGAATTTTAACAAGATCTCTTATTAATCCTTCCTCATTATTCATGATCAAATGCAAAATAGCCTGTGCCCAGGCAGGTTCCATAACGTACTGTTCTAAGAAGCAATCCCTGATGCACTCCCATAAATTCTTCTATGATACCCCTGCCAGTATGGTTTGTGTACTCACACATCCGTTCAAACGATGGTTAGAATAAGACTTTAAAAAAGCCTTTGTGAAATATCACAAAACACGCCACATGCTTTGAAGTGCAGTGGCTGTTGTTACAAAGGAAAAAGAAAGATGTGAAAGTTTTACAAGATCAAATACTAAGAAGCTAAAGAAAGTAGGGTCCAGATAGGAACATGAGCCACGGTAGCTGAATATTCGATCCCTTTTGACTGCTTCACCATGCAATAAGATCACAGCTGATGTGCATCTAATTATAACTACCTTAATAAGATAGCAGACAGGAAGACCAGAAAAGTTGTGTGGAATTGTATATAACTAGGTTAGTATTATAATAAAGTGACTCCTGATGTTTCAGTATCTCGATATTTAAAAAGTAATGTCAGTGCACTAATATAAACCAGTCAGCATAAATTGCAATTGCTATTTTCTATCTATTTGAACAAGTGAGTGTTAAAGATTTCAATGTTCATAGTATCTGGTACCCTGACACTTTCTTCACAAATCCCATGTCTTGGGTTAACATCCCAAAATTTCACTTCGGTCATCATTGGTGGATCGTGTAACCACCACTTCCCTTTCAATCCTGGCACGTACAGGTGGAAGATTATACGTCACTGTGTCACTTAGGTTAAGAACAGACAAGAGGGCTTCCAAAATGCAGTTAAAGAATTGGTATTCAACTTTAAAACTTTAAACTTTCCAATCTGAGAAGGAAGGTAGACCATGGATATTCCTGCACCCAATTAAGAAAACAATCAATTACAAATGTGCACACTCACCATTTAATGCAAATTTTTCACATTCAGTTCTGTGATCTCTGCATTTGTTGTTGCTTTCAAAAGTACAGTACACAATGTCCTTTGTGTCACATATTGCCAAACTGTCTTTACAAGACAAGAATATCTCCAGGGAGATTTCTGTATGAAAGGTCATGTCAACCACCACTTAAATGCAATCAAAAAGTAATTAAAGTAATTATTCAAGGATTACAAGAAACTATATTTGTTTAGCACATCCTGATTCAATGTTTCCACCTACATACTGAATATAGTTTAAGTTGAAAGGTTAACAGAATTTCTTCTGGTAGAAGATACCTTATACCAGGTACACACTGATAAAATTTAGCAATAGGTAAACAAGTCTGAAATATTGGTCAAGGTTCAGTTCTTTTGCATTTGATATATATTTAAGTGGTGGTAGGTCATATTATGAGATGTTGCAGTTGAAAAACTTGTTTTATTTTGCCTCTTATGCAACTGATGTGTGAACACCTTGGAACGATTTACCTGTTAAAGGCATTTTGTTACACTGCTGCCATTTTGGAAATTGAAATGCAACCAGCAACACTGACATCTTAGTGTTTGTGAAATTACATAATGACATCCATTAGACTAACCTTGAAGGATATATTACACCTAGACATAGCAATTGTTCAAGAAAGGAACAAACAGCGTGACCTTTCCATAACATGTCGTTCTGACTTCAGAAAAGGGCACACAGGAAATAAAGATAAAAATAAAGTTGATGTGGGTGGAAGCATATAGCAATAGGTTTTCAGAGCTAATGTGCTTTATCCCCCATCTTTAAGTTTACAGCATTAGATCCAAAAATCTATAATCGCAACTAATCTGGTTGACACAAAAAAAAATGGATAGATCTTTACGCCTAAAGTCAGCTCCCTAAATGTTAGATGGGAACTTCATAGCAGCAGTGACTGCAAATAACTTAACTAAAAATAATTCACAAAGATCAAAATAATTTGAGCTAATTTCATTAGTTAGGTTTTGGGCACGTTCAGACCACTGCTGCACAGGAGGGAGGGTTAAAAGTATCAGGTGGACAAAAGCTTGCAGTCTCCATATATCAAAGCACAAAGGTAACATGGACCCTGGTCAGACCCCACTTGGAGTATTGTGCTCAGTTCTGGTCACCTCACTACAGAAAGGATGTGGAAGCCATAGAAAGGGTACAGAGGAGATTTACAAGGATGCTGCCTGGATTGCGGAGCATGCCTTATGAAAGCAGGTTGAGGGAACTCGTCCTTTTCTCCTTGGAGCGACGGAGGATGAGGGGGGACCTGATAGAGGTGTATAAGATGATGAGAGGCATTGATCGTGTGGATAGTTAGAGGCTTTTTCCCAGGGCTGAAATGGTTGTCACAAGAGGACATAGGTTTAAAGTGCTGGGGAGTAGGTATAGAGGAAATGTCAGGGGTAAGTTTTTTACTCAGAGAGTGGCGAGTGCGTGGAATGGGCTGCCAGCAACGGTGGTGGAGGCGGATACGATAGGGTCTTTTAAGAGACTTTTGGATAGGTACATGGAGCTGAGAAAAATAGAGGGCTATGGGTTAAGCCTAGTAATGTCTAGGGACATGTTTGGCACAGCTTTATGGGCCGAAGGGCCTGAACTGTGGTGTAGGTTTTTCTATGTTTCTATGTAGAGGGTGAGTGAGAGGGTAAACAGAAATAAAAACAGCAAAGGTTGGAAATACTCAGCAGATTAGGCAGCATCTGTGGAGAGGGAAACAGTTAACATTTCAGGTTATATTGATTTTTATTACATGGAAAGTGGAATACAAGAATAAGGAAATCTTACTGCATCTAAACGGGCCTTGAGTGAGACCACATCTGGAGTACTCTGTTTAGGTTGGTCTCTATACCTGAGGAAATGTACATTTGTCTTGGAGGTGATGCAACGTATGTTCACGAGGATACTTCTAGAGCAAAAAAACAAACTGCTGGAGGAACTCAGCAGGTCAAGCAGCAGCTGTGGAGGCAAAGGGATGTCGAGCTGTCGAGACCCTGCATCAGGACTAATTCTAGCTGAGGTCATCTCTTTGGCAAGAGTGTCTACAACCTGGGGACATCAGTATCAGGGGCTTGTGATGAAGAGAAATGACCTCACTCGGAGGGTGGTATGTAAACCTTTGAGCATACAAAGCCCCTTAACTGTTGAGATTGCCCGCGTTACTAAACATAATTGAAGACTTAAAATTTCTGGGCTCAAAGGAAATGGGGACTGGCTGGATAGTGGACAGGTAAAGAGTCAGTCATGATCTTACTAATTAGGTGGGAGAGCCATGGGAACATCAGGCCAATTCTTGCTCCAATTCCTTACGTTCTTTAATTCCACACTTATGCTGCTAAAATTAGTCACAAGGTTATGGTAAAGAGAATGAAGAGACTTGGTGTCTGTTGGGGACCTCCCAAAAGAGCGGGAAGGCAGATTCAATTTTTGAATCACAGCAGACCATGTTTGTGGATCTAAAACTGGCAGACTATTTCTTGGAGTGGGAAATTGTACATGGCACGGGAGAACAGAGTAGACAAGGCGGAAATGGTGGCAAACAAAAAGCAGAACAATCATTATGATACCTGGACACAAGTGAAGTTTAAAGTAATTGTTTGCATTCATTGATCTATCATCTTCTAGACCTAAACTTTAAGCTTTAACAAATTGCTTCAATTTGTATCACCTAGTGGCAATTGCTCTTTCCTCCACAATGCTTGGTCAAACTCAAAGTTGAGTTTGTTGTCATATGAACAAGTCCATGTGTGCACAGGTGCAAAGAAAAAACTTACTTGCAGCAGCATCACAGGCACAGAGCATTAGTTTGCTCCCCTTTTTGCATCTACCCAATGCTTGTATCTTTCCCTTTGTTTTCAGCGTTGCTTAATTCAACCCTGCTTATATTGTTAATCTTTCAAGGTTCGACTTTATCTTGTTTCACTTCACAAATGCTGAAATTGGAACATATATTTACAACAACCCACTGTTGAAGCAGACTGATGGTTTACCTGTGACTTACCACAAATGATTTTGACTCACTGTCTTAAAGTATGGGTTCCCACAAAAACCTTTAATATTGCAAGGCACTTTTTTTTTAGAAGTACAAAAGAGCAAGAATTAGTTGAGTGATGGAAATAGAAAAATTATACACCACATTATCAACATAATTCATTCAACAGTAATATATGTTCAGCTCAGATGTTTGAATGAAAGCATACTCTGATGGCAATGCAAGTTCTAATGATCTCAACTCAATTTAAAATTATTCTGAATTTAGCATGAACTATCAACTTCACTCAATGGTTAGGGAAATGGAAACAAAAAACATTACGGGGACCATTTGGAAATGAGTACACTGGGACAGCACAATGCAGCCGCATTGTAGGACACAGCACATGGAAGCTTAACCTTCTTGCTGTTCTAAATCAGAATCAGATTTATTATCACTGACTTAGATGACATGAAATTTGTTGTTTTGTGGCAGCAGTACAGGGCCAAGACATGAAATTACTATAAATTACAAAAACAAATAAATAGTGCAAAAAAAAGAACAAGGAAGTGTTCCTGGGTTTATGAAGTTGGTACAGGGTGCTCCTGAATCTTTCATTCAGATGCTTTGAATAAAGTTGTCACAAAAAAAATTGTGAAATGATTTTAGTCAAATCAAAAGGATATTTGGCTGCAAAACTCTAATTCCCAAGGAAAGCAGAAGTAATTCTTGCCCTGATCTAACATTTATTAATTATTAAGTTGAACTGATCATGAACTCAAAAGGGGTGATGGAAGAGGGATAACCTACTTATGACCCTCTCAAATAACCATTTGCCAGACAAGAGAGTATTTTCCATCTCACTTGTATGTGGGAAAGTAAAGTTTAAAATGATGCTTGTGTCCCCAGCTAAAATTAGTTCAAACGGCTACTGAACAGTCTAATCAGTGAGAAATGGGACATGCACAAAGACAGGACGTTATTAGGCTTGCACTTAAAAGGGATTTTGAAATCATTATCTAATGCAGAATTTCCTTCCTAAAGTAATAGCTAGGAAAAGGCACATGGGACGGTCACAGATGTCCCGTGAACTCAAAGCTGCAGCCTGGGAAATGTCTCTAGTTTCTATTAAAATTTTTGCTGCAATCAATTAAATTTAAATATCCAAATATAATTCTACATTTGAAAATAGGTTTCTGGAAAAAAAAACAAAAGTATTGCAGCAACCAATAAAAATGACCATTAAATACTGTCTGAGCCCACAGTGGTTCTTTGACTCCGGTGCATCATACCTTTTCATCACATAACTGATGCCTATATCCACATTCTAATATGATTATTTGCTATCACACAAACCTTGCACGGAATACTGGCATATGAAATGACAGTTTACGTCAGGAGGAGCTTCAAAACACATAATATCTGAGTTCCAATGCTAAGGTTTTAAATGTGACAAGGGTCTCTCATTAAACTATAGTGTCTTAAAATGCCACCTATTCAATCCACTGTACTGCAAAAATGTGTTCACAAAAATGTAAAATAGGATGTCATGGACTTAGATGATAATGTTAAGTCCCAACAAGACCCACATCAATTTGGAACATTGAGAAGCAGCAAATATTTAGTAATGCAACTGATAGACGACATTTAGACTTTCACACCACATTTTAACAAGGGATTCAATGGGGGATGGGAGCAGTTTGCCTCAGTTACCATCAGCCAAACAGAGAGAGAAATATAGCCACACTTCGCTCTGTCGGGGGAGGATAGGATCAACTTGGCTCAGATATCCTCTGTGCATAACCAGTTTGCCATCTGGGTTCACACATGAAGAAAGGCCTTTGGGAGAGGTTCTAGAGTCATAGAGAGATCCAGCATACAAACAGGTCCTTCAGTCCACACCAATTAAACACCCATTTTGCAATAATCCTACATCATTTCCATTTTTATTATCCCCTCATTCTCTTCAGCTCCCTCCCACTCTACCACTCACCTACATGCAAGTTACAAGGAGCAATTAATTAATGGTCAATTAACAATTTTTTTTAGGGACGTGGGAGGAAACTACGGCACCCGGAGGAAACCCACGTGGTCACAGGGAGAATGTGCAAACTCCACACAGACAGCGTGGGACGTCAGCTCTCTGGCGCTGTGAGGCAACTAATAGTGGCCTCCCCATTGTTGGCCCTGGAGACCGACCAGTGTTGTGGAACTGTGCTGCCATGAGGGAATTACAGAAAGACCACTAACGGAGGAAGATATCACTTCGAAGTGTGATGGGGAGATAGGGAATTGTGCAGAAATAAATTGGGGTAAAACACCAGAGGGATTTATAAAGTGGACAAGAACTTTGAACCAATTTCATTTAAGGATGGGGAACCTATGTACACCATGGATGATGATCAGCCAAGACCAAGTGTCAGACTTTATGGACACAGCAGAGGTTTAGACATTAGTTCTTCTGAAGATGACAAATTGACAGATTATAGATTATAATAGGTGAGTCTGGGAGTGATTAATGCACTTAAAGATTTTTATAATGTCAAGGTTAAAGTAGCTAAGGACTTCTACAAGTCATTTCCTTACCTACCCTTAATGTTGTACATAACTGACCGAGCCTGCAATTGGCATTTCAGCATTCTACTAAATCAAGGTGTGTTAAGGTGTGTTCACAGCTGCATTTGGTTTCTTTCTTCTTTTTGAAAATGTTTGAAGTCAAGAACCAAATTTATTGGGTCAAGGAACAACAACGCGAGAAAATAGGAGCAGTAGGCCACTCGGCCCCTCAAACCTGTCCCGCCATTTAATATGATCATGACTGATCTGCTCCAGGTCTCATCCCCTCTTCTGTGCCAGTCCTCCAGAGCCCTCGATTCTCCGCTCTTTCAAAAAATTATCTACCTCCACCTTAATTACTTCTAAGGATCTAATGAAAAGGAAACCTTTAACCATTTATACTGACACATACTTATGTTTTACTGATGTCATAAATGATGTTGTTCCTCAGCTCTGATTTTCAGCCCCTTTCAAAACAGCCACATTGTCCCGATCATTAAACAAAAAATCTGGCCCTATTGACTCTGTATTCTCTAACTACAAGACATTGGTTAGGCCACCTTTGGAATATTGTGTCCAGTTCTGGTCATCAGTATAAAAGACGTAGTAGTGGTGGAAAGAGTGCAGAAGTGATTCACCATGACGTTACACACAAAATGCTGGAGGAACTCAGCAGGTCAGGCAGCATCCGTGGAGGGAAATGGACAGTCAACATCTTGGGTTGACACCCTTCATCTAGACTGAAAGATAGAGGGGAGATGGCAGGCATAAAGAGGTGGAGGGAAGGGGTGGAGCAAGAGCTGGCAGGTGATAGGTGGATCCAGGTGAGAGGAGGGTTGGGGGTTGATAGGCAGATGGGGGAGGCGAGAGTGGGAATGGTGGCAGAAGCTGGGAGGTGATGGGTGGAAGTGATAAAGGGCTGAAGGTGATGGAATCTGATAGGTGGAGCATGGAATCGAGGGAGGGAGGTGGGGAGGGAAACCAGCAGAGGGGGAGTATCTGGGTGATGGGCAGATGGAAAGGGGGAGGAGGTGAAAGAGGCATGGTGATGGGGGCCAGGTAGATCAGGAGGCGAGAGAAAAAGGATGGGGAAGGAGGGGGAGTAGCTACTGGAAGTTGGAAAATTCATTGTTCATACCACTAGGTTGTAGGCTGCCCAGGCGGAATATGAGGTGCTGTTCCTCTAGTTTGTGTTTAGCCTCAACTTGGCTGTATTCAGGCACTGTCTGCATACTGCTGCTTGACTACTGATGTTGGGGTGACTTTGGTTCTGGAGTGCAGTGGCCATAGGCTAAGCAGTTTCCCATTAGTTCTGAAGGTTAGCTCCACTTATAGTGCCATTTATAAATTCACAGATGACACCACTGTTATTGGTAAAATATCAGATGGCAACAAGGAGGCGTAAAGGAGTGAGATAGATTGGCTGGCTGAGTGGTGTCGCAACAATAACCTCGCACTCAGCGTCAGCAAGATCAAGGAATTGATTGTGGACTTCAGGAAGGGGAAGTCAGGTGTTACGGGTCAGGTTGCTATTTGGTGAATGTCCCTTTAAGGCACCTGGACAGTAGAGGAGTAGTGTGTGTGTGTGTGTGTGTGTGTGTGTGTGTGTGTGTGTGTGTGTGTGTGTGTGTGTGTGTGTGTGTGTGTGTGTGTGTGTGTGTGTGTGTGGTGTCATTAAGACAGCAAGAAGATAACAACGTGCTGGCTGTTTTTTTGCTCAGTGTGGATCGAAGTGAGTCAAGAAGAGAGAGGAAGAGAGACTGACTCTTGGTCTCCGTAACAATGGATGAAGAACAATAGCTGTGTCTGTCACCTACAATCAAGTGGAGCAATCAAGTGAAATCCACTTTGTCGTTAACCTGTAGTGGGAAACAGGTATTTCTGTGGCCAGCCACGTATCGAATGCCCTCAGGGTGGCAGACGCTTTGGAACAAAGCAATGGAGATCATCAGTGATTGAGGTGTCGTCTGGGTTCCATCGTGGAACATGTGGATTTTGTAATTTCTCTCTACATTCTCTCTACATTTTCTCTTCAGTCAACGGTGGTTTTGCAAAAGCCTTTGCTCACGTTTCACCTTATGTCTTGCTGAACTGAACTTTGAGAACTATTCCAAGACTTGGAGTTTGGGAATTTGCCACACACACACTTTTGAGTTTAGTTTTGGGGTTTATGTTTAATATCTTTTCATTTTTACTTTTCTTATTATTACAAGTAGTTATTAATAAAATAGTTTTTAACACTTGTACATGACTCGGTGTGTTTCTATTGTTGCTGGTACATAACAAAATTGGGGGCTCGTCCAGGATTGATCCCAAGATTGACGAGAGTAGTCCGAAATCGAACTCAAGACTGGTACTAGAGGTCTGGGTTTGAACAAATTGGGGCTGATTGGACGACTGATTGTTGGTCGGCCTGATAAATTTCTTTTTGATTGGCTTGTGTGTGTGAAAACCAGCAGCAATGGATATTGAAGCATTCTTGGGTTCACCAACCTTTGATGGATTGAAGGTGGGGACAAAGGAAGAGTTGTTGAACATTGCTGCACAGCTAAACCTTGAAACAGTAAGGCGGTCTATGAAAAAAGCAGTTATTCATAGAATAATGGTTGACTATTATTTGGAGACGGGGGATTTTGAGGTGAGTGAGGTAGGAGAGTTTCCTGAGATTAAACCAGTGATTTCCGATGCCCAGGTATAGCTGGCACAGATACAGTTAGAACAAAGGAAACTAGAGTTGGAACAAAAGAAGTTGCAGGTAGAGGCTGAGCTAGCAATCCAGAAGATGGAGATGGATGGGGAAGACAAGGAAAAAACAGCCAGCATGTTGTTATCTTCTTGCTGTCTTGATGACACCACACACACACACACACACACACACACATACTACTACTCTATTGTCCAGGTGCCTTAAAGGGACATTCACCAAATAGCAACCTGACCCGTAACACAGGAGAACACAAACCAGTCTTCATTGAGGGGTCAGTGGTGGAAAGGGTGAGCAGCTTCAAGTTCCTGGGTGTCAACGTTTCCGAGGATCTGTCCAGGGCCCAACACATTGATGCAATCATGAAGGAGGCACGTCAGCAGCTGTACTTTGTTAGGAGTTTGAGGAGATTTGGTCTGTCACCAAAGACTCTTGCAAATTTCTACAGATGTGCAATGGAAAGCATTCTGACTGGTTGCAACACAGCCTGGTATGGAGGTTCCAATGCACAGGATCGCAAGAGGCTGCAGAGGGTTGTAGACTCAGCCAGCTCCATCATGGGCACAACCCTCCCCCACCATTGAGGACATCTTCAAGAGGCAGTGCCTCAAGAAGACGGCATCCATCACTGAGGACCCTCGCCATCCAGGATATGCCCTCTCCTCATTACTACCATCGAGGAGAAGGTACAGGAGCCTGAAGACCCACACTCAATGATTCAGGAACAGCTTCTTCCCCTCCGCCATCAGATTTCTGAACGGTCCATGAAAACTACCTCATTATTCCTTTCTCTCGCATTATTTATTTATTTTATAATTTGTAGTAATTTTATGTCTTTGCTCTGTACTGCTGTCACAAAACAACAAATTTCACGTCATATAAGACAGTGATAATAAATCTGATGCTGATCTCCCCCAAGAAGCTGGGTGGAGGTGAGAAATATTGGAAAAAAAAGTTTGGGGGCAATGATGTGGCCTTGTTTGACATTGGTGTCCAGTGAGTTAGGCTCTGTTGGTTGGGATCATCGTTTGCATGCCATCAGCCTAACGCCAACACCATTCTCACTGACCCCCCCCGCCCCCGCCCCCCCCCCCCTCCTCACAGTTACAGAGTACTGTCTGGATCTGTGGCCACTTATTACATTATTTGTTGCTCATGTCCCTCTGGTTATCAACAAAAAAGCCTTGTTTAAACTAACCAAAATGACATACTATAAATAAATCACTCAACCTACAGAGAACCTGCAGTAAAATGCATTGTAACAATTACTACCTTGAATCATCTTTATAACCTACTCATCATCCTGGACTAAACTTTCAGCATGAGCAGACTTTAGGTTACTGAGTACTCTATTTTGTTCTGAAGAATGCTTCTACTTGCATTAACCAAAATGCAAATCTGATTGGTCTAGGAACCATTTCAGTTGTTGGGATTTGCAGTATTTGGTCCAACGTAATATTAAGATTGAATAATTCCATGCAATGTGCTTTTTTAAACAACTAGGCTCATCTTCCGTGCTTAGCACTGATTTTCACAGTTACCTTTAGCCCACATCACTGTTCAAAGTTGAAAACTTAGCCAAAGAGTTGCCAGGAGGCCATTATGCCAGATTTTCTGCTTTTTGAAAGAGTTTGTCTTGCACAATACAATTATCCATCCACTTTTTTCTTTCTAAGGTATCACCTTTGCTTCATGTAGTTCATGAGTAACAGTTCCTACAGCAGGACAATTGAATAGATATGAGGGAACAAACACTGCCCACATCTGTGGTTAATAATGGGCCCTATGTTGCACTGCTGATTGCAGTGGGCTAACTGCTGAAGACACTGGCGACATTCATGAAAGCGTGTGGCAGGAAGGGCTTTCACTAGTGTCTCTTTACCTAATTCCCCATCACAAAAAGATAAGTGTACGGATTGGAACAAGCTGCACAGGCTGAAATGCAAGCCCACTGCTTGACAAGTTACCAATGAGTCAATCCAACCTGACCTTGAACACACATTTTGATGGAAGGTTATACACATTCATTTTATGCAGAAAGCAATGCCAGTAGATTAATAATCCTATTATATAGCTATTGTGTACAAACATTATATTGCCTGCCATATAAATTACCTGAGACTGAAAGTGCTTTGCTCACTTAAGTCACACAATTAATTCTGTAGCTTTTAGACAACTGTTCATTAACTAGATTTCTTAAGACTCATAAGAGAGTCAATCACCTCAAAACAAAACATTTTTTTTTCTATTGTATGAACAAGGAAGATAGATTTAATTAGCACAATAATCTCAATTATCATGAAGACATCATTCTAGAGACCATAGCTGGGACAAATGTACAGTCTGCTTAAACGTTCCACAGATTACTTCACCTCAACATTTAAAATGTGTAGATGCACTGTTCTAAACATGATGAAAATTATAGGTGTCTAATTTGAGCTTTAAGAGATGAGATAGAACATGTGAAAGTATGTTTAATCTTTTTAAACAAATAATTAGCTGGTTTCAGTAGAACTAGGAACCATGGATTTGATATAGACAAGATGCTGGAATCTGGAGCAACACACAAAAAGCTGGAGGAACTCAGCGGGTCAGGCAGCATCTGTACAGGGAGATGGGCAGTCAGCGTTTTGGGTCAAGATCCTTCATCTGGACTGAGAGAGTAGTGGGTTCATCATTTCTACCACGTTTTCTCTTCTGTCTTTCAGTCCAGATGAAGGGTCTCGACCCGAAACGTTGACTGTCTCGTATTTCCCTCCATCGATGCTGCCTGACTTGCCGAGTTCCTCCAGCTTTTTGCGTGTTGCATGGATCTGATGTAGCCTTTATGATGTACTTAAGGCCAGAGTAAATATGTGCCTGAGTCAGAGAATGAACTATTTTAGTGCACGTTAGAAGGAAAACGTAAGCCATAGTATACAAGTTAATGGACAATGAGTGCAAGCCCCACCCCACTAGGTTCTTGTATTCTCACAGTGGAATCTCCTGTACACCTGTGTCAAAGACATTTGGATGAGATGCTTGACAGTGACCTAAAATTGAAGAATCTTCAGGGGGAGGTGGGAGATTTGCAAGAGAGAGAGAGAGAAAAATTACCTTTAAAATAGAAAGTAAAGAACAATGATCTCACTGAAATACACAAAATTCTTAAGGAATTTGACAGGGTCGATGCAAAGTTGATGTTTCCCCTGGCAAGTGTGCCTAGTACTCAAGGGTCACAGTCTTATAATAAAGGGTCAGCCATTCAGGGCAGAGAGCAGGAGACATTTCTTCACCCAGAGAGCAGTGAATTTT
The DNA here is from genome assembly GCF_009764475.1 of Pristis pectinata. NCBI lineage: Eukaryota > Metazoa > Chordata > Chondrichthyes > Rhinopristiformes > Pristidae > Pristis > Pristis pectinata. The sequence goes on along the minus strand of NC_067423.1, from coordinate 6,955,611 downwards.
TGGAATTCTGTATCCAAGAGGGCCATGGAGGCTAAGTCACTGAGTATACTTAAGATGGAGACTGAAAGCATTTTAGATACTAAGGGAATCAAGGGATATGAGGTAATGCAGAAAAACAGCTCTAAGAAAAATCAGCCACAATCTACTGAAGAATGAAGCAGGTACAGGATGGCCTACTCTTTTTTTTCCTGTTTATTGTGTTCTTAAGTACTTGTACAAAGCAGATGAGACAGCATCTATGAAGAGAGACACGAGACTGCAGGAGGGTCTGAGCAGGTAAGGCAGTAGGAATGTACATCTTCACTCTATATTCCTGTACTGTTTGATGGCATAAAACACTAAATTGGAGATGTTATGCTGCTATGCTGGAGTCTGCAGAAGAATGTTAAGTTAGAAATGCACAGACCTACTTTGATGTTCAATGTAAAAGATATCACCACATTTTAGCCAATGGAAAATCATAAGTGGATAAGATGCACCATAAATATTTGTTATTGCACTACCTGGGGCAGGTAAAACCAGGAGTAAAACATCTCTTACTTTTGAAAGTCAAGAAATCCTAAACTACATCATGTGCATCGGATTACATCATAGACAAACCTGATGCAGAATTAAAAACAAATCAAATGATGGATGGTTGTTTTTAAAGAGTATGAGAATATTGGAATGAATAAAAATATTTCTCTTGATTTTGTGTTCAGATCTATTTATCCTAAATGACTGTGTTTTTAAGCTGGAAAAGCATTCTATATAATTCAAACAGCAGCATTTAACACTTTATTCTCAGTACTGGACATTATTGATAGAATTGATAAAATAAATTTATAGCCCTGTGCAAAAGCATCTAGATTCACATTAGAAAATGCTATGTCATTGTAGTAAAAGAGAAGTGACAAGCTGCTCACGAAATGGCATCAATAGGGCTGGAGACATTTACTACTAATTTTATTTAAAACCAATAAATCTTACGCAATCAGTTGCATTAGCAGTGAGTGATTACCAGAACCCGTTTTTATCGAACAGAGGATGATTTTAAAAAAATCATTAGCTGGAACTCATTTTTTTAAGGGGCACCTGGACAGAACAAATAAATGTTTAAAACCTACATAAACCAATTAAATTTCGGAGCCATTGAAGATAAGATCTTCTAAAGTGATTAAGGAAGGCAATTAATTTTTTGTGTTGATCACTTCTACAGATAAACCCTTTACAGGGAAACCCTGAATTCAGCATGATAGTGAATTAAGCCTCATTTGGGTTTGACTATCTGACCTACAGAATTATTCATTCTGTGTTCAATCCGCATCACTATTTCTTTCCACTATTATTTTTTCCCATGTCTTATATTTGCAGTGATATTACTAAGAGCAGTCTTGCATAGATAAACTCGCAGACTTTGCAAATCATTTGTCAGCTCTCCTGATTGCAAAAACTAATGTTGTGGATACTTTTTTAAAATTCAAACAATGACGTATTTATATCATGGCTTTCATGTCTCAAGGCACCGCACGAAAGTTATCAAACTAAATCTGACACTAAACCACTAAGCAGACAATAGGACAAATGACCAAACTCTTGATCAAAGAGCTAAATTATAGTCAGGGAGGAGAGAGGGAGGAAAGGAGAGAGAGAGAAAGGAAAGGAAAAGAGAAAGAGTGAGAGAGAGAGCGCTAGAGAGACAAAGGAAGAAAAGTTTACGATAGGAACTCCAAATCTTAGTGACATGGTAGTTGCTGACACAGCTGTCAAAGGAGGAGTGAGTAAATATAAGAATGTACAGTCCATTGGAATTGGAGGCATGGAGATGTACCAGAGGGTTATAGGGCTGGAAGGAGTCGTCATCATCATCATGGCTATCCCTCAAGGTCGAGGATGATGGTCCTCGTTCCATTGATCTATTTATGGGCTCTCAAGTGGCTTATGTCCAATCTTGGCTAGAAGTAGCCCACAGAGCGGAGACACCTGTGCGTGTATTTGTTTAACGTGTACTTGATGTTGCACTACAAAAAGCACACGATACTTCACAAATCAACCAACTGATTCCAATGGCACAGAAACCACGACGATTGGAGCTGATGGATTTGTTGCAGCCTTCATTCACCTTCACAGCCGTTGAGTCCACCTGTTCCACCGTTGAGGTCTTAGTTGGATTGTTCTTTGTCAGTGACCTCACCGTCGACCTTACCGCCATGGGTGACCCTACCAGGAGCATAGCTCCAGACGGCATCGCTCTCGGGATCTCAGGACCACACAAGTTTCTCCACCACAACAAGGTTACAATCCATGAAGAAGTGGAAGGAGTACTGAGGCCATGGAGGGAATTACAAATAGGAGAATTTAAAAATCAAGGTGTTGTTTAACTAAGAAACAATGGAGGTCAACAAGCACAAAGGTGATGGGTAGGTAAATAGAAAGATGGAAGTTGGCAAACAGGAGCAGAATTTGTGTTCTGAAGTTCATTTTGGGGGCTTTTTGTTAACAGTGAAAAAACTTAATGTAGAAAATCGAATAGTGACAGAACTAAGCCGGAACAAATCTGAGGAGATTTAATTTTTAAGAAAATGTTCAAAGGTTAATTTAAATTGCACCTATCAGGGAACTTACATTAAACAAAAAATAGTGCTGCCTGAATTCTTACTGGCACCACATCGTTCATCCATTACCTCTCGTTATGTCTTTGGAAATTTTTTATATTCTCAGCTTTGTTTTCACATCCTTCTCTGCTTCTGTAAAGTATTCCAACTGTATCACCATATGAAATCTCCATGCTCTCCAATTCTGGCCTCATGCACATCGCTGTCATTTATCTCTTCTCCACTGGTGGCTGTATTTTCAACTGCCTGGGCTCTAGGCTCTGGAATTCCATTCCTAAGATCCTCCACTTCTCCTGAAAGGGAAGTTCTCACTCCTTTAAGATATTTCTTTAAAAGTGCAGCTTTTGGACCAAGCTTTCAGTCACCAGACCTAATATCTCACGCAGCCCAAATTTCATTTGATTGCGTCCTGATGCAGGGTTTTGACCCAAAATGTCAACAATTCCTTTCCTCCCACAGATGCTGCTCAATCCACTGAGTTCTTCCAGCAGATTATATGACTCTTTTTCCAACATTAAAAGTGTACTTAAAGCCAAGTAAGTTTATAAAAAGAAATGAGGCATAAAGTTGTAGCGCCTATACTATCCAGTCAAAAAGCTGAGAGAGTCAAACATTGTTTTCTGTCCAAGTGAAGTAGTGTCCCTGTCAATCTCCTGGACACTGCTTCAAACGAGGATTTGGAGAAATTTCACAACAGTTTTGTTGTGGTCATTATTGTGCAATCATGCCATTTAGCCCTATCAATAGTGTTACCTTCAGAATACAATGACGTCATTTGGTGGTCACAGCACAGAAGGAAGAAACAGAAGGATGAGAGGGGACCTCGTAGCGACATTTAAAATGTTGACAGGTAAGGATAGAGTAGATGTGGCTAGGCTGTTTCCCTTGGTGGGCGTGTCCAGGACCAGAGGGCACAATCTTAGAATTAGAGGGTACAGTTTCAAGACAGAGATGAGGAGAAGTTTCTTTACCCAGAGGGTGGTGAAATTGTGGAACTCCTTGCCACGCACAGCAGTGGAGGCCAGATCAGTGGGGGTATTCAAGGAGGAGATAGACAGATATCTAAATAGTCAGGGTATCAAGGGATATGGGGATAAGGCTGGCAAATGGGATTAGAATAGTTTTTTTTTCTCTCTCTTTTTTTCCCACCCCATTTCTTTTTCCCTTTTCCTTGGAGCAGATCGATGGGCCGAATGGCCTGCTTCTGCTCCCTTATCTTGTGATCTTGTGATACCTTCTCTGTGCAACAATAATTTAGCTAATTGCAGTCGTGTCCCTTCTCCTTAGCCCTAGAAATTCCTTCCTTTCAGACAATTACCCAGGTGACAACTATGTGCACATATTATAAAACAGTGTTGCAAGTTGAGCAAAAGTAATTTTTCATTTGCTTTATTAAAAATAACAGGAGTACCATGGCCTTCATGAAACAGTGAAGTGATTTTGAGAAATTATTTTGTTTTTTTCACCCTATGCACCTGGATGGAAATGTTAGTTCTAATTCTCTGTTGGTGTGTGAGCAATAGCTGGGGATAAGGAGGCAAAAGCAGAGAATTTGCAATAATTTTCCAAACTGCTGAGTTAGCAGTTATATTTTCTTGACCATGTGACTATATGATTGATAGAAGATTGACAGGTTGAAATGGGCAACTTATCTTGGTGCTCAATTTATGTAGTCATGCTACATTCCTCAGACAAAATTACACCATGCAATGGACTGCCCTGGAACAAAACATCCATCATCTTCTGGCCTTGGAGTCAATTACTTATGTATTACAGCTGATCGTGGTGTTTCATCCCCCCACATCATTAATGTCATCACGGAGTCAACCAACTTATCTCAGATCAGAACCTTCCATTTCAACACAACAACAACTTCCATCTCCATTCCTTCTTACAAGTAATCAACTGCCATTAATAAGTACTTAAGGAACACTGCATACATGTGAGTGAAACACAAGACAGCAACATAATCTTGGTGTTCAGATAACATTGATCATAATGGTAAAACACAAATGATTTGTATTTATCTAACCCAAGGCTGGATTTCACACAGGACTGCATTTATATTACAACTACAGGCTCTCTTTCTTAGATTCCCTCTTGAATGGGTAGATATGCTGCACATTTCTAACTTTTCCATTTTTTATTTCCAGTTTATAGCATTTGCACTTTTGGCTTTGTGTATTTATAGAAGTCTTATTGTAGTGTTTAAAATTATGAGAGGCATAGATCAAGTGGATGGTAACAGTCTTTCCCCAGGGTAAGGGAGTCCAAAACTATGGTATAGGTTTGAGCTGCCGGAGGAAGTGGGTGAGGCAGGTACAAGAGTATCATTTAAGAAGCACTTGGATAGGTACATGGAGGGGCGGAGCTGGGAGGGATATGGGCCAAATGCAGGAAGTTGGGACTAGCTGGGTGGACACCGTGGTCGGCATGGACTGGTTGGGCCGAAGGGCCTATATCCGTGCTGTGTTGCTCTATGACTCTATTTGTTAAGTACCAACATTTCCAGCTTCCCACTCTGGTTTAATTCCCACTTACTATCACCCCCAACTTCTTCCCCACTCCCCTGATATAGTTACGTGATTGTGTTGATCACTGAAAACTAACAGGAATTTAGTTGAACCTATTGCTCAAACTATTTGTGGGGATTAGTCACTGATTTCTTTCCTCACAAACAGAATCTGAGCCAGGTAACCTATTATCCGAGATGGGCTTCTTGCCTCTTGTACAATAAATGACACCTTTGAAAGTTTTATTGCACAATTTACGGATTCCAAACAATTTTGTGCAATCTTCAAATACACATTGCTAAATGGCCATCTTAAACTAATAAATTAACCTAACATCAGTCATTGTTGTGAAGATTCATGAAGACAGTACTCATGCTCTCAGTGAAAGTATACAGTGAGCCCTGAAATTACAGTTGCTTTTCCATTTTTAGTTTTGTTGCACTGTTGTTAGATGACAGCTCCTATACACTACAATAACACTTCTGATTTGATTAATGTAGAGGAACTGGTCTGCAATGATCATGAAGATACAAGCAGAAATTGTGTTTGCCAAATCCCGCTTAGATGCATTCTATTTGGCTGTATTGATCAATGTGTGCTTTATCAGCTGCATGACCCGTTGTTTCAGTGGCATATCGGGAAATAAAAGCAATTGATTGACAAAGACCTGATGCATACACCTTACTTAAAACATTTCCATTGGAAAGAAACACTGATTTACATGAAACCTACTGAATAAAATTTTAGAAGTTAACAGGAAGAACAGGTCAAAATTAAACAGGAATGCTAATTGTTAGAAATTTACTGACACAAATTTAAACATAGAATATAATGAATATGCAGAGAATAGAGGGATATTAATCCGGTGCAGGCAGATAGGTTCAGTTTAATTTGGTATCATGGTCGGCACAGACACCATGGGCCGAAGGGCCTGTTCCTGTACTGTAATGTTCTATGTTCTCTGGATTATCTGGAGCAATCTTCTGGGAATCTGTGCAAGTTTGTCGAGATTAGGTTTCACTATAATTCTAATTTTGAAGCAATATTAATCACTATTTGTAATTAATTCCAATTCTACTGATTTCAAAATTACCAGGTTTTAAAAATTACATTCTTATTAGCTGTAAGTTAGGACCTATTCTGAAAAGTTATTTCAGAAAAAAAAGCAATATTTGCAGATATCTACGCTATGAGAATGCATTCCCATTGTCTCTTCCAGCATTTCCACAAAAGGATCTTTTCAGAATTCCTGTCAGAATCTTTCACCCAGGGTAGAAACGTCAAACACCAGAGAACATGCTTTTAAGGTTAAAGGAAGGAAGTTTAAAGGTGATATGAGGGGCAAGTTATTTTACACAGAGAGTGGTAGGTGCCTGGAATGGGTTACCGGGGTAGTAGTGGAAGCAGGCAGTTTGGTGATTAAGAAACTTTTAGATAGACACATGAATATGAAGGGAATGAAGCGATATGGTTGATATGCAGGAGGAGGATATTTAGTATTAATTAGCATCAAAATCAGTACAACATGTTGGGCTGAATGGCTTGTCCAGTGCTGTACTGTTCTCTGTTCTATGAATGGTAGAAAGCACAAAAGAACTGAAGATGTTGTCAGTGTTGCCATGTGCTTTATTCCCCTCTCTACCACAGAAGGAACGTTTCTGTGGGGGGTTAGCCAAAGCTTTAGTGGTTATAATACCTTTGCCAGTCAGATGTAGAACTGCCCAGAACATTGTCATGTCACAGAGCTTCTAGCAACACTGCATGACTTCGCCTACAAAGAACGGTTTGGAACCTAACTGCTCAGTATTCCCATTAGAGCATCAATTACCTCTAATAATAAGTGGGCAAGGGCTTAGTTTTGCTGAAGCAGGCTACAATGTAACTGAGCACCGGTAAGTTATTGAAATGGAGAGAGCATTACAACAGGGCGAAGGCATTAGCCAGATATTTCCAGCTTATTCATGCTCTATTTCCAGTTTCCAGCATTTGCAGTTCCTCAATTTTTGTGTTAATTACTGATATTTCCAGCTTCCATTTATGTTGCTCTTTGGTTCTGTTCCATCTCACTACTTCTCCCTGACCTTGTTAATCACTGAAAACTAATGGGAATTACTCATTTGAAATTATTGCAAAATGAAGAAGTCATTTGAAGAATTCCAGTATCAAAGCAGCATATATTTTGTAAATGATCATGCAGGTTTTGAGTTGTAGTTTCAGTTAAGGACAATGATGAACTTGGAATGGATTAGTACTCAGTTTAGGACTTATCTTCACTACATGGCTCAAAAGATAAACTTGTAAGTCCTTCCTATTGTTCAGAATTATGATAGATGATAAATATTTAACTCAATTGCTTCATTATTCTAAATAAAGTCATCCCTTTTTCCAAGAGTTTAAGTTTTCAAACAACAAATTAAGTTTTCAGAGACAGATTTCCTGTCCCATGAGATGCTGAAGTTGTTGTTGAAAGTTCCTCTGCCTTCAATCATGGAGTCAATGAACTAGAACCTGAATTTCAATAAGTGGTTTGGTCCTAATTTATTTTGCAGAGTGCTTACAAATCATAAAGACATAACAAGTTTTATTAAACTTTGGCTTACCAATATAACAAATTATTACATGTGATTCCAATTCTCATATCTACTTCAATTTTGCATGCATTCATTTCAATATTGGAAGCATATTAAGAAATTGTTCCTTCAACTGTTCTGATCTATCCACACAACAGTCTGCCTTCCCAAACCTCCCCACCACCTTTATCACTCAAAGCTGGTACATTTGACTTGGTTGAAGAGATCTGCAGTACCTCTTTCTGAAAGGAAACTAGATAAATGAGCATAATATATTGCACATGCAGAAGTGAGTAGGGAAATTCATTCAATCTGATCAATACTTGTTTTGTGTTAAGTTTACAATTTATTAGAGTCATAGAGCAATACAGCATGGATACAGACCCTTCGGCCCAATGAGTCCATGCCATCATTCATTTAATACTCTGCCATGTAGCCCAACAGTTCCAGCCCCAAATGAACTATATCAGAAATAGACATCCGAGTTCTGCACTATAGCTTCAGGAGGAAATTAGAGTACTAAACTGCAAATTTTACCATATAGAAAATAAATGCCATTGAAGTTCATCTTAATGCAAAGAATAGATGCTCTAAATAATTTTAAAAAATGCAATACTCACATCTTATCCTGACCAGCACCAACTCTCAGCGTAAGCCTTGGAATAACAGGAGAGGGAGCTGGTATATTTGTTTCAGGTTTTGCCTGCCACAGAAATACAATGATAGTTATTATATAGTATTGGTATTGGTATATTATTGCCACGTACTGAGGTACAGTGAAAAACTTGTCTTACAAACCGATCTTACAGGTCAATTCATTACACAATGCAGTTACATCAAGTTAGTACAGAGTGCATTGATGTAGTATAGGTTAAAAAAAACAATAACAGTACAGAGTAAAGTGTCACAGCTACAGAGAAAGTGCAGTGCAATAAGGTGCAAGGTCACAACAAGGTAGATCATGAGGTCATAGGTCATAGTCCATCTCATTGTATAAGGGAACTGTTCAATAGTCTTATCACAGTGGGGTAGAAGCTGTCCTTAAGTCTGGTGGTACGTGCCCTCAGGCTCCTGTATCTTCTACCAGATGGAAGAGGAGAGAAGAGAGAATGTCCCGGGTGGGTGGGGTCTTTGATTATGCTGGCTGCTTCACCAAGACAACGAGAGGTAAAGACAGGGTCCAAGGAGGGGATGCTGGTGTCTGTGATGTGTTGGGCTGTGTCCACAACTCTCTGCAGCTTCTTGCGATCTTGAGCAGAGCAGTTGCCATACCAAGCCATGATACATCCTGATAGGATGCTTTCTATGGTGCATTGGTAAAAGTTGGTGAGAGTCGAAGGGGACAAACCAAATTTCTTTAGTCTCCTGAGGAAGTAGAAGCGCTGGTGAGCTTTCCTGGCCATGGCATCCACGTGGTTTGTCCAGGACAGGTTGTTGGTGATGTTCACTCCCAGGAACTTGAAGCTGTCAACCCTCTCAACCTCAGCACCATTGATGTAGACAGGTGCGTGTACACCGTCCCCTTTCCTGAAGTCAATGACCAGCTCTTTAGTTTTGTTGACATTGAGGGAAAGGTCATTGTCATGACACCATTCCACTAAGCTCTCTATCTCCTTCCTGTACTCCGATTCATCACTGTTTGAGATACGGCCTACAATGATGGTATCATCTGCAAACTTGTAGATGGAGTTAGAGCAGAATCTGGCCACACAGTCATGAGTGTATAGGGAGTAGAGTAGAGGGCTGAGGATGCAGCCTTGGGGTGCACCAGTGTTGAGAATAATCGAGTTGAGTAAATTGGCTATTTCCATATTGGTGCTTCATTCAAAGTCTAAATAAAGTCATTTTGACATTAAGCTGCTCAAATTACTTCATGCTGAAAAAAATATGATATATGTTTATAGATAGGGTTGGGTAAAGTACATTGCACCCCCTGTCCTGCAACAAATACGCCATTAGGGGATTACATTTGAGGCAAGAAGCCTTCCTGCAACCTAAAAATAGATTCTCAGATGTTCAAGAAGTAGGTAAGCTGTAAAAAGATGGTCTGAAAAAAGAATGAAGGGGCATCTTTAATTTAAATATCTTTATCCTTAATTTTGAAAATATTTTTCTGGTGTTTTAGGGCCCAATTATCATCAAACGTCCTAACATTATAAGGAAAGGCAGGAAATAACTTGTCCCTCGAGTGAGACTCGGAGCAATCTCTTTCCCTGACGGCAAAATTGAGACTCAAAGATCATTATTTAGGGTACTGATGTTAATCATTACCTCACCTCCGTACAGTGTATTACAGTAGTATTAAAATATCTTGGATACATGAATATAAGGTGGAGGTTGCTTAACATTTCAAGATTCTTCTGCTGTGCAATAAGATCATGGTTGATTCTGTACCTCAACTCAAGTTTCCTGACCAATCACTAGATCTCTGATCCCCTTTGTCTCCAAAGATATATTGATCTCAGCCTTGAATATACTCAATGACGAAGCATCTAAACTTGTTAAAGACATTTCTCCTTATCTCAGTCCCAAGTGACATACTCTTTATCTTGAGATGAAACCCCATAACTCTGAACTCTCAGCACTAACCCAATTAGCCCCTCTCAGAATCATGTGCATCCTGATGAGGTCATTTCTCATACTTCTAAACTCGTGAAATACAGCCCAATTTGTTCAATCACTCTCCATGGGATAACTCCCTCTTTCCAGGAATTAACCTTGTAAATCCATGCTGGACAGACTCAAAGACCAGTATATCTTTCCTCAGGGACGGAGATCAAAACTGCACAGAGTTCTCAAATATCACCCGTCAAAGTAGGGCTAACAAGTGTAGGGAACCCTGGATATTGAGGGATAGACGATGGTAAGTGTTTTTTGTTTTTGTGATTGGATGCCTGTGACCAGTGGCATTCCACAAGGAAGATGCTGGGACCTTTGCAGTTTGTAACATACGTGGATGACTTGGATTTGGATGTGCGAGGCAAGTTCGCTGATGACATGAAGATTGGTAGAGTTGTTGATGATGTGGAATGTAGTCTAAGGCTGCAGTGAGATATCGACGTGTTGCTGAAATGGGCTGAGAAATGGCAGATGGAGCTTAATCCAGACAAATGTGAGATAATGCATTTTGGGAGCACTAATGAGGTTAGGACATGCACCATGAATGGTAGGGTGGTTGAGTGTATCCAGGAACAGAGGGACCTTTGATTACAAGTCCACAGATCTTGAAGGTGGCAATGCAGGCAGATAACGTGGTTAGGAAGGTATATGGGATACTGGCCTTCATTAATCAGGGCACTGAATACAAAAGAGGGGAAATTATGCTCCAGGTTTATAAAACCTCAGCTGGAGTACTGTGAACAGTTCAGGCAAAGGCATAGGAAGGAAATGATAGCTTTGGAGGCAGTGGAAAAGATTCACCAGAATATTGCCTGGGCTGGAGCAGTTCAGTTATGAGGAGAAGCTAGATCTGTTCTCCCTGGTGTGGAGAAGGTTAAGAGGGGACATGATTCAAGTATGTAAAATTATGAGGGGTAAAGGTAGGGAAGACTGCAGGAAATTCTTCCCCATATCTGAGGTAGACAGTGGTTGACAGCATTTAATAAGTGTCCAGATGAGCACTTGAATCCCTTCAGCAATGAGGTTTAGGGACCAAGAGCTGGGCAATAGGGTTAATACAGAAGGGTGCCCACTGGTCAGTGTGAATGAGTTGGGCTGAATGGCCTGTTTCCATGCTGTATGATTTTATGATTCTGAAGTCTTGTGTAACATCAATAGAATTTTTTACATTTGTAGACTGACAGAAGGATTAGATAGAAGAGGAGCTCAGTACCTGAAAGGATGGTAGAGGTTGAAACTATCTTCACATTTAAAGAGTACTTGGATATGTACTTGACCTGCAGGGCTATGCACCAAATGCTAGAAGTGTGATCAGATTTGAGGGCTCTTTTTTGACTGCCACAGACACAATGCTTTCCTTTGCGCTGTAAACTTTCTACGACTCAATACTCCAAACACTTACCATAAAGGTCAACGGACCATTTGAAACAGTTGAGATCCTTTAGGACCATCAGTTTTCTGAACAGCACCTCATATTCCGCCTGAGTAGTCTACAATCTGACGGCAAGAACACTGAATTCTCCAACTTCTGGTAAACTGCTCCCCCTCTGTCCCTTTTCTCTCTCCTTCTGATCTACCCAGTCCCCATCACTGTTTCTTTCCCCGTCTCCACCCACTCGATCTGCCCATCACCCACACACTCCTCCCCCTGCTGTTCCCAGCTGCCCACCTCACTCACTTGATTCCATGCTCCACCTTCTTCTCCTATCTGATTCCATCACCTTCAGCTCTATCACCTCCCCCTATCACCTCCCGGCTTCTGACACTGTTCCCACTCTCCCCTCCCCCATCTGCCTATCACCCCTCTTCACCTATCACCTGCCAGCTCTTGCTCCACCCCTTCCCTCCACCGCTTGATACTGCCTATATAGAACCATAGAACAATACAACACAATACAGGCCCTTCGGCCCACCAAGTTGTGCCGCCCTTCAAACCACACCTAAGACTATCTAACCCCTTCCTCCCACATATCCCTCTATCTTAAATTCCTCCATATGCTTATCTAATAATCTCTTGAACTTGACCAACGTATCAGCCTCCACCACCACCCCAGGCAGCGCATTCCATGCACCAACAACTCTCTGGGTGAAAAACCTCCCTCTGACATCTCCCTTGAACTTCCCACCCATTACCTTAAAGCCATGTCCTCTTGTTTTGAGCACTGGTGCCCTGGGAAAGAGGCGCTGGCTGTCCACTCTATCTATTCCTCTTAATATCTTGTATACATCTATCGTGTCTCCCCTCATCCTCCTTCTCTCCAAACTGTAAAGCCCTAGCTCCAGATGAAGGGTCTTGACCCAAACATTGACTGTCCATTTCCCTCCATAGATGCTGCCTGACCCACTTAGCTCCTCCAGCATCTTGTGTGTTTCATCAATTCTATTCTCCCTATACATATAGATCTTATAAAAAAAATGGGAACTACCAGCAAGGCAGGAACCATTGCCTATTTCTAGACTCTCATAAAGATGATGTTGGGACTCCTCTTGAACTATGGCAGTTTTTGTGGAGAATAAACTCTGCTGCACATGGTCTTCCCTCGTTAAAATATCTGACCCCCAGTAGGGACTATTCCTTGTCACTAATCTCACAGAGGGATTTAAATGATGAAGTAACATGTAAGGGTGAAAGTGGATAATACAGAAATTTGAATGCCAAACTACTGTGGAGGCCATGACAGCAATACAATACTATTTCCAGTTGTTTTTTTGCAATTGGCAGGTGTTACGCTGGACAATTATTACCCATTCTCTCCAAACTGGATTTTCTTCCCATTCAAGGTAAATAAGCAGAAAATCTAGGTAGTTATGAAGTTGCTTTGATGTGTGATGCCATGCATAATGGAGGATTAATGGATGTCTTACACCACAAATTTAAGCAAGAATCTTAAAACAAGTATACAAAAAAAAAGGACAGTGCGTGTCTTTGTATTAATTAAAATGCAGTAATAATTAGTAAGTGTTTGGATATCATAGCAAGATTGAAGTTCAAGTAACTTACTCTTTACTTGAACACCAGCACTAGATTATCCACAGCTTTCTAAGACAGCTGCTTGCATGGCTTTTAAAGTTAAATGAATGAAAGAATAATCCTCACATCACAACACAGCCCAAGTCCAATAAACAATTGAGAGAATAAGCATGAGGCTATGCTCAGAAGTTCTGTGTGACTAATATTTTGGCTCTATTTATTGTGATCCCCCTTGCAGCAACTGTATATGTGGAGTCTGTACAGGTGGTCTGAAGTGACCTATTTATGGCCTGTGCAAGATCTAGTTATAAATGATTTCACGGATCCTTATCTGATGTTGACTGTTTCTTTCATGCCAAATAGTACCAATGTAAAACAAATCCACTTACTCTTTTCCAAGCCTGACTGGAGATAGAATTCTCAATAACAATGTTAATCACCATATTATGAAGTTTAGACCCCTCCATGGAGACAGTAAAAGTTTATTTTACATCTACATTGTGGAATAGTGGAGTCATGGAGTGGAAAGAAGGTGCAATTAACAAAAATATATTTCTGCAGAATGATAACATTTTGTAATAATCTTGGCAGGAAATTTAGATGTAATCATAAGAGGAGATTTTTAATAGAAAAATCAAATCAATTCCAAGTAGGAAGATTTTGTTTTATAAGGGATGAAAATAATTAAAGAGATTTAGTATAGTAAGTGATACAGTATCTGAACCTGAGTTTTAAAAATCTTAACTCCAGAGGAGGAGTGAGTAGCAGATCGACAGCAGTTAGACGACTAATGTTTGGTCCACTTTACATTACTTTAAAAACTGCAAGACGTAGGGAAGAGGAAGAGTTTATATGACTAGCTATTTATCACTCTGGAGGAACAGAGAATGTTCAGAAATTACTGGCTGTGCAAAACCAGAAATGTTGGAATAATCCAGATTCAAGTGCCATTTATCTTTATTTCAAATGAAGAATAGTTGAGTGATCAAAACCTGCTGTTTCTGCCAACAAAGAATTTGCAAAGAAGATTATTATGTGATATGTGCAGTTCATCTAAAAATCTTATCAGTTTGATCATCTACATCATAAAGAGTAGAGCTATTTTTTTTTTACAGATTCAAAAGATTATGGTCAAAATACATGATAGTTTTAAAAAAGTCTTTATCTAAATCAGCTCTCTCATTTCACTTTCATTGTAGAGTGGATTTAACTTTCCCCATCTGGGATTAGTCGGATCTAATGTATCAAAAGGAATAAAATGAATAAAAGAACCTATTTAATGAAAATGCCAAACTGGAATAAAAACCGTCCATAAATAGGAAGTGAAGCCAGCTCAGCCATCGCTTAACTCAGTGGTTTCATATATTTGCTCCAGTGTTTAACTGAAACAAATGGACAAGAAGGTGTTGTTCTAGTTTGTACAGAATTTCTCAGGACAGGGGGTAGAAAATTCTGTTAGCTCTGACCTCTATTTAGTCAGTTTTGTTGGAAGGTTAATGTATGTGAAATTTAGGTGAGAATCGATTCAGCTATAATGTCCTCTTCCTTCCTCATGGTTGAACATTTCGCTAGCAATCACGCCTTGGCTCTCACATGACAAATGGCTACTTATGCATGCCACTACTGGCTGCCATTACCTGTGAATCCATAGCATTACTTTCAGGGAAACAGATAAGAAAAGTAAAGGTTAGGCACCCTGTAATGATATGGCCATAAAGAGCAAAGCAGAATACATTCTTAGATGCTAACATAAAGTGTAATGGTAAGACTGCAATTAATCAGAAAGGGCAAGGCAAAGGTAGTGACAACATCAGTAAGTAGATAAAGACTGTTACACTGCACTAGTTTGTTCTGAAAATTGTAAATAAATTTGCCTTTCAGTGAACAAAAAGGATTGGGCTTGCTTTCTAGTCTCTGGGAGTCTTGTTACTGACAGCAGATCTACAAATAATTCAGCAAATCATTGTCCAACCAAAAGGAAAGAAACTGGACCTCTTTTGAACATGTTGCTTCTTGGACACAGTTGCAGTTATCAATAAAATAATAACACAACTAATGAAGAGATATTGTATTTGCGCAGTCACTGCTCAAACAGCCTGATGAACGCAGGGCAAAATTCTCCAGAAAGGACCAATGAAGAACACCAAATTAGTGGTAATTGATGTACCAAGTGCCAAAGAGGTACTTTGTATCTGGCACCGATTTTAAAACAGCCTTATAGATATCCTTGAAACTAATAAGCAAGGTTTGTCTGGATTTGAAAAGCAGGAAGGCTGGAGGTTGATTGAACTAAGTTTGCTGCTTAGGTTTTTGTTCAAAATCGGGAGGTATCAACTTAACTAAGCGACCTAACAATATCAGTGTGTGTGACGGCCTCAGAGGAAGGGCTCACTTGTCCCTCCAAGGAAGAGGACAGAGCAAAATTTTAGATCATAAGGGCTAGGCTGCACTTGGAATAATGGGTGCAGTTTTGGTTGCCCCATTACAGGAAGAAAGTAGAGGTTTTGGAGAGGGTGTAGAAGAGGTTCACCAGGATGCTGCCTGGATTAGAGAGCATTAGCTATAAGGAGAGTTGGACAAACTTGGGTTGTTTTCTCTGGCACATCAGAGGCTGAGGGCCGAACTGATAGAGGTTTATAGAATTGAGAGGCATAGATAAGGTAGGCAGTCAGAGTGTTTTTCCAGGGTGGAAATGTCAAATACTAGAGGGCATAGCATTAAGGTGGGAGGAGGAAAGTTTAAAGAAGATGTGTGGGGTGCCTGGAAAGCGCTGCTGGGGGTTGTGGTGGAAGCAGATACGATAGTGGTGTTTAAGAGGCATTTAGACAGTTTACTTAGAAATAAGAAAGGAGGAAACTTGTCCTGCTGAAATGATTGCACTCCAGTGGATATGTCTTTGGTCACGTGAATTGAACAGAATGTTGAACGTGGATCTTCTGTGATACTGAGAAACAATGCTTGGGCCAGTATATTACATGCATGTAATGGAGGGACATGAATCATGTGCAGGCAAATAGTTTTAGTTTAGTTTAGCATGGTCATCACAGACATCATGGGCTGAAGGGCCTGTTCCTATGCTGTACTGTTCCATGTTCTCAGGGTACACTGGATGAGTAGAAAAAGTGATTTTTTTTCTCATCCTGGAGAAGATTATCAGACTGGCAAACTTAATTCTACCTCTCTCCGTTATTACATTATTGTCTCTTTAGCATTTCTTTTTGCACTACTTCAGCTTGCACGACTATCTTTGCACCATTCTATTGTTTTATGCTTGTTGTTGTATTTGTTATTACCGGGTACATTGTTTACCCTGTGAACTTCACACAAGCAAGGAATTTTATTGCACCCTGGTTGTATATGACACTAAACTAATCTGAATCTGAATTTATGAAGTTGAAAACACATTAACGAGAGAAATGTGTGGCACCTCTCATAGTGTACCACCTTTGTATTTTCCTTGCTGGACAACAAGAGGAATTGAAGGTACTTCTTCTGATTACAAATATTTGCAGAATTCAGATTGTTTGGATATTGAAAATAATAACTTCTTAAGCCTTGCACGAAACTTAGATTCCCGTATAGAGATAATTTGATTCCCCAATACTACACTCTCTCCTCAGCAAGAAGACTTGTTATTGCAAACATTATTTCATATTGGATTAAATATATTTCAAAATTGGATTTTCTCCCTCTGCTAATATGGCCTTGCATGAACCTTTTATTATGATTATACGTTCTGTATGCAAATCTCAGTATATTACATGATTACTTCATTCAATACGTGTTCCTTATTTTAGTGTCTTACTCAAAATTAATTATATTCCATTTGTTTTCATTTGCCATCAACTGGCCCAAGCATTGTTTCTCAGTATCACAGAAGATCCACGTTCAACATTCTGTTCAATTCACTTGACCAAAGACATATCCACTGGAGTGCAATCATTTCAGCAGGACAAGTTTCCTCCTTTCTTATTTCTAAGTAAACTGTAACTATAGTATTCTCATAAATCTTCAGTTCTCTTTTCACGAGGCCATATTGGCTAAGAGACTGTTATATGTTTTTTTTAAGAAAACCCTTCAGCTTCACGATTTTGTCTCTCTTTTATTGCAATTTATTTTTCAAGAATTTGAGTCAATTAAGCAGGTATTTGTGTTTTATCAAGTGTTACGGACTAGGTTACTATTGGTGAATGTCCCTTTAAGATAGAGTTTTGTGTGTGTGTGTGTGTGTGTGTGTGTGGCGTGATGACGACAACAGAAAATAAGGACATAATGATGTTTTTGGAGCAGACAGTCGGAGGCAGTAAGAGAAGAGAGGAGAGGAGAGAGAGAGAGAGAGAGACCAGTCTGCTTGTCTCTATTGATGGATGAAAAACAGTAACTGTGTCTGTCACTACAATCCATGTATGGATTTTTGGAATAATCCAGTGGAGTCCACTTTTTCGTTAACCTGTAGTGGGAAACAGGTATTTGTGTGGACGGCCACGATTCGAGTGCCTTTCGGGGTGGCAGATGCTTCAGAACAAAGCGATGGAGTAGTCATTGCTGAGTAGACATGGAGGTGTCGTATGGGTTCCATCCTGGAACATTTGGATTTCGTGATTACTCTCTATTTTCTCTCTACGTTTTGTCTTCAGTCAACAGTGGTTGTTGAAGAAGCCTTTGCTCACGTTTCACCTTACGGCTTGCTGAACTGAACTTTGAGAACTATTCCTGGACTTGGAGTTTGGGAATTTGCCACACACACACTTCGAGTTTAGTTTTTGGGGTTAATGTTTAAGATCTAACATTTTTATTTCTAACATTCTAACAGTTTTACTTTTATTTTTCTTATTATCATAAGTAGTTATTAATAAAATAGTTTTTAACACATACATGACTCGGTGTGTTTCTTTTGTTGCTGGTTCGTAACACAAGTCATGCTTTTTAAGATTTTCTTGGGATAAATTCCTTTAAAATACATTTATAATATTCTGCTTCCCACTGATGTAAACCTATAATTTTGAGGGACCCAGTAACCTTTAAATATTACGATCATATCTGCATTGTTATATTTTAAATAAATTCTTGATGATGAGTTGAGTTGCAGCCAGGTGAAGGTGAACAAAAAGGTAGATTGCAGATTTATCAATTATAACTAGATGATTCAATTAATAGGTTTCTCATTGATTGAAACATATAACCCTTGTTCTACAAGGCTGTGTGGACTTGAAGTGGCTGTGAATGGATACAAGTTTGTAAAGCTGAAAGGAAAAGACAACGGCAAAAGAAGCTAAGTTTAGTGAGACGACTAGCGTAGGCAGGTAACAGGGTTCAAAGGAAGATAGTGAAGGGCCACCAACATAAGACTCCTTTGTGGAGTGCTAGAAATACATTGCCAGTGGATTTGTTCACAGTCTTATATATGAGCACCATTCTTTTCACCTGGATAAATAATACCAGCCACATAAGCCCCTTTTTGGAGTGTGTTGCATTTTTCCCTTAATCTTCTGGGATTTAGATTCTTTTTACTGCATACCTCAAGGCACAAACTGATAATGCTCTGCTGCTTTACATTTCTCCTATGACACCCGTGAAGCGCCATCACAAAGTGAAAGCGTTAAGGCTGATTCTCTGAAAAATTTATTTTTTTTTAAATCCTGTCTTGCAGCAAAAAAAAACCCAACTTCGAAGCTTATCTAAGCAGATTAATCTAAATTACAATAGTATCTAGGAACATCTGATGTCTTCTGGCTCCATGATTTTCTTTACAACAAATAATGCAGCAGGAGAAAAGACCTCTGAGCTGAACGTGAAGTTCAGTAAAGACATCATTCAGACCACAAACTTGAGCAGAGTGTGAAACAGTCATTCATATCATTTTACATTATATTTTACGAAATGTATTTAATCAATACTTTGAAGTGCCATTTTATCAAATGGCCCCATTGTAAACCTACTTAAATAGCTGGTATCTAAGCAGCTGGAAATATTTTCTAATAAGAAAATAGAGTTCCATAGCAGTAAATAAATAAATAACCCTATGATTTTTCTTAAAATTAGTTCAGTTTGAAAAGGTACTGATGCAGGATTTTTAAAGTTTTGCTGCTGGGTACCTTGTAATTTGCCATCTGCCCAAAATGAGTCTTTAAAAGAAAACGCTAGAAATAAAATCAATATTCTCACATCGATAGTTTTTGATGAATAGTTAATATTTCAGATGGTAGTTCAATTTTGCAATGGTCATACTTAAATATCAAAGAATCACGGTTAAAGCATTATACCACAGCATAACTTACCTTTTCATGTTTATGCTTATCTTTCTCTTTCTCTTTTTCCTTTTCCTTCTCCTTCTTTTCTTTCTCTTTTTTCTCCTTTTCCTTCATCCTGTCCTTGTCCTTATCCTTCTTTTTCTTTTTTTCCTTTTTGTCTTTCTTCTTGTCCTTTTCTTTAGATTTCTCTTCGAATAGTCTTTCTGGAACCATAGGAGGCACTGTAGGCAAGACAGACGGACTCCTAACGCTGCTCGGGGTACTGAACAGGGGTTCTTTTGGAACAAACGGGAGTGGTGCTAAAGGATTCTTAACTTTATGTTTATCTTTGTCTTTATTCTTTTCTTTATCCTTCTTACCCTTTTCTTTCTCTTTCTTCTTTTCCTTGTGCTTTTCTTTGTCCTTTTTAAAGTTCCCATCCTTATGTTTTGCCTTTATATCATCTTTAATTCTAAATTTAAATGGATCCATCTCATGGTCTTTCGGAATTTCCTTAAAAACTTTGGACTCTTTGTTGGCCTCCTTTTCCTTGTTTTTCTCTTTGTCTTTACCCTTTTCCTTTTTCTCTTTATCCTTCTCTTTCAGCTTTTCTTTTTCCTTTTTCTTGATTTTCATCTTAATTTCTTTCTTCAGCTTTTTCTTCACATCAGATGAAGACGTGTGCCTTGTACGTTCTTCGTAGAGTTTAAGGAGGGGTTCTGGAGTAGGTGGAGAAGCAGATGGGGAAGACAGGTAAGGAATTGATGCAGGAACAGAGGGGGGTGTGCCCATGCTTGCCTTCCTAACAACTTCATTGATGGAATCATCCAATGTCCATGACACATTTGTGCTAGTTGTTGGGGCGGATGATGACACAGGGGTTGCACTGCCCCTGCTAAAGCTGCTAGATAGGGAAAATATCCGTGGGGTTGATGATTCTGAAATAGTAAGTCTTCTGGGGCTAGTGAAGATTTCTCCTTCTGATTCTGAACCTGAGGAAAACTCAAAGGGGTCGGGCTCACGCTCAGCACAAGCACGAGCTATAACAGCATTGATAGAGTCATCAATACTCTTATCAGGCACTGGCAACTTTTTTGGAGATGTATCTGAAACATTTGGTTTCTCCACTTCAATCGCTGGATGTGACTGCTTTGTTTGAATGTTTTCTTTACCGAGTTTTTCAGGCCCAGAATTACAGACAGACAAAGGTGTTCTGTTTGGTGTTTCGTTCTTGGTTGTGGAATGAGAAACATTTGGTGGTACTTTTGGACTTTTGGGGCTTTTGGGACTTTTTGTGCGCATCGGTGATTTTTTTTCCGTTTTCAAAGAAGCTTTTGGAGAACGAATGGGGCTCCCCAAAAGTGCCAACTGAGCTCCTTTTGGGGATTTGGGCTTCTGTACAGAAGAAGACGAGATCTTAGATTTGACTTTAGATGTGAATGCTTTTGAATCTGAAGTTTTAGGGGTTGAAAGTTGCGATGGTTTTGGTATTGGTGCAAGCATTGGAGGTTCGGGGGAAAGTGGCAGAGAGTCAGAATGATCTGGTGGCGGAACCGGAGATAAAACAGGAGGCACTCTTTGAGAATTGATCATACTTAAAGGTTCTCTGGGTTCCAAAACACCATCAGGGCTGTCCGTTTTACACCCAGCTGTTCTGGCTCGCTTTGCAACTGGTAAATCGACTGAGTCTGGGCTTTCTAACGGTCTTTTGCCCAAAAAGTTTTCATCATTAACTGCCTCTTCTTCCTCCATTTCCTCCTCTTCCTCTTCAAGAGGGACCTGCATGGCTTCTGCTGATGTACCTCCATCAGTGGGGACCTGTTCTTCTTCCTCCTCTGTGGAACAAAATGCAACATTAAAAAAGGTAGAACTTGCACTTTGAATAGAATTATCATTTTCAAAGTTTTACAGCCAATAATAAACATTTCAATGGCAGTCATTTGTTATGGAGGCATTCTCAAAGGTACCTCTCCATAAAATATCTCAAGATTAATAGCTGAGGTAAAAGACAAAATGACTTAATTCACTCTGTTTAAATGAGGAATTCTGGCCAGGATACTGGGAACGTATGCATTGTTTGTTCAGATGACGGAAATAGAATCTTACTTCTTGTTTGAATTATGCCAATGCAATTTTTTTTACATTACCTAAACCATCAGTACAGTTAAACAAATGTTGCTTTAATCCCTCTTCTCAAAGACAACATATATTAGCCCTGATGCAGGATCTCAACCTGAAACGTTGACCATCCTGCTTCCACAGATGCGGTCTGACCCACTGAGTTCCTCCAGCAGTTTGGTTTTTGTTCCAGATTCCTGAATCTGCAGTCACTTGAGTCTCTAACATACATCTTTGGCAGGTGGTTATACAGAGAGGAAGGTCAGGTGCTCGTGCATCTGATCTCTTATATGTGGCTAGGGTAAGTACAGCAAACCTGGACGTGAATCAAGTAAGCTTTGTGCAAGTCAACCACGTGCAAGTAAATTTCTTTATTTAACTTTACCATAACATTTTGAATTAATTTCTAGTAATGTACGCAGTATTAACTCAATGTAACTGCACTGTGTAATGAATTGACCTGTACGATCGGTGTGCAAGACAAGTTTTTCAATGTACCTCGGTACAAGTGACAATAATAAACCAATACCAATAAAGATATTTTTATTTAAATATTTTTTTTCTCCTTTTGAATGAAAATTTTATTTTTAATCTTTTGATATGTACTTACATGTTTTTGATTATTGGAAAAATTTAGAAATAGCTCAAAGGCATTTGACAGCAGCAAGCTTTCAAAATGTTATTAAGGTGTTCGAGGGGCAGGGACTCAGGATGTGTTGCCGAGTCACAGCTTGCAGACTGCTCGGCTTCACGAGAGGACACTTGGAATTGGAGGGTCACTCTGGATCAGGTTAGTGCAGTGTGTGGCCACCCCAGATGGTATCTTGTATCCAGTACGATCTGGCCCATCATGTTGCCCTTTGGCTATTGTCTCCAGCAGCATGGATAACCCACTGTTGATGGTCAGATGAAGCTAATGTTGGTTTTTGTTCAGGGTGGTGGTCAGGACAAGAAGACAGTGTTTCAGCAGCAGGCAACAGCCTCACTGTAACTGGCAGAAATGACAATCTAAGCATACCTTCTTGATGATGCTCATAAACACATTTGGCTTGTTTTGTATATCATGATGTCAATAAAAGAAGGCATCATGGCATGATTCTGGTGCACAAATAATTGTCAATTTATCATGCCCTTCTATTCATAGATAATCATTCTTGGTCACCTATTTCAAATACTCTGAAAATTAGGGAGAACTGTTTCCTAAACTTAAAGACTACAACATTAAGTTGATCTTCTGACTCAGAGACAAATGCCACCAACTAACATAAATAAAGAAGAAAGACTATAACTGAAATTACAGCAATTCACACACACACACACACATATATATATATATATATATATATATATATATATATGTATATATGATTTGGAGGCAAAATGTCTCAGATAATGATAATGACAACTTTTATCTTGAAATATAATGAATTTGAACCAAACTATGAAAGGAAATAAGGAAATCTTAATGAAATCTGTGCTGACCATTTCAACTTGTAGCTATTTGTGGCATGAGGCCATGGGGGGTATTTCGTTTGGTGGAACTTGCAGAATCATACATTAGTGATCTGGGTAAAATAATCTCTTGGGTCCAGAGTCATTACATATACTCAAAATTAGATGCTGTGTTCTGTACACCTTTCCTATCCAAATCTATTTATATGATAGCATGAATCAATGGCCATCATGAGACAATACCATTATCAGAATACTGGAAATTCTCAGTAGGTTAATCAGTGAGCAGAGAAATAGAGTTAATATCCTTTAACAGACTCACTCATGCACTCAGTGCTGGGATCTCGTGTGTTTCTTTCATCTTATATAAGTGAACCAATAAGCAACTTGTAATGAAAGCTGATTTATTTTAGATTAGCAAAACAGACAATATAGCCACGTGTGAAATTATAATCTCAAACTTCGAAATCTCTGGAAACTTTGCATTGGTAGTGCAGTTAGATGTGCGGATGCTCGTGTGTGTGTGCGCTAAGACTGCACAACTGAGCCTGACCTCCCTTTGTTTTGGACTTCTCTGCAAAGACCTCACCTTGTCAAGTCCACGTGGTAACTGGTGTGCAATACCACCCATCCAACAGGAATCTGAAAACATTGGAGTGAAAGCAAGTGGTCCTTGAGCATGAGACTGCCCAAGGAGAAGAAGCAGGATTATTCAATTGTTTTTCCACAACTCAAATCCAAAATGCATCAGTTGCTGCTTTGGTATCATAATCTCAAGCAAACGGGTCAGCATTATTTGGCTCAGGATGGTTCTTTCTTTGCTGTCCATGGAATATGGAGCAGTATCCCCAGCATTTCACTTGAAATCAGTTGGTCCTCTTTCTCTTTCGTAAAGTCCAGCTTTCACATCTCTGCGATGCTATTGGTAAAACCAATGTTCCTACTAGCTTTGTTCCAACATTCATAACATCATCTGTATTTTGATCAAATCCAACATTGGTCATTTCCTAATGTTATCCTCCTTCAACACATGCTGCAGCTTTGTCTATTCTGGAGCCGGGCTGATGAAGCTTTCCACTACTTCTATATGGCCATTGCGGACTTTGAGTTCCTTTAGCCCTCTAGATGACATAACCTTTGCCTTCTTGATGTTCAATAACAGATCAGTTCTGCATAACTATACCACTCAACAAGAAAGTAATTCTGCAATGAATGAAAGACTTCCCTTGCTGCCTTAATGTAAAACATAAACTGCTGATTTACCTAAACTTCAGTTCAGGGTTTGATTAAGTGCACAGATTAAAGACAGACTGCAAAAAAAAACTACTTTTCCCTGGAGGTTGCTTTGAAACAACTTAGCAATTTTTTTGTGAAGTTCAGGTGGAACTATCAAACAATTACTGAAACTGATAAAAGTTATATATATTCTTTTGTTAGTTCTCGTGAAGCCTGCTTCTTTGATAATTATGTTATATAGCAGGTGTTTTATGTGAAGTATTTATACAATCATTAAGCTCACTACACCCGAGCCAATTTCCATAGATTTCCACATTCTTTCCCTGAGCTTTGCGGTTCATGCATGTCTTTTTTAATATTTTTATCCATTTTGCTTCCATTTAGCTTCTGTGTCCTAACAAAAATTTCCAACAAAATTAATTACTCCTACCATCTTAAGGTAAAATCATTTCCTCAAGTTATCCCTTGTTACCTCATTGAAACTACTTATATTGCTGGGCATGTTCACTGTAATTTTGACATTGTAATTGGGCGGCGCGGGCTCGTTGGGCCGGAAGGGCCTGTTACCGTGCTGTATAAATAAAGTTTTAATTAGAGTGAAGAGCTACAGTCTGTCCAGTTTCTTTGCATATCATCTTCGTTCACTCAGCTTGGGAAGAAGGAGGTCGCTCTGTACTTCAATGATAGTATACATTAGCACAAAATGTATCAATCGTTTAAGATCCAATTAGAACATAGAACATTACAGCATAGTACAGGCCCCTCTGCACACGATGTTGTGCCGACATTTTTTCCTGCTCTAAGATCTATCTAACCCTTCCCTCCCACATAGCCCTCCATTTTTCTATCATTCATGTGTTGATTTAAGAGTCTCTTAAATGTCCCTAATGTATCTGCCTCCACCACCTCTGCCAGCAGTGCGTTCCACACACCCACCACTCTCTGTGTAAAAGACTTACCTCTGACATCCCCCTTATATCTTCCTCCAATCACCTTAAAATTATGCCCCCTCGTGTTAGCAATTTTCGCCCTGGGAAAAAGTCTCTGACTGTCCACTCGATCTATGCCTCTTATCATCTTGTACACCTCTATCAAGTCACCTCTCATCCTCCTTCTCTCCAAAGAGAAAAGCCTGAGCTCGCTCAACCAATCCTCATAAGACATGCTCTCCAATCCAGGCAACATCCAGGCAAATCTCCTCTGCACCCTCTCTAAAGCTTCCACATCCTTCCTATAATGAGGCGACCAGAACTGAACACAATGCTCCAAGTGTGGCCTAACTGGAGTTTTATAGTGCTGCAACATTACCTTGCGGCTCTTGAACTCAGTACCCCGACTAATGAAGGCGAACACACCATACGCCTTCTTAACAACCCTATCGACCTGCACAGCAACCTTGAGGGATCTATGGATGTGCACAGCAAGATCCTTCTGTTCCGCCACACTGTTAAGAGACCTGTCATCAACCTTGCATTCTGCCTTCAAATTCGATCTTCCAAAGTGTATCACTCCACACCTTTCTGGCTTGAACTCCATCTGCCACTTCTCAGCCCAACTCAGCATCCTATCAATGTCCTGTTGTAACCTACAGCAACGTTCTACACTATCCACAATACCCCCAACCTTCGTGTCATCAGCAAACTTACTAACCCACCTTTCCACATCCTCATCCAAGTCATTTATAAAAATCACAAAGAGCAGCAGTCCCAGAACAGATTCCTGCAGAACACCACTGGTCACCGACCTCCAGGCAGAATACGCTCCATCTACCACCACCCTCTGTCTCCTATGGGCGAGCCAATTCTGAATCCACACAGCCAAGTTTCCTGGATCCCATGCCTCCTGACTTTCTGAATGAGTCTTCCGTGAGGAGCCTTATCAAAAACCTTACTGAAATCCATGTACACCACATCCACTGCTCTCCCTTCATCAATGTGCTTTGTCACATCCTCAAAGAATTCAATCAGGCTCGTGAGGCACAACCTGCCCCTCACAAAGCCATACTAACTGATCCCCTCAGTCTATGCTTCTCCAAATGCTCATAAATCCTGTCTCTAAGTATCTTCTCCAGTAATTTGCCCACCACTGAAGTAAGACTCACTGGTCTATAATTCCCAGGGTTATCCCTATTCTCTTTCTTGAACAAAGGAAGAACATTTGCCACCATCCAATCATGTGGCACCACTCCTGTGGCCAGTGAGGACACAAAGCTCATTGCCAAAGGCACAGCAATCTCTTCCCTCGCTTCCCGTAATAACCTTGGATATATCCCGTCCGGCCCTGGTGACTTATCAATCCTAATGTTTTTCAAAAGTTCCAACACATCCTCTTTCTTCACATCGACATGCCCTAGCTTATCAGTCTGTTGTACGCCATCCTCACAAACATCAAGGTCTCTCTCACTGGTGAATACCAAAGCAAAGTATTCATTAAGGACCTCCCCTACCTCTTCCGACTCCAGGCACGTTTCCTCTTTTGTCCTCCTTGGGATTTCCCTTAATCGTACTCGCCAAGGCCTTCTTATGCCCCCTTCTAGCTCTCCTGTCCATTCTTAAGCTCCCTCCTGGTTAACCTTGTAACTCTCCAGAGCCCTATTTGATCCTTGCTTTCTAAACCTTGGGTAAGCCTCTTTCTTCCTCTTGACAAAATATGCTACATCTGTTGTCAACTTCACTCTACCATCCTTGCCCTGCCTCAATGGGACAAACCTATCCAGAACCCCATGCAAGTACTCCCTAAACAACCTCAACAATTCCGTTATGCACTTCCCCCAAGAACATCTGTCCCCATTTACACTCCCAAGTCCCTGCTTAATAGCATCATAATTCCCTCTCCCCCAATTAAATACTTTCCCATATTGTCTGCTCCTATCCCTCTCCAAGGCTGTGGTAAAGGTCAAGGAGTTGTGGTCACTGTCTCCAAAATGCTCCCCCATCAAGAGATCTGAAATCTGATCAGGCTCATTGCCTAGTACCAGGTCCAGTATGGCCTCTCCTCTAGTCGGCCTGTCCACATACTGTGTCAGGAATCCTTCCTGGACACACCTAACAAACTCTGCCCCATCTATCCCCTTTACACTAAGGAGGTGCCAATCAATATTAGGGAAGTTGAAATCACCCATGACAACAATCCTGCTATTTTTGCACCTTTCCAAAATCTGTCTCCCGATCTGCTCCTCAGTGTCTCTGCTGCTATTGAGGAGTCTGTAGAATACTCCTAATAGAGTGATCACTCACTTCCTGTTTCTGACTTCCACCCACACTGACTCAATAGACGAACCCTCCAGGACGTCCTCCCTTTCCATAGCTGTGATACTGTCCCTGATCAGCAAAGCCACTCCCCCACCTCTTTTACCTCCGTCCCTGTCCCTTTTGAAACATCTAAACCCTGGAATATCCAGCAGCCATTCCTGCCCTTATGACAGTCAAATCTCTGTAATGGCCACAATGTCATAGTTCCATGTACTTACCCATGCTCTAAGTTCATTACCCTTCTTCCTGATACTTCTCACATTAAAGTAGACACACTTCAGCCCATCCAACTGACTGCAATTTTGCCTTTTCAACTGCCTATCCTTCCTCACAGTCTTTCTACATGCTGCATCTACTTGTACATTAAATGCATCAACCTCTAACCCAACACATGGGTTCCCATCCTCCTGCCAAACTAGTTTAAACCCTACCCAACAGCTCTAGCAAACCTGTCCGAATTCATGAGCTGTGCCCCAATTAACAATTTCTTTGTAAAATTGCTTCTATATTGGACAGTGGAACATTAGAGGTTTCAGGTTTTAATAGAAGGGTCTTACACAACTAACAGCAACCTACAGTAGGAAGATCCATTTTAATTTTTAGGTAGTGTCTTCAAGGTGGTGAATTTCAGCAAAACTGGCAAATTCACTCCAGAACTATGCTGGAAACCTGATAATAAACGACCCACTAAAAAGAGGGTCGAGATCATGATGTTATAAATTTCACAAAATAAGTGTTTCTATTAATTAGGTGCAAGTCATCAAACAATGGACACAAACTTTTTAAAATCCAAATTCAAAAATAACACTTTTCAATATTTTTTTTATCAGAATCAGCTCTATCTTGTTATTTGATTATGCCTTAGTGAATGCAGTGTTGTTGTAACTAAAGAAATCATAAGCAAACCATTTACACTGGCCAGGAAATGTATTCTGGATTCGAAATTTTATACAAGAACCTCGTTCCTACTTTCTGACTGTCTTATATAACTTTCCAGCAACAGCAATTGGATGAATAATTAGGTAAATTGCAGAGTGCTGTGGACGCAGCTCAGTCCATCATGAAAACCAGCCTCCCCTCCATGGACTCTGTCTACACTTCCCACTGCCTTGGAAAAGCAGCCAAAATAATGAAAGATCCCTCCCACCCTGGACATTCTCTCTTTTCCCCCTTTCCATCGGGCAGAAGATACAAAAGCTTGAAAAATTGACCTGCACGATTGGTTTGTAAGGCAAGCTTTTCACTGTACCTTGGTACAAGTGACAATAATAAACCAATACCAATACCAGGCTCGAGGACAGCTTCTACCCCGCTGTTATAAGACTATTGAATGGTCCTCTTGTACGACAAAGACGAACTCTTGACCTCACAATCTACCTAGTCATGGCCCTTGCACCTTATTGTTTACCTGCACTGCACATTCTCTGTCACTGTAACACTATATTCTGCATTCTGTTATTGCTTTGGGCTCGTACTACCTCGATGTACTTATGTTTTGAAATGATCTATGTGGATGGCATGCAAAACAAAGTCTTTCCACTGTACCTCAGTACATGTGACAATAATAAACCAATTACCAATAAATCCTCTACCGATTAGAAGTCAGTAGTTTACAAAACAGCCTTGCCAAAGGTAGAACTGCACAAGGCCTATTGGAAGGAATTTAGCGATAGTAATGGAATATTGTACAGCTATACCTTACACAACAAACACAGGTAAACAAAGAGAAGGAAAACATTTGATTGGGCATGGGAAAGAAGGACTGGTGATAACACAGGTGGCAAACACATCGAGAGGCATTTTAAAAGAAATTCATTTTCAGGATCTGGGCTTTGCTGACAACTGCAGCACTTATTGCTCAATCCTGATTGCTTTTAGGAAGATGGTGGTGAGCGACCTTGTTGAACTGCTGCAATCCTTTTGGTGAGAGTACACCCACATGGCTGTTGGGCGGGAGTACCGGGCTTCAGACACAGTGGTGGTGAAGTACCAGCGATATATTCTCAAATCAGGATGGTGTACAACTTGCAGGGCAACTTTAGGTAGTGATGTTCCCATGCATTAGCTGCTCGTACTTCTTGCTGGTAGAAGTCTTGGATTTGGGAGGTGCTGTCAGAGTACACTGGGCATGTAACTGCAGAGCATTTTGTAGGTGGTAAAAATTGCAGCCACTGTGCATTAATGGAGGGAATGAATGTTTAGGGGGTGCCAGTTAGGCAGCCTCCTTTCTCCTGGTGGTGTCAAGCTTTTTGAGAGTTGCTGGTGTTGCACTCCTCCAGGCAAGTGAAGGATAATCTATCCCCTTTCTGACGTTGATGGAGGAAAGGCCTTGGAGCATCAGGAGATGAGCAACTTGTCTCAGGATACCCCAGCCCCTGATCTGCTCTTGTAGCCACAGCATCTGGAGATGGTCCAGTTAAGTTTCTGGTCATTGGTGACCGACAGGGTACTGACAGTGGGGGGGAAAAATTGGCAATGGCAATGCCATTGAGTGTTAAGGCTAGGTAATTAGATTCACTCTTTTTGGAATTAGTTGATTGCTTGCCACATTTGTGGTGCGAATGCTGATTGTCACTTACCAGCCCACGTTTCCACGTTGTCTAGATATTGCTGCATGCACACAAGGACTGCTTCATTTGTTATGGAATTGCAAATAGAAATGAACATCATGCAATGATCTGCGAGCCTATCATACAGGGAAGGTCATTAATGAAGCAGCTCAATGTCATTGGGCATAGAACATAGCCCTGAGGAATGCCTGTACTGATGTCCAAGGGGATGGGATGATTTACCTAGATAACCTCAATCATCATATTTTGGGTGTGAGTTTTGACTCCAATCACTGGGGTGCTTTCCCTTTGATGCCTGTTGATTTCAGTTTCACCAGTATGCCTGGATGTCACACTCACTCAAATGTTGCAATGACATCAAAGGCCATCTCTCTCACATCGGCTCTGGAATTCAGCTCCATTGTCCACCCTTGGAGTCTACTGGTCCTGGTGAATCTCAAATGAGCATGGGTCAGTAGGTTATTGGTGAGTGGATGCCCTTTGATACCACTGTCAACTACAGCTTCCATCACTTTGATGATTATTGAGGGTAGATTAATTGGGTAACAATTAGTCAGATTGGATTTGTCCTGCTTTTTATGAACAGAATATACCGATTTTCCGCATTGTCAGGGTTGTATCTGGACTGGAGACGCAGTTTGTTCTGGAGTACAGGCCTCCAGTACTACAGCTGGGATGATGTCTGGTCCCCAAGCCTTTCCGTATCAGTGCTCTCAGCTATTTCTTGACAACATGTGGAGTGAACTGAATTGGCTGAACACTAGCGTCTGTGATGGTGGAGATCTCTGGAAGAAGCCGAGATACGTCATCTACATCATCACTTCTGGTCAAACACTGCAGCAAATGTTTCAGCCCATTCTTTAGCTCTCACATGCTGGGTTGTGCCTTCAGGGAGGATGGGGATGTTCTTGGGAGTCTCCTGCTCCAGTTAGATAGTGAACTGTCTGTCACCACTCACAAATAGATGGGGTTAAGAATTGCTTGAGGAGGAACAGAAGTGGGGGAGAAAAGAAAACAGGTGGAGCAACTTATGTCTGGGAAGAATTCTGTTCCCAGCTTGCTGATTCACAATGTAAAACAGCCTATTCCCTAAGACAGTGAGCAGAATCAGAAGAGATCCATCAGTTCATTAGAAATGTACTGAACTGATGCAATTACATGATGCACATTGAGGACTATAATACACAAAACCTGCCCCTCATGTTATCATCAATTCACCACTGCTTCAGTCTTCGATAAATTGCAATTTCCTTCTGTTAAAAACTGGGGAGACAAAGGCTAGTTTTTCCCCTTATAAACTATGTAACTTTATCATGAATTCCATCTTCTTATCTAATCGCTGCCTTTCGCTGAATTGGACAACTCATAACCTATGTCAACAATCTGCTGGAGGAACCCAATGGGTTGAGCAGAATCTGTAGGGGGAAAGGAATTGTCAACGTTTCAGGTCGAAACCCTGCATCAGGACTGGATGAGCCCCCCACAGATGCCGCTCGACCAGCAGATTGATGCTCCAGATTCCAGCATCTGCAGTCTCTTGTGTCACAATCTGCGAGCTCTATTCACACCCAAATCTCTTGCACAATTCTCTCTCCTTAATCCCACTAATGCTGGCTGGAATTATAAACTTGAACACCCTGTACCTCCCTGCCATTTCATAACCTTTCTTAAAAACTATTCTGATAGCCTAGTATGTATTTCTCCTTCTTAATGTCTTTGCACATATTTTACTCCAATTCCTCACACAAAAAGTGCAAATAAACTCAAGCTGAATTGTTTAGTGACATTTCTGGCACTGCATGAAGTATTTTGCTTATATGACTCTTCTCCAAAATTAACAACTCTGATTTTTATGAAACAAAACTGTTTCTCTTAGGTAGGACAACATCCAATGCAAATTTTTCAGAGATTTATAAGGCTGAGGGGTTCTGATGAAGACAGATCACAACAGAAGTGGCCTACAAATGTCAGCCCACCCAGATGGAATTAAAGCCTGCTACTGTCAGCATAGCATCTGTTATGTATATATGCCAGGAAAATAAGCTGTTAATAATTATTAACTAAGCAATGTATAACATGGATTAGCCTTTTTGGGAACACAATAAAATTAACTTAGCACTCCTTAAAAAATTGTGTAATTTAATTGAATAGCTTGAACAATCCATGAATGATCAAACTCTGAAGGTAAGGATCAACAAAAGATTAGCAATGGAGGTATGAATGAATCCACGGTATTTATAATCAAACAGGTTGACCTCATTATCAGGATACCAAAACTGAAGAATATTTCAGTATTAATAATTTGGCAAACTGGAACTGCTCAATAACAGCAAGCAACGACATCAGCTGCAATCCCAAAATAACAAAACTGAGTGGGACCAACAAAGTAAGAGCTGTTGTGAAAATGTCACGAATAACTAAATCCTTGACAAAAAGATGCTGGGTAAGCGAGTAGGATACAATGGCCATGAAGTAGATCTGCACTTGACCTAGCAAAGTGAGGCCATTAAAAACATTTTACAGAGTAATTATATATAATAAATACTACAAAGAGCAAAATCGCTTTTGGACACTAAATTTGGCCAGTTCAAAGTAAATCAGTAAATTATTATTCAGGACTAAAAGTCCACTAGGACTGCCCTTAAGGTACAATTTGCAAAGAAATGCAGTTCAACTTCACAATTCTTAGTAAACAGCAAGGTAGCAAGCCATGACGCATAGTTATCAGTGCCATAGCAAGCATTAATACAGATACTGAGGAGAATATATAAAACACATAATATTCATACTGCTGTTTTCCCCTCCTACTATTATTACAATTGTAAGCATGATTATTATGATTGTAGTAGATCACAAAGGGCCAAGTAATGTTTAGAAGAGGAATAAAATGAATTAATATGATTCTGCTTTACTAGCTGAGCAGTTATTTCATTTTTTTTAAAAAGTAAAAAAATCACTGTGACATCCAAATGCACAATTCTATAATGCAGAGTAAAGCAGCCCCTAGACCGTGTACGCACAGAAAGGTGAAACAATTTACAGTATTATGAATGGCCTAATCTATATGTTAATACTACTGGATCATATAACTCCTGCTTGAATAAGATAGGGGCATAGTTGGAGGGTTTCTATAGTTACCACCAATGACAACAGATCTGAAAGGTTGCTTGACTGACATGCACATGCTGCTCAATTGGTGCCCAGCAGTTGCTTATGATATGAAGCTATGATAACAGCAGTTTCTCTTACATCTTTTACCTCCTTCAGATATTTTAAATCACCTTTGTTCGTCATAGGCTATTATTCAGTCACCAGTTAACATAAACTTAAAGCTTTACTGGTCTGCATCAGTTCTACGAACGATTAAACACAGGATGGAGGTAGATCATCTCTAAAAGAGAAAGGGGAAGACAATATTTCATAAAACAAATAAAGTTGTTTAATGAGTTGGCCTGTGGCATCTTGCAAACCTTCTGTGTCTATCTTTTGTGTCACTCACCTGTTCCTGTACCAAAAAAAACAGCCAAAGGGGTGAGGGGTATTAAAAAAAACCTTAAAAATGGTCTGTTTAAAAAAAAAGGCAGAACAGAGTCATATGTCACCTTCTTTAATTTTAATCTCAATAGAGATACTTTAATTGAAACAGCAAATTTAATTCTGTGCTCAATTAAACTTGCTTGCACGTATTTTGCATGACGGACTACTTGTAGAGTCAAAGAACTGTACAATATATGAGAGGCCATTTGGCCCATTGTATCCCTGTTCGTTCCCAATACAGCAATCTATTCGGACCTATTCCCTTGATCATTCCCTATAGGCCTGCATTTTATTCTCCCTCATGGCCACTTAATTTCCTATAGAAAGCTTCAGTTTCCACAGTGTTCCAGATCATAACCGCTCTATAAATAGTTTTTCCTCACATGCCCCCTGTGTTTTTTCCCCCATCATTTTCAATCTATGTCATCATGTCCTTGAGCCATCTGCAAATGGGAACAGCTTCTCTCTATTTACCTATCAAAACCCAGCAGGTCCTTGTACACTTCTATCAAATCTCATCTCAACCTTTTGCTGCTAAGGGAACAGCAACAGCTTCTCCAGCCTAACCTTGTAGCTAAAATCCCCCATCTCTGGAACTACTCGAGTAAAAACCATTCAGAAAGAGCCACAACATTGTAAACTCTACACTAATACAGAAATGAGTTGGATTTTATCAAAAAGGCAAGGTCAGGGATTAAGTTACCCATCTGTTACAACAGATGGTAACTATATGACGTCAGTTACTTTTAATAACTATAATGGCAAATGTCATTTCACACTACCTGGTCGAAAAAAATAACTATAATTGATTTTAAAAAATAGGCACAAGCAAATGTTATGACAATAAATAGGCACGAAAATAATTCATTTGTGATTCTTTGTGACATAATAAATATAAAGGGTTACTGTAAATTTGTACATCTGCACTATGTTATTATAACACTCAACTTTTAATTATGTAACGGATGATGACTATGACTTTATAAACTAAAATATTCTGCTGATATTCTTTACTAATGTACTATCTTGCTTTGCTAAAACCAACTGTGCACAAAACATTTACAAAACTAAAAATGCTCTGCAGGCGGAGTTGCTCCACAAGTAGCTACAAGCAGTCAGGTTTCAGTTTTAGTATTATTGTGTTATTTATATCAAACGCTTTTGAAAACATTGAACAACACATAGAACACTACAAGCCCTTCGGCCCACAATGTTGTGCTGACATTTTACCCTGCTCTAAGATCTATCTAATCCTTCCCTCCCACATAGCCCTCCATTTCTCTATCATTCATGTGTCTATCTAAGTCTCTTAAATGTCACTAATGTATCTGCCCCCACAACCTCTGCCAGAAGTGCGTTCCAGGCACCCACCACTCTGTGCAAAAAACTTACCTCTGACATCCCCCTTATATCTTCCTCCAATCACCTTAAAATGATGTCCCCTCGTGTTAGCCATTGTCACCCCAGGAAAAAGTCTCTGACTGTCCACTTGATCTATGCCTCTTATCATCTTGTACACCTCCATCAAGTCACCTCTCATCCTTCTTCTCTCCAAAAAGAAAAGCCCTAGCTCACTCAACCTATCCTCATAAGACATGCTCTCCAATCCGGGCAGCATCCTGATAAATCTCCTCTGCACCCTCTCTAAAGCTTCCACATCCTTCCTATAATGAGGCGACCAGAACTGAACACAATACTCCAACTTCAAACACAGTTGAAGTTTTACTTTTATTTCAATTTATTTTTAATCTGATAGCTTTTTTTAAAAGTTTTAAGGAAGCAACAGATTAAGGAATTAAAATATTTGCTGTAAATTAAATCAAATTTGCCATTCTCCCAGTTTTTCGATAAGCAGAAGCTCAAGAATCAGAACAAATGTGTAATTTACAAATCTCCATGTTAAAAGAGCAATCAGAAAATGATTATCTTGTGGGTGAAACTTGATTTATCGAGCAGCACTTTTTAAAACAAAGTTTCATAATCAACTGGGAATGTAACCAAACTTAAACATTTTTGTTTATTTTATAAGGCCTTTTGATGAAGTGATCAAATAGCT
Organism: Pristis pectinata; assembly: GCF_009764475.1. NCBI lineage: Eukaryota > Metazoa > Chordata > Chondrichthyes > Rhinopristiformes > Pristidae > Pristis > Pristis pectinata. The sequence goes on along the minus strand of NC_067423.1, from coordinate 6,919,894 downwards.
TTTTAGACTTAGTAACACTGAGATTTAAGGATGTAAAAAAATTGCTTCGTACCTAATTTCCAGAAATGTGTGTGTAATGATCCACTGTTCACTCTATATAATTGAAAATGGCATCATTTATGTAGAAATAGTGGATTATGGTAGAAATAACATGGTATAATTCTTACAATATTTATTGTCTGGATGTACAGCAGCCTCACATTTAATTTTTTTCTCATGGGAGACAATGGAAAGAAGGTGGGACTCATATTTATCATTTCTCCAAGGAGGTCTTAAGCTATTTCACAATGGTTTACTTGAAGAGCAAAAGCACCAGCCATTTTACATGCAGTGAGATGACACAGAGAAGAAGATGAGTAACCATTTTAATCAGTTTTTCATGGTGGTTGCTTAAAGGAAAACATTGGTCAGGAATTTGTGAAAACTCACTGTTCTTCTTCAAAAAGACAGGAGATGGTTAATATTCACCTGTATCGGCAGACTTTTAATACCTCATTGAGATTACTACACTCTCCTAGTAATGGGCTAATGTAATCATATAGGATTATACTGATAGTAATGTGAGAAAGCAGGACTATTGAAATTGTTCACTACTGGCAAAGATTTAGTTTGGCTATTCTGAATTCAAGACCATAATTAGTGCAAGATAGCTGGCTCTTCAGGTCTTCTTAATAGGTTGTTTAAAGGCAAGCGTGCAAATGAAGTAAAAGAAAACTGAGTTGTTCTAACAGTTGAACTTAGTTTCCTTAAATTTTTAATTAGGAACATGATGGATGGGTGCAATACAGCAACATACAAGTAGCACATTACTATACCACATAAAGCAGTCCATTCGATTGGCAGCCCATCCACCACATTCATCTTCACGCCCTCCACTATCAGCTGATGGTTGCTGTGGTATACTGTTGTACTGCAATAACTTGCCAAGGATTTCTCAACAGCGTCCATCAGACCAGTAACTTCTACCTTCAAGGGTGATAAAAGCAGTGGGTGGATGGGACCTTCCCACCCCATGTCACACATCACCCCAACACGGCATTTCTTAGATGTATTGGTATTGGTTTATTATTGTCAATTGTACAGAGGTACAGTGAAAAACTTGTCTTGCATACCGTTCATAGAGATCAATTCATTACACAGTGCAGATACATTGAGTTAGTACAGAGTGCATTGATGTAGTACAGGTAAAAACAATAACAGAACAGAGTAAGGTGTCACAGCTACAGAGAAAGTGCAGTGCAATAAGGTGCAAGGTCACAACAAGGTAGATCATGAAGTCATAGTCCAGCTCATCCTATAAGGGAACTATTCAGTAGTCTTATCACATTGGGGTAGAAGCTGTCCTTAAGCCTGGTGGTACGTGCCCTCAGGCTCCTGTATCTTCTGCCTGATGGGAGAGGAGAGGAGAGAGAATGACCCGGGTGGGTGGGGTCTTTGATTATGCTGGCTGCTTCACCAAGACAGCGAGAGGTATAGAGGGTCCATGGAGGGTAGGCTGGTTTCAGTGATGTGCTGGGCTGTCCACAACTCTCTGCAGTTTCTTGCAGTCCTGGGCAGAGCAGTTGCCATACCAAGCCATGATGCATCCAGATAGGATGCTTTCTATGGTGCATCGATAAAAGTTGGTGAGTGTCAAAGGGGACATGCCAAATTTCTTTAGGCTCCTGAGGAAGTAGAGGTGCTGGTGAGCTTTCTTGGCCATGGCATCTACGTGGTTGGACCAGGACAGGCTACTGGAGATGTTCACTCCTAGGAACTTGAAGCTCTCAACTCTCTCGACCTCAGCATCGTTGATGTAGACAGGTGCATGATTTAAAAGCACGGAACTCCATTGGAAATGTACAATGTGAGTACTCTTACTAACGGACTACAGTGGTCTCACCACCAACTTCAAGAGCAATTACAGCTAGACCATTAGTGCTTTTCTTGTTAGTATCAGCATATGATAAGAACAAATTTTAAAAGTCAGGCAGGTAAAATGCAAAAGAAGGGGATCCCAAAGGACAGAATCGAATAACTGAGCATGTAAGAATGATGCAGCACTGGATTCCTACTTGATAGATGGGGAAATGGGTATTCTGCTATCTGAAGAAACGTTGTCACCTTGCTTGTGCTCTCCTCATAAGGCAATCAGTACTGGTTGGCTTAATGATGTGTACACTTCCTGTGGGACATGGAATTTGATTCAAGAGAGGATGGCTTTGTTTAGAACTTAGCAAAACAACTTTACCCAATACCACCATGTCCCAAGGCTACATGCCACCAAAATGATACTGCGCCAGACTCTCAAACAACTTTCCATCTCTTCCATTGCATGCACACGTTTAAGCTGCAATTTAGAACTGAAACTGACTGTATCCACAGGTCTCATACAGAATATTACTGGAACACAGGTATCCTGGACTGGAAACTTGTATAGGTTATGTACATCTATCAGAGTATATGTTTCTTCAATTTACAATCTCGCAAAAGCAGTTCTCTATTTGTGTAACAATGTAGCACATAAGGGGTAATATTACAAGTAGGCAATGGCAGTGGGGAACTTTGCCAGCTAACATTCCATGTGGGAAAACTTCATTTAATGATATTGAAGTTTCAAGTAACATGTCAATGATTTTTGTTCTAAGTAGGAACAGACCAAATTGCTTCATCTAATAAATAATCAGAAAAAGAGATACCATGATTGTATGATGCAAGTTCACACTATATCATCATTGGCAGAAACACAGGCACAAGGTCTCATTAAGAAATGCCTTCATTTCTTTACTGTTAATATGTTGCAAAATATTTAAAAGGTTATGGATAATACTTCAGCAGGTGAGTGCTAAACTAAAGTGAAGGATAGTGGGTATGTGGAATGAGTTGCCAGAGGAAGTGGTGGAGGTGGGTACAAATACAATGTTTAAATGACATCTGGACAGGTACATGGATAGGTAAGACTTAGAGAGGTGTGGGCAAATGCAGAGAGGCATGGGACTAGCTTAGGTAAGCGACTTGATTTGCAAGGACGTGTTGGGCTGAAGGACCTGTTTCCATGCTGTATAACTCTATGACTTGAATCTTGAATGCTTCAAATGCATCTTTTTAGTTTAGATTGACATCTCATTCACCAGAGAATGCCTGATGCATGAGAAATGGACAAGAAAGAACCAGCTGGTTCCTCTCTTCCCAAAGTAGCCATGACACAACCAAGAAAGACTTGTATTTACATACCATCTTTTAAGACCTCAGGTTACTCCAAAGTGTCTTACACTCTACTAAGTTTAATAAAGTGTAGACACTGTTATAATTCAGGAAACATGGATGTTACAGTGTGCACAGGCAGATCACACAAACCAGCAATGTGACGATGACTTGCAAATTTGTTTTTAAATGTTGGTTGCATAATGACTCAAAGCCTGCCGGTCTCATATAGTAGTCATATAATCTCATGGAAGAGGCAAAAAGAAGTTGGAAAAATTCGATATTTTGCGATATCTCCCTGATAGAAATGTATAGAAATGCCATGTGGCCACATCCTTTCTGACGCCATATTTGTAATTTTTGATCATGAAATCCCATTGAAGTTCTATGATTTTTAGATGCTAATAATTAAGCTGCTAATTTTATTGGTTTATCCATAACAGCCTAAATTTTATACTTTTGTTGGCAATTTAACTGCATTACCAGTGTTCAGGCTTTCTAGTTGAAAGTATATTACAATAACATAAATCATAGTAATATACTTTCAACTGGAAACTGGGCTTAAAGTAATGGGGCTACATTGACAATATGCATGCTTCAGATGAAATAAGCAGTTTCTACTTGATGCAAGGGATTTTTTTATATATAATGGGGGAAGGGATGAAGAGAAAGCAACATTCACAGGCAGGATCACACACAAAGAACACCAGGCACTCCTGCATGTAGTGCTTTGGGAAAACCAACAGAAACATTTGCTGGTCCTGAACATAAAGGTTACATCTGCATCCATTCTAAAATTGATCAGTTAGGTTCGGAAAGCATGCAGAGACTTGCACTCCCTTCAAGGATTTGTATTTCAACTTGAATCCATTGTGTAAGATTTCTGCTCTGAAAAGGGTTATTACACTTTCAACAAACATTTCCCTCAGCTCTATTATTTTTTAATGGGCATGTTCCAGAATTGCTTTAGGGTTTATGTGGCGTTAATTTATAAATTACCTGACATGTCCATTAGGTTATGTTGCAGTATGTTCCATTACTGTAAACTGCATAAGACATTCTTAAACATGCCTCACCATCTCCTGTCAACCATGTATTTTCTACAGTGCTACAGACTTGCTCAATGCTTATAATGACCTTGACAAAATTCTGGAAAAATAATCTCTGCACCTCCAGCTCTGAGCTATTTTTGAACTGGCTTTGAATAATTGTCACACAATATGAGTTTCTTGATTAATTGCTTGAGATAAGGCCTACTTTCCTCATTGGCCTCCAGTGATTCCCTCACTTCCCACAATCACTTTTTTTTTCTAGTTTGCAATCACACAGGGATGTGCAGAGCAGGAAACTCACAGATGCCAGAGAGGGGAAAATGTATTATAGAAGGATTAACTAGCAGACAATGACAAAAAAGGATTAACTCTTCCAATGCCATTAACACTAATAACAGGTAATTATTTAGCTACATGCTAAAGGGTCACTGAGTGATTAGCAATATTTTCAGAGAACACATGGCAGCCTTCTCCATTCTCTGCACCTCCCCTCTTACATTTTATTCAAACAGCATACAAGAGAGTTAAATTACTCAAATGAAAATGTATGCAATTGTCTCAAATCTACTGTAAATATTTCTTTGAAGTACGAGTCATTTTTTTAAAATCACAAATATGTTGTACACTCAACAAAAGTAGAACTTCTTGCAACCTATATGAAGTGCAGGTATGTATTATCAGTGCACTTTTAAAAATTACTGCCTGTATTGTTTTGCCTCGAGGCAACTAGCATAATTGATAATATTACAATTTGGTAAACCAAAAATAGAAAAGATTCTATCCAAAATGTTTTTCCCCCATTATTTGGTCCCTTCATTTAATTCTGCTTAACTTATTATCTATTTCTCTCTTCCTCTCTTTGCACTGCTTTCATTTTGACTTTCACAAGGTCTTTTCCATGTAATCTATTTTCTTCCTTTTCATTGTCCATTTTAAATTGTTCTTAGATTATTCTTTTAAACTCTTTTTAACTTTTATTGAGTGACAGACCTTTGTACAGTTAGGGCAACAAACACCATTGTTGGCAAATTTAGTGAAATTCTTATTTCATGACCCTTTGTTCTTCTCTCACACGCTTTATGATGGAAATAAATCTTTACTGCCTACCTTTTAAGGTAAAAATAAAAGCAGTTTTGTGGTTTGAGGTTTAAGCTTTACAAACTGATCCTAAACTTGCTTTTTCTTTTGCTTGCTTGTTTTACTCCCTTGAAAACCTTAAGTCTCTTAATGTTCCCAATGTTCAAGCTTCAAAGCTTCAAAGCTTCTTCCAGAATAATGTTAAAGCCCCAGGCAAAAACAGTAAAATTTGAAATTTTTAATCCAGCAGACAATAATTATTAAAACAAAACAACTCCTTTTCAGTGGTTCTGAGGACAACAGGAGGGATTTAAGTGTGTTCCCAAGTTTACCAAATAATGTCTTTCATTGATTTCTTGAATCCACATACTTTATCATTCTAAAGTCTTTTTTCAAGTTTCGGGTTAGACAGTCTCTGTGGTTCTTTGATCACTAAACAGTACAGAGCCTTACTGGACATCTGTAACACCAACACTGCAGCATTTGGCACCATTACAATCCTTACACCAAACTGCAGAGAGTTGTGGACACAACTCAGCACATCACGGAACGAGCCTCCCCTCCATGGACTCTGTCTATACTTCTCGCTGCCTTGGTGAAGCAGCCAACATAATCAAAGACCCCATTCACCCCGGACATTCTCTCTTCTCCCCACTCCCACTGGGTAGAAGATACAAAAGCCTGAAAAATTGGTAAAGGTCTACAGGGAAATGTCAAATTTCTTTAGATTTCTGAGGAAGCAGGGGCGCTGGTGAGCTTTCTTGGCTGTGGCATCTATGTGGTTGGACCAGGACAGGCTATTGGTGAAGTTCACTCCTAGGAACTTGAAGCTCTCAAACTCAGCACCGTGATGTAGACAGGAGCATGTGTACTGCCCCCCTTACTGAAGTCAATGACCATCTCTTTTGTTTTTCTGATGTTGAGGGAAAGGTTGTTGTCATGACACCATTTTCCATTTTACCCATCTTTGTTCCATCTTTAAAACCATTAGTTATCAAAATCTACCAAACAACCTCAGATTTAAAATCAACAATGCCCTGGTGTCTGTGGGACAGAGTTCCAAATTTATGCCATCCTCTGGGTGCAGAGATATTCACAACTTCACTCCTTAAAGGCTTGGTTCCAATTTTTAGATCCTGGTCCTGGACTCCCCAAAGAGCCTCCCTTAATATCTTTCAAACTTCAATCAAATCACCCCTTAATGTAAGCTCCAAGAAAGGGGGAGTGGAATGTAAACATGGCTGTTTATAGTACAGAGGGGTTTATAACTTCCTGAATCAACTATTTACTTTAATCATAATAATAGGCGAAGACTTTGCAACTCTGGGTTTAACATGCAAGTTATAAAAACACTTTTTTGGTAACACTCATCTGTCTATTTTCTCCCTCCCTTTATATGAAGCACCTTGGGATATTTAGCTACATTAAAAAGAACAATAATCTTCTCAAAAATGCAAACTATACTAAGTTCCAAGTCCCATTCCTTAAGATTTCAGAATGTAGAGTTTGCAGCATCTTTACTTAATATTAAGATAAAACACAGCACTTATCTGTGACAGGATTGTTTATATCACTGAATAAAACAGAATACTTGGGGCAACTACAAACAAAAGCATTTCTCCTTGGATATTTAAGCCACAGACCGCTGTGCAGAACACTGCTATGGTTGAAAGTAACTAAAAAGTTAAGCAACTCAACAAATGATAATTAGATAATGCTGATTATAGTTTTAAGAGTTTGAGGACTGCAGATAGATGAAAAGACAGAGTCAAAGGAGTTCTCCATTTTGAGATTCAGGAAATATGTTGCAATGAGTGCTAATTTCAATATAACGCAGATACAGGGAGAAAGAAGCGTGCGCGTTTGAAGCTTTTCAAGAACAACAAAACTCCCCTTGTTCAATTCACCACCAATATCCTTTCGTTATTCACACTCAATATCACTGTAATGTGTGATGTAGCTAACCATTTCATTTTTTACTGTCTCACCTTTCTATCATTGTTTCATTTCTCCTAGCACATCAAAACAGCATGTGGGCAAGCAAAGAGTTGGAAACTGCAATACCATGCAGTTATATGATGTGTCTACAGATAGTTCAAATCTTCTTGACCATTGGAAATGTCCAAAACTACTGGAAAATCTGAATTCCCTCAAGTCTGATGCAAGCGTGCAGACTGCTCAGGTGACGTTTGATTAGGCAGTTGTCCTAATAATGGCAGATGTCAGATCTTTGAAACTATCACAGTGAAGAGTTTGGAACAGATAACTTTTACTCCTCTCACATATTTTAGCAACATGACTTACACTGAAGATTTACCATAACGGAAACTATACCTTTAATGAAAGGTCATCAACCTTGCAGATTTCTCTCCACAGATGTCTTTATTTCAGAAAATATGTCATCCTTGTACATGGGTCTTCTCTGTCCTGTTCCAATTTTAGTGTAGGTACTGCTGAAGCCTTTTAGTATTAGCTCAGCTCAGTGATTGGTTTGTTGTGGATTTACAGAGGGGAAAAAGAAAACATGGACTGTGGGGAAAAAATACTTTTCACTAATTTGGGTCAACGAAGAACTTTTGAGCTGAAGTAAAGGCAGAAAATGTTGGAAATATTCAGGTTGGGCAATATCTGTGGAGAGGAAAATGCAAAGTTGATGACCCTTCATTAAAAGTATAGTTTCCATTATGATGAATTTTCAATGCAAGTCAAATGTTCCTTCTACATAAAATCAATCACGTGAGAATGACTGAATTTGTGTGAGTATATAACTGATAATATTCATTTTTCAAGATACAGGCATTGTTGACCAAGCCAGCAATAACTGCATGTTCCATATTGGCGCTAGTTTGCTTAGCTGTTTCAGGGGACATTTAAGAGTCAACCACATTAGGTCTGAAGTCACATATAGGTGACACAGGAGGAGGATGGCAGATTTCTTCACTTAAAGGACATTTGTGAACCAGATAGGGTTTTGCAACAATCCGGTGATTCCGTGTCATAATGACTTTTTTTTATTGACATCCTGAATTTTAACAAGTTAAATTATGCAGTTTATCATGTTGGGACTTAAACATGGGGATTGTTAGTCCAGGGTTCTGGATTACTAGTCTAGTAATACAACCTCTTTGTCAGCACATGAACAATTGAAGAATCATTAAAAGTCAGGTTATGATTAGGCTTTTAAAATTGGAGAGAGGACTGAGGTAGTCACGTTTGGTGTGGGACTTCTGGAAAGTATTTCCTAAATGGGGAAAACTTTGCTCCCGAGTTAAAGCGCCAGTACAGTGAAAATACAGAATATTGTAACTTCATATCTGAGAGCTGGGAAATATACTTGGAGTGTCAAGGACAATTATGGAGGGGTTTGTGAATTTACATTATTCATTGGATAGATCAAATGATGTACATCAAAAATTGGCTTGGAAGCATCAATAGTAGGCTGTAAGGTATGTATTCAGTTGGATACTAATTACCCACACAAAAATCATAAGAATAAACATATTTTAAAAAGGTGTCTTATCCATTTCTGTCACTCTCTCTTATTTCAACAGATGCAAGGGATATCTTTGCCATCCCAACACATAGGCTAAGGATTAGTTAGGTACCATTGTTCTGAGCAAAGGCTTGCTATCTACACAGGGTCCTTGTACAAAAGTCCTACCAGATTTGAAAGCCCTCTGGGTAGAATTATTGTAAATGCAGCCCTCTTGTGCTAATGTAGACAAGGTAATTGCAGGCTCTATGACAAGTTCAGAAGAAAGGTGAAATGATTTTGTTTACAGATAAGTGACACAGGATGTTATTTACTGTTACAAACTGAGCTTTAAAGAGAATGATTAGATGACCTTCTACACGATAAGTCTAGGCTAAAGACGCACAATTTTTCTACTGATCCCGCACTAGAACTATAAAATCTCACTCCCTTCACCAGTTTCCTGTACATCATAAATTACAGAAATTTGAATTTGAAGCAGCAGCATCTGATGGTTAGTTGTGAAGACAAAAATTCGTGTCTTCAAATCAATGGAGACAGGAAAAGGTTATCATGGCAATCAAGATTACTGAAATTTCAAATTGTTCAAGATAACCTCACTGAAACTGATTGATAATCATAATTCTCAATGAAATCATGTATCTAATTTTGCATAAATCATGTCAACAAGTAAACAGCTTCAACTTAAACCACCAGGAATTATCCACAAGTAATTTTTTTAAGGAAAGGTACACTCCCTATTCTTATGGTAAAGCTAAAGATCCCCCTGAAAAAGTTACAGAAAAATAAAATCAAATTCAGGCAATAATTCAACATACTTTCTATTACTAAAAAGTAGCCTCAGCTATGTAGTAATTGAAGATGTCACATCCACATACTTCATTACACACTGCATTACCTCAGCCAAATTCCAATCAGTTGGAATTTCACAATATTTGGCAACTGAAAGAGCCTTTACAATGCAGGTTTAACATTGGTACAGAGAGCTTTTCACTCTGCATCTATGCTCAGCTGTCTCCCAACAGTTCTGAATTTAATGAAGAGTAAATTCAGTGCACTGTCAAACCTTGACTTACAAAGTTTCCTGGGTTGGGGAATGGGATAGATTCAGGGAGAAAATGTGGAGGATTTAATCAAACTCCACGTCATATATTATTAAATCATGTATCTCAGTTTAAACATAGACAGCAAGAATGCCCAGCTTTCTATTTACAAATATCTATGCATTTATGAATCCATGCATATATAAAATTATCTCCTGATCAGGCCAGTTGAGGATCTCTCCGGGTAACAGACAAGAAGTCTAATGGGTTTCTGCAATTTTGTAGTTTGAGGAGATTTGGTCTGTCATCAAAGACTCTTGCAAATTTCTACAGATGTACGGTGGAGAGCATTCTGACTGGTTGCATCACAGCCTGGCATGGAGGCTCCATTGCACAGGATCGCATGAGGCTGCAGAGGGTCGTAGACACAGCCAGCTCCATCACGGGCACAACCCTCCCCACCATCGAGGACCTCTTCAAGAGGTGGTGCCTCAAGAAGGCGGTATCCATCATTAAGGACCCTAACCACCTGGGACGTGCCCTCTTCACGTTACTGCCATCGGGGAGGAGGTACAGGAGCCTGAAGACCCACACTCAACATTTCAGGAACAGCTTTTTCCCCTCCGCCATCAGATTTCTGAACGGTCCATGAACCCATGAACAATGCCTCGTTATTCCTCTTTGGCACTATTTATTTACTTTTGTAACTTATAGTAATTTTTATGTCTGGTTCTGAATTTCTTGAAGTACATCCCACTGAATCAAAGTTAGTTCACAATTTCTGAAGCTGTTTGGAAAATAATTTTCAAAATCAGAATCAGATTTGTAATCACTGATATATGACATGAAATTTGTTGTCTGCAGTACAGTGCAAAGACATAACAATCTATAAATTACAAAAATAAATAAATAGTACAAAATAAAAAGGAATAACTAGGTAGTGTTCATGGACCATTCAGAAATCTGAAGGCAGAGGGGAAAGAAGCTGTTCCTAAATCGTGAAGTATTAAATATTGAATATTAATATTGAATATTGAAATTGAATATTGAATATTAAATATTAGATAAGAAGTCTGTCTATTAAATATTGGTGAAAAAATGGCAAGCATGAGTGGGAATGGGAAATGCAGTTATCAATAAAATCTGAACTGACTAGGGTATAGGTAAAATTTAATTTTGGAATTTAATTAATCTCTTGCAATGTATTAACAAGGTACAGGCAAGCATAAATTACATTGCCAATGTCTGCTGTATAGGTACATTTTGAATCATCACATGAAGCAGCAGTGACATGGGTGAACATGACATTTACCATAAGCAAGAAAATACAAACATTTGGAATAAACATAGAAGCTTTGGCATGTTAGACTTCAAACATGAAAGAGATGGTCGTGATATGGTATTGTGCAGGATAGTTTGTTTTCATATTAAGCAATTCTTACTGTATTTAATAATCACATAATCAGCTTGCATTTAAAAGAAAAAACAAATTGCCAAGGCTCTTTTCTAGTTGTGTTTTTGGTACCGCACATCTGAACAGTCAGATGGTAGTTGCCATCTCATGCTTCAAAACAGATAGATCAAATTCACTGAAAAGAAAACATTCAACATCATTCAGGCTGATGGCCTACCATTCAATGTAGCCATAGCAGTGTACACTGTTCATGGTAGAATTGGACCCACATGATTCTAGTTTTTAAAATAACTTCTATCTAGCTCTTAGTTAGGTTAGATTGGAATCCTCTCGGCTGGGGAGAATGAGAATAATTTAAGTGAATTGTTGAACCCCATTGAGAAGAAGAGTCACCTGAAAACTTTGTGACTCTCAGTTAAAGACTAAGCTGTTGAATTCTCCAGAGAGGAATCACTTTGCAAACTGCACATGCTTTCAATTAAACAATAAACAGTTGAGTAGGCACACAGATCTCCCCTGCGCATAGTCAACTTAAAGCCAGTTATTTGATTTACAGTAAGTACCTATACTACAATAAAGATTTAATCTGATTTTTGATTTCTTTTGCCAGGTACTAATGCAACTTTCAGCATTAAGAAAATTTAGCAAGAAGATTCACACAGTCAATGCAACAAAAGCATCTATTTTCCTAATAGCTTAATTTCCCTATTAGGCAAGTGTGTATTTTCTTAGCACCTAATATTGCTTGAAAGAATGCATGCTGGCCTTTGAAGAGTTTACATAAGAACATAAGAAATAGGAGTAGTCCATATGGCCCCTTGAGCCTGCTCTGCCATTCAACAAGATTGTGGTTGATCTGATCTTCGGTGTCAACTCCACTTTCTTGTCCTAGTTCTGTAAATCTTGATTCCCTTATAGTCTACCTCAGCCTTGGTTCTACAACGGCAAAATTCTTTCTTATCCCAGTCTTAAGTGGATGATGCCTTATCCTGAGATTTCATCCCCACGCTCAAGAATTTCCCACCAGGGGAAACATCCCTATAGCTTCTACCCTGCCACAGTCTTATGCTTCAATGAGAAACTGGATGATAGGTCAGGGTGACGCAACTGTTTTAATTAAAGAGTTAATTGAAAGCCCTTGATATAATTAAGTTGTTGGGCATTTCTCTCACAAGTAATATGGTCAGGTCATTACAACTTTGACCATTCTTGCAGAAGCTGCCAGATATCATCTTTGAAAATGCTCTTCAGCAATGCCATCTAGTGTTTCACTATGGTTAGAAAGAAAGAGCATTTGAAATGGCTGTACCGATGTACAGACCTATGATTTCTGCTGAATGATATCTTTCAATTTAAAACGTTATCAGAATAGTTTGTTCATATTGTCTGCAGTGACAGAAGCACTATATTTTGGTGAATGATAGAGAAATGGAGGGCTATGTGGGAGGGAAGGGTTAGATAGATCTTAGAGCAGGAAAAAATGTTGGCACAACATTGTGGGCCAAAGGGCCTGTACTGTGCTGTAATGTTCTATAAAATTTGTCTATATATTTAAGGATTACTGGCTTTGGATTCAATTGGCAGCATTTTGAAAAACGTATCTGCTGAAGAATAGGCTCGGATTTGCAGTCCTGATGTTTGTATTTAAATTTCTGCCCATGTGTTATGATACTTTTGTAACCTTGCATCCACATATCTTCCACAAAGGCTAGTGATTAAAGCATGGATGTCCAGAACGGAATAACCTGGTACTTCTGAATTTTCTTTGGCAGTCCCTTGGGGTAGAGGAAGATTTGCTTTCCTTCCAGCTCTGGGCGTGGATAATGACTGTGCACAAATTCTTTTAACGTGCAATGGCTGTGGCACACCAACCATCACATAGACTTGGCAGAATGAGGTTTTGCTTCTAATGACAAGGAGGTAACTTGGCTCTGCTGTAAAGGCATATGACACACAAGTCCATGTGCACACAGCACCTATTTAACCACCCACACACAGACACATTCAATCTTGCTCAGCCCTCCCCTATCCACTCTCCTCAGCCCTGTTTCCCCCCTCCACTATGTACTAACATCATATGTAAACTCAGTTAATGTAAAATTGGGTGATAGTTAATCCTGGGCCGCACCACCCAAGATGTAACTTCATGAACTATGAGGGTTGTAGCTCGACTCTGGGAAACCGTGACAATTGTTGAAAGAAAACCCACATTCAAGAGCTCAAATTCATGTCATCTTTCGAGAGAAGTAAAACAATCAAGGGTCATGGAATTGTCTCAGAACAAAAACAATTAGGAATTCAACTGAAAAAGAGTAAATTGAAACAGTACTACTCGCAGTTTCCTTAAATATGTTAAGTATTTACAACCCAAAACTGGATTTGATCAGGACTGTTCATGAGTGTCTATAAAGTGATCTGTAATTATATTTTTCTGGTAAGATTTTTTTTAGGGAATGCATCTATGCTTCATTAGTTCACAGTCGTCGCCAAGTACAATAACTGATAAAGTGAAATGAGAATTTGTTTTAGTGCTTTCACTTATTACTGACAACTCTCGGCACACAATTATTGTACAGCTTTATTAATTATATCAATTATTTCCAATTTTCACAAAGGCAAGAATGAATTACAGCAAGAATCAAAATGGGGGGGGGGGGGTTGGGCTAGAGAAGAAACTATTTCCTTTGCCTCATAAACAGGCAAACCAAGTGGTACAGGTTTTGACTGCAAGTCACAAATGAACAACATTGACTTCAAAACTGTGAATGGAAGATAACTGGAAATAAATTGAACTACCATTGAAATAGGATCTTGTGCATCAAATAGAGATAGTTTCTGGTAAGTATTATTACTAGTGGAAAAAGTTTTAAAAAGCTGTATTTTAACCCAGCATGCAAGAAAAATTTTACTGGCGGTATGTAATGGTGGAATAATTTCAAAGTAGCTACAAGCACAGAAATAATTTTATCACTGGAAAGTAGAAATAAATATGATTTAATGCACTTTATTCAAAAATCCTCCCATGGTCTTTAAAGGGTTAATATTTTTCAATTGTGTAAAGGGCGATCATTAAGGTGACTCTTTGAAGGCTTGCTCAGTAGCTGCACTTAAAATGTACAGCTAAATCATTTGATCGGCATGACATCACAGGAGAGAAGGCTAAATGATTTGGACCACTGCAAATGATTATAGAACCACATGCATACTTACCCCAGGTCACAGTGGCACCAATGTAAGACTATGGTATGTACAGCAGAAAAAAGTGCTGCAACAGACCGAAACCCAAAAGGGACATCCAAGCCCACATCTTGCTGTGGTTGGCTTGTAATGCATATGCCTCAGCAAGGAAGCACAACCAACTACATATTGTTTATACAAAAGATTCCTTTTGATCGGAGCGACGGCAAAACCACAGGCTGTGCTCGTCCCCAAAACAAAATGTTTTTAACTCCTAGCTTTTGCAATGCTTGGCGCCAAGCTGAGAAAAGTAAACAATAAACATAGGGTGAGGAATGACAAATTGCTTTTTATAGTTGAACAAGTGATGACATAGTACAGTACATGATCCGTTTTTGCAGCAAGGAATTTGACTCTCACTCAGGTGAAACATTTAATGTATGCTACAATTTCCTACTAACAATTAGAGCTTGGACATTTTTTTCTTTTTGGAATGCAAAAATAAATTTTTTTGCAATTAACCCTTCCTGGTAGACTGCATTACTGAAATTCTCTAGAAGTGGATTTAAGTGTTTGATATAGTTCCTTTAATGTAAAAATATTTTCACAGAAAATCAGAAAGAGTTATGGTAAAAAATTCCTTGTACAAAATATAAAATTTGAATTACTCAGTCATTATAGTCCCTATTATGATTAGAACCTACAATATTTTCTAGACCAAGTCACTGCTTATAATGGAATAACTGAATCACGGATGCAACTCTTAACATATGTGTGGAAATCTTGAGATTCCCTTTTAATGTAAATTCTGTTTTAATAAAAATACAATCAATTTATTCACGTCAAAACCACACACCTTGATACAAGCTTTCTTCTGTTTAATTGATTTGGAGATGGCAACCGGTATACTCTCTTAACTGATTTGATTTAAATTATCCTGAAATTTTATGATCAAAACAATGAAACTGGCTATAAAACCCATTGATTTTAAAACTTACAACAGAGCATGTACCAAAGTTATTTTACACTTTGGGCAGGAGTAGTTGAACTATATGTGTTGCTTCTACCTAGTGCAGGTATGAGTTTAACAGGCTGAATGCTCTCCTTCCGTGCTATATTACATCATATCACATGTATCACATAATCATTAAGGAGGGTATTCGTCCTATTGAGTTGATACTGGGTCAGGGTAACAGCAATACAGCTGGCCTTATTACTCTGCCCTGCTAATTCTTGCCTTTCACATAAATATCAAACTCTCCTTTGAATGGCTCCACTGCCACCTCTAATAATTTATTCCAGACTTGAACCATTTGCTGTGTAGCCTTTACTCATGTCACCTTTTGGATCTTTTATCAATCGCCTCAATTCTATGTCCTCTGGTTCTTAATCATTGTTCCCATTTCCTTCATGTTCTCTGCTCATGTCCTTCATGATTTTAAATATTTCTATCAGATCTCCTCTCAACCACTTTTCCAAGAAGAACCACCCAGCTCCTCCAACCTATACATCTTTTTTCTTCCTGGACTCATTCCAGTAAATCTCTGCTGCTGCTCTCTAAGTGAGGATTCTGCTGTTGTCTATGGGTAGAAGTTCCAGGATTTTGACAGATCAGGATGGCGTGTGATTTTCAGGTGATTTTCCTCTAGGTCTCCAGCTTCTGAAACCCCATTCACATGTAAAAACAGTGACAAACCAATGGTAGTGAACCTGGAGAATCCCTGGGCAAATCCCCCTCGTTGGTGCTTTATCCCCACAACATGGACCGAGCTAGCATGTATTGTTCAAACTCAAGGAGAAGGTGGCTGGGATCCATTTAGTGACAGTGAGCCAGTCTGGTAGCAAGTATTTCAGCATGCTTTTACCTTGATGCTGGGGTGTACTAAAGTCTTTGGAAGCTTTAGAAAAAGGCTGCATTCAGATCACACTGCTGCCCCATTATCAGCCAGAGACCCTTGGCCAAGCTGTTAAGCTGAGTTCACCACCCAAAGAACAGGGCAGTTATTGCCGGTACCGTGACCATAATATACTCCTCTTCCACCACTGAAACTAATTACATATTCATTTTTTTATGGGATCATGTTTTGCACATGTTGGCCTGTTTTCCATGACTATGTTGGTTATAATGTTTTTTGTGCTTTGCTGAATGTCTTAGTCCAGCCTTGGCCAAACACTTTCAACCAACATCTCTAAAATATGTAAGTGGTCATCATCATGTAACTTCTTACAAGCCTGCTGTGCAGAAAATTGGCGATTGCATTTTCTACAACAGTGATTACATAGGACTTCATTTCCATTGAATGCTTTGGGATATTCTTTAAAGGTGCTAAGACAAACACATCCTTCCTAACTCCTACCAGACAACCATTACCACACCTGAAAAATGTTCTACTTTGGGTTAGTACAAAGTAGCTGAGGGATTTGTGTTTGGTGTAAGATCATGGTTAGGGTTAATCACTTCTCCTGTCACCTCATCTGCCTTGACACAAGACAGCGCAGGATTGGGGGTAATACCTCCTATATTAAGGCCAGGCACTTGGTGAATGGACCTCAGACTTTCAACCCTCATGCTTGAAAAATATGCCCAATTTGATGTCACAGATACAAGCTATGTTGGTGTAGATCTTGCGTTATGAAATTCAAGTGAGGATCATAAGAAACTTCAGAAGAATCCATGACACATTAACTTTATTATAGATTAAATATCAAGTGATGCATTTTGGTAGGAAGAATGATATGAAGCAGTATGAACAAGAAGATACAATTTTAAATGATGGGTTGTTACAGCAAGATCAGCTGGGTGTCTGTACCATGCCAAAGGCAAAAATAGAAGGGGGCAAAATGAGGAAATGTATTTCCCCACTGCAAGTTGCTGTGACCTGGAATGCACTGCATGAAAATGTGGTGGGTGCAATATCTGTAACAGCACTCTAAAAATAGGCTGGATAACATTAAGGCTATCAGAAAACAACAGCAACCAGGATTAATGGGATAGTTCTACCAAAGCCGTCACAATGGGCTGAATAGCTTCCTACTGGCAAGTCATTCTATGATTATCAAAGATTGTACTGATTTCAAATGGTTGGAACAAAACACTGAAGAACTGTTATGTCACAATACTCCTAGCTTGGACATTAAGCAGCTATATTTTCCATGAAGCTGAGAATTAACAAATGTATTAAATTATAGATTAATAAAGTACAAACAATGAAACTCCCTGAGACTTTTTCTATTGTATTTCTCTTTTGTGTCAAACAGAACTTTAAAAGGAAACACAATATAAAGGTTGTCATGGCTGGTTAGCTGCAAGACGAAATTAAGTTAAATAAAGTTAAACCGCATTACTTAATCTTAAATTTTGATCTTTTTTCCCCCCACTTTGCTTATTTTCTTCATTTTTTTTTCATACGTATAACCGAGTATTTTAAAAGATCTTTTTCCTTTCAAGTCTTTTTGCACTTCTCTGATCTACCTGTCAGCCCATGCAAGGATGTACCATAGGAGTGACTGGGTTATCAACAAATTAGTCTTCAGCTGTATGTTTAAAATAAAAATCCTTGCACAATGCTTTGCAATTCATTTTTTAACCTTTAGTAAGAAGTTACTTGCTGTGTAAATTAAGGTTTTAAGTCTGTTAAATCACAAAAGGAGAATATTCAAATCATAAACCAGGTACTGTCCTTAAAATTGCCAGATTGATTTAGATAAAGCTGTGCGCAGGAGTGTGCAGGTAACATCAATGGCAGTTAAAAACGAACAGATTTGGAGTTTCAGTCATTAATGTCACAGTCCTCTGCTATACATCGAGAATACTTATTAGTTCAATAGCAACATTTTAGGCGTCCCATTAAAAAAAAGACAAGTTCCTGATTCCCATTGTTTCTTGGGTGCACCTATCCAGATTAACTAAACATATTCTCAAGAGCACATAATTAATTGAAGATCATGGACCACTGATAGATTTTTTTTTGAGTAATAACTTTTTGTTTTCAGATCAGAAAGATCTTCAAAGAATTTATTTTTCCATCATTGTAAATCGCATTAAACTAATGCAGGGGGTGAAAAAAAGAGCAAGAAACTTTGATTTTAAATAGCCTTCTCTGTTACATAATGGCATTGTTCATCCTCTCATTTATAAGCTACATTGATTTGGCAAAGGATAGGGAATCTGGAAGAAAAATATCATTCAACAAATGTGGATTAATTTTATAATGCATAACTGTGCAATCATCACCATAACAGACATTATGAAAGTAGATGGGATGTGCTAAATTTAAACTAAAGCAGATTTATTTTATAAATTTTGCAGTAAATTAAGAAAGCAAACTACAGTTCCTAAAGGGCAATGCAGATTCTCTGCACTGTATTGTTTTCAATTTATATTTTGGCATCATTTAGACTGCAAGAAATTAGCAGCCAAGTTTTTGCTAGAAATCAAATATACAAAGACTGTATTGAAGTTACACTGTATAGGTCTAGGTTCATGGCGGAGGCAAAGGATAATTAAGTTTTCAACTAATCACAGTTCAAAAAGCTGAAGAGGCATTGGCAGTGAACCCTTTATGCTACTTTTAAAAAAATGTAGCCTAAACGTACTGTGGCTTGGAAAGGAACTCAACAGAATTACCTGGGGACCTCACTTCCCTCAAAATATAGCGCCACTAATACTCTCCAGATCTGCTGGCCCCTTTTCTAACTGTGTCAAGAAAATGTTTACGTTCAGGATGGGTTCATCTGAAAGGTCAAAGAAATTTAGAGTCTTGAGATCCAACGACAATAGCACTAAAACTTCTCCCTCGAAAGGGGAGGAAGAAAAAAATAACTTAAAAATCATTTACTTGCTAAGATCAATGGAAACATTATTTCCACTGCATTTCAATTGCTACCAGCTTGTAATTTTATAA
Organism: Pristis pectinata; assembly: GCF_009764475.1. Lineage (NCBI taxonomy): Eukaryota > Metazoa > Chordata > Chondrichthyes > Rhinopristiformes > Pristidae > Pristis > Pristis pectinata. The sequence goes on along the minus strand of NC_067423.1, from coordinate 6,900,551 downwards.
AATCACCATCACTGTGGCAAAAGAACCATGTTTCATCTGCACTTCAAAGACTTGTACAGTTTGAAGAAAAAAGCATGCTTACGTGCTTGCAATGCATTTAAAACCTTGATTAAAATAATGGGGACTATCTGGAGTAATTATTTGTGATTTCATCTAACGGACATTTGGCCAATAATCCAAAATACATGTACAAAATTGAAGTAAACAAGACATTAAAAAGTCAAAGCCATAGCACAGAATGGAGGGACTTACAGAGTCTTGTCCCAAATGAGATATAGTTCAAACAAATCATGCTTTTCAAATGGACAGCATGATCAGTTCGTCAGATTTTGTCACTATGGGGAACCTTTTTGGGAACGGAAATGCTTTCACAAGCCCCACACCATTTTATTAAAATAATACCTCAGCGAAGTCTTATTTTGATCCAGCCTTAACAAAAAATACACTCACCGTGATGTAAAAGTAAAATCCTTTTGGTCTATTTTGAATGTGTACTGAGCCAATCTCCAAATTTTCTTTACAAATAAAACTCTAAAGAAACCAATGGCTAGCATACAACACCAGAATGCATATTCCCAGTTGGACACTCCAATACGATGACAACTTCCTTCATTATAGCAAGAAAACCACTCTTGTTAGTGGTTAGAAAGTTCAACAAACAACAAAATGGTACGAAAAAATGTAAAAGGTTTTGAAGTTGGCAAATCCCCTCTTTGACCAAAATTCTAAGCAAACATCTAGGAAATTTTGAACATATATTCATTTGAACATATATTCAAATCATTGGGACAATCTTGTGTTGACAGTATTTTGCAAAGAGTTTAATTTTTGGCAAATAAGCTAAATATGTGAACTCCAGAGAGACTAGCTAAGTATTAAAAATTTGGACAGAGACAAACAAATTTTGGACAGGATTTCTAAGTGGATAGAAACAGTGAAAATAAATACTACATCATTCTTATAATGCATGAAATCATTGCATATTGAAGTGAAAACAATGTAAAACACTGCGTAGGATCACTTTTAGTTTAAAGGAAAATTAAGCTGTTCAGAACACTAAAGAGAATAATTGTTTGCATTAAAGAGAAAAACTGCATCAGAAATGCAGAGTCAAGTCTGCAGAAAGAGATTAAAATGAGATAATGTTTCTGAATATTAATTTATTTTCATTTTAAAAGGTCCTTAATAGAATCCCACGTAAAAAAAATTTCGGAAGTTAAAACTGAAAGAGTTGTTTTTCACACCCGCAGTTTTTCTTTAAGTGATTAGTGTAAAAGCCTTTAACAAAAATTCTTTTGGACCCCCATGCCGCACACACATACCACTGCATGGTAACAGCATTTTTTCTTAAAGATATGACAATGTGCCTAATTTGTATTACATGCTCCCACTTATCTGCTGGTTACGTGCCATCCATATAGTGGGCTGGCATTCTTGCAGCAATCACGGTGAAAAGACCAAACAGACTGGCGCCTGATGTCTGGCATCTCCATGAGAAAGAAACGGCTGAATGACAATGGATGTCATCCAGTCATCCAGCATGCAGCAGCATGCACTGGCATGCGAAACTGTACACATACCGTTCTGTCCCACATACTACCTAGCAGAAGTCCACTCCAAGTTATTGTGATTACAACCTTGACTTCTAAACAATTTTAGAACAAATGTTCAAAGAAGGAAAATTAAGATGGCTCCTTTCTCCAACTCCTTAGATCACTGAGTTTAGCTACCTCTAGTCCCAGCATATCCCAGAGCAATAAACCCTTGCCTCCTTCCAAGTTCAACAGAGAACATTAGGGAAAAAATATACTTTTGGAGTTGTAGCATATATATACATTTCTAATGAATAAAACAGAATTCGCACATATGTATTAACACTAGAAAATGTATTTTATAAAATAATAACACTATATGAAAAATTAAATGGAAAGGTGAAACAGTCAGGATGCTGTAATGGTTACACCCACAACACTTAGACTGTCAAATATAACCCCTGCTTATTTTGGGGGAGGAGTGTAGCAAAGCTTCCTTGATCTACATCTCAGAAATGGGGAATAAGTTTGATTTTTTGACTTTCTTCTCTCAAAACTTTCAATCATAAGTTTATTCAAAAACGTACATCACAAAACTTTGGTCATCTCTTGTATTTGAATTTAATCTTGTCTATTTTATTCATTTTCAGATAAATTCAATGCTCTGGAATCTATTATATAATTAACTGGTATACACAATTTAGCTCATCTGAGCACTAAAACACTAATTTCTTTCAAACATAAGCATACACAAAACCTTGTTTTCAAAATAAACACTGATACGTATTAAAACCGACAGCAAAATAATCTAAATTCTCAAATTAATAGAAGTAATTTTTAATAATTATTTATTATTATACTAATTTCTGAATTGTCATTTTGGGTGACATATTTACGTTCACACTTATTCTGAGAATATGGAATACCGTGCTTGGTTTCAGAAACAGTTGGCTTGCCAACAAAACCTTTCTCAAATGCCACTATGAATCAATTAATAAGGATTCACAATACAATAGCCTTGAAAATGCTCCCGATTTTAGTTTCGCCAGCTTTGCTTTGGCCTATTACTCCCTGCACTGCTCTGACACCTCAGATTTTGCGAAAGTAAACTACTATCTTGTGATTTCTCTACAGACATCAACACATTTATAAGACATGAAAATACCGACAAAATCTTGTTACTTGAAAAAGACACAGATCTGAAAAATTTTAAAAACCTATTTTTTTCAAGTGTGAAGCAGAAGGAAAAGCAAATAACTTAGATGAGTTAAATTTTTCACGCAAAGTATTTAAGGACGAATTTCTTCTTAGGAAGAAATTCACTTAAGAAGAAATTCACTTCCAGGCCACAGTAATTGAAGATTAAAAAAAAGATATATGCAAATGGGAAATCCAAACATTGTTAAAATAAAATCTACTGGAGGATGTTTGCAAACTATCTCCAGAACTGTGTATATTATATACATAATATATGACACATATTGTCACATAAATTGAATCTTTTAAAAATTACACTGCAGTACAGTTTTATAGTCACAAAAACACAAAGATAATTGTAGACGCTAATGGAGTGAAACACATTATTATTAAAATAACAAGCCATACCAATAGAAAATCTTACAACAGTTGCTCACGTAGACTTGTTGTTTTAAATCAAAGATTAGAGACTGTCCTTATTCAAACTTCAAATACTTCTGTTATAGCAGACGGCATGGTAAGTTGGAAACCAAAACTTTTTTTGTGACTAGAATTTAAACAAAAGCAGGTTCCAATTATATGCATGATAGCAGAAATCAGGACCATAAATGGAAACAAAAATGCCATGTGCTTTTCCAAATCAGAACCCAAAAACTGTACAAATATGAAATGGCCAATTCTTGTATTCTGATTTGATACAAATGAGATTCATTGCAAGGCTGAGTTTCTCGCTATCAAGGTATTATGTTGATGCTGGACTAACCTGCCTGTTTAAGCTGCAACAATATATGTATACCTGTGTATCTTCCTTCTCATTTTGTTAATATTAAGTAATTCTAAAAAATTACAAAGATTTTAATGGTGTTATTGAAATATCTGTAAGCTCACACTGTTCTAATATGTTGATCCAAGCATTTTAAGTCAGATACGAATTATATTCTCTTAATAAAAAGGGAAGCTTTGAAGTTTCTAAGCAAAGTCGATATCCGGATGAGTCTATCTGGGCAAATGTGTGGTCAAAAGTGCAACTAAGACAGGTGGATTATTATTCCAAGTGCAAATTTTGTCAAGACACTGGAACTATTTTTAAATAAACACAATAATTGTTCTGTCTCCTTGATTTTACATGTCAAAATTTATGTTTAAAATGTAATTACTTTTTAATATCAGCTACTAAGAACAACAGCTCATGTTGCAGAAATATTTTAACATAAAAACACTTTGAAAGAAATGGTGATGAATATGAAAGACAAAATAAAAAGTGAGGGAAAAATGAACTGCAGGTTATAAAAGCCAATATAACTTCCCTCCATTCTTTAATTGCCTGCTGCATTTGAATCAGACATTACATTACAAATCAAAATCACGTACAGTAGTTCCGGAATCTAATTACACATTATCTGCAGATTTGATAAAATATATTTCAAATAGTTGCCAAAGAATAGTTGAAGGTCACTTCACAGAGAATACATAAAGTTCACAGAGTAATTTGCCTAGCATTTCAATCTAGTGCGGCTGATGGCGCCGTTATTGTCACTGTTTCAACATCGTAACAGCTCTACAAAATAAAACTTAATAAACTGACACGATACCTTACATTAGATTTCAAAGAGACTCATTTCATGACCTTTACAATGACACCTGGCATAGTCTTGGCAGAAGAAATATCTGTTTCTCAAAGAATGTCACCATCATAATCCCATTAGTCAATTTTAAAAAATATAAAACTGCAACAAAGAATTGTCAGGTTCCTTTTATTTTTTGTTATCTTTTTAAAATGGACCTTTTTGTTTAAGCAAATGCTGATGACACCAAGGAATAACTAGTTTGCAGGAGTTACTGCATCTGACTATTCAAGGGAACAGAATTACTAACAATTATTAACCCATGGGATACTTGAGCTTTAACGGTGAACTGCTAATTCAGTTCTGCCTGGCTTAGTATTCCGAAGGGGTGTTCTCTCTTCCACTGATTAAACAAATATTTGAATTTAAATTAATTTAAGCCCAAATATTCAGAAATTTTAACTTTAAATCCAGGCTTCTTATATTAAAAAAACAGCTTAAGTGCAGTCACATAAGGAAAAAAGTGGCCACCATACCAGACCAACACCCCCCCACAAGAGTGCATGATTAACCTTTTGCTGCTGATATTGAGGCAAGAGTGCTGCTTGAGTATGGAATGTTGGCCAAGATACAATTGGTTCTTCTTTAAGTAGGGCCACAGGAACTTTAACACCCTCCAAACTGTCAGAACAGACATGTAGGTTTGTGGTAATATTCACTGCATATCTGTCAATACAGCTGCACAAAGCAAGTCCAGACTATGCATTCATGTTGAAAATTGATGCTTAAACCACCATTATCCAATGCAGAAGCAATGGCACTCCCAACAGATGCACAGAAAAAAATGACCTCAGAAAGTGCATGCACAGCAAACATCCCATTGGAATATCTACTTTTCCACATGATGACATACACTGTCTGATGCATATTACTCTGCCTACAAAACAATTTTCCAATTGGCATCTACACAAGCAGTAATAGTTTAAACAATAGAATGGGTAGATGATATGAATTCTGAGTTTTCAACTGTAATTGATGCATTTGGTTCTGAAACTAGTTGCAATGACTTGAGCAGCATAAATAAGCAATCATTGCCCTCTAAATGATCAACATCGTGTCGGTACTCAAGTAAAGCATGTGAAGTTATTGGTCCATAATTTGGGGTCAGCCTACTCATCTTCAAGTACTCAAAAGCAAAATAAAAAAGTGCAGATGTTGGAAATCTGAAAAAAAAATCAGAAAATGTGAGAAACACTCAGCAGGTCAAGCAGCATCTGTGGGAAGGGAAACAGAAAGAACCAAGTTTCCACTGTCCCAGTGAGCAGTGAGGTGACAACCCCCACCCACAAAACAATCTGTCTCTGCGCTAGATCCACTTGTTCATGCAGATTCATCAACAAAAGTGTTGGGGAATTACCCCAACTTTGAGCATTGACATAGAACACGAGGAGGAGTCCAACACTGCAGCACAGCTGAAGCGGCTGCTGCAAACAGCTGCGTGCAACTTTGGGAGTTCCATGTTTCTGCAGAAGTAACAAAATTGCAGAGGGTTACATGCGGTGAAACGTTAACAGATAAGAACTATTCACAAAAGACAGGCTATTACAATTTGCTACAATCTTTAACTTACTGCTTTCCGTATCAGTGCAGTAATATACATACAAATTATGAATTACACAGAGAAATTAATAAATCTCTGCAAGTGGCACACAATATTTTAAAAGTCTTTGATTTCATGATTGAGAAACAACTTGAGCAGAAAAAATGACCACCCATTGATGTCAATAAACCTTACTGCCTATTGGGAAGAAAAAATGCACAATAACAATATATGAAGGCATGAACAGATTGTGGTATTTCAGATTTTTTTTTGATTTAGAGTGTAATTTCCGTTTAGTAGTATGCCGATTTCAGATTTTCCACAGCTGTCACAAACAACTACAAAATGGATAGGGATAACCCACAAGTCTGAACTTGTGAATGACAATCACCAAATAAATAATTCTTCACTTTAAAGTCAATGCACAATAAACTGCAAATCAAATTGTTTTGCTTGCCATTTCTCTGAGCACAACCAGCACTGGCCAGACTACACCCAATACTGTACAATGCATTTTATTCACTCAATGAAGTTGCATGTATTAAAATAATGGATTAAATTTCAGTGTTTACTTCTTGTAAAATAAATTTGAACTGAAACATTTACTAAGCATAAAGAACACATTTTTTGGAGTAATGGGCCATTTCTCTCAACTTATCCTTGATGTTAACCTCATGTTCCAACAATTATCAGGATGTTAAATCCAAATGTGGCATCACCTCATCTGATTTACCTTATCTTATTCAACTCCACAAATCTGATGGTACCCTGCAACATGGGCCATGGTCTAGGCATTGATAACTACAAACCAGATCGCAAAGACAAATATGAAGATCAAAGCACAGTTTTAGGGCTGTCATTTAAAAATTTATGGGATTATGTAAATATCCTGTGTTATAAGATCTACATATGGTGTAATTTGCATTGATTAAAGTCAGTATATTTATTGTAATGGGTTTTACATCAGGTTCTAGGTCATTTGGAATGCAATTCCTTAAAACACTGGTCTATCTGTAGCTACTGAGATTCAACATGTGAGAAAGTGAAAAGAATGCAAAAGTAAAAGATTGTGGGGAAAAGTACACAAAATGACGTCGCAAAAGTCTGTAGGAAAGGCTGGCAGAGACAGAAAGAAGGACAAAATAGGAAATGCGATTGCCATCAATATAAATAAATACTGTGACCTTTCATTCACTAACATTTTATCCTGTTAGCATTCACGTGGTACAAATGATGACCTGGATTGCTGAAATAATAAAGTTCCATCATGTATTATTTTAGCAGCTAAGTTTTTTTTAATGACTGTACAACATAGCTGTGGTTGTGATTCTTTTTTTTGTGTGGAAAACACAGGAAAAGGGAAATTGTCAAAGCAGTGATGGCATCCTTTCTCCTGCAGATGGTGGACTCCTCCAGCACTTTCTGTTTTAGATCCATGTGTGACATCCAGAAATTCAGGAAATTTACTCCTGATGTACAAGTTCTGGCACTTCTCTGAAAAATAAACTGAACAATAAAACGAACAATGTTGAGATTATTCTCAACATCATACATTTTATTGCTTGTTTTTAAAACTGTAATTACTATGGCAGAAGGAGGAGATTTTTGAAAACTCAATCGTCTGGCACCATGAAAGAACTAAATATCTATGGTTGAAATGATAGGACCATTGAAGTAAACAGGTTTAATGATGATATCTAGCACTACTAATTCAATATTTTACATTATCAGGGTCTGTAATTCTGCCAATTGTTTCACAAATTAGATCAATATTTACTACGCATAGAAAAATGGTAAGAAAAATCAAAATTTAAATTGCATTCTTTTCTTCAAAAAGAGGCACCTACAGCAGCACTCACTCACTGCAGTCCAAATGTAACAGAGAAGGAGTTAAAATCCGGCTTTTTGTGTGGACAAATGCACTCAGTAAAATAATTCTTCCAGTATTTATGTAAGAACAGCTGAGCACAAATATTTTACTTTACAACAAAGAATCGAGATCATTAATATAACAGTTTACATTAAAGAAAAGACATGAGGGTCACTAAATGAAAATATGTTGAAGCTGAAATATTCATTCCTAAATGTAAAGCTTAAATATTTATGGGGATGCAACAAACTTATTTTTTATACCCTGATTAAAACATATAACTAAAAGAAGCAGATAAAGGAGTTGAGTTTTTGCTGCTTGTTTAAAAATTGTACACATAAGCTGTAGTTATCTTTTATATTAATCAATGGTTGGTAATGGCTCTTCAGCAATGACTATTTAAGGAATGAATGGAGAACAAAATTATCTTCAGAATATTTCCAGGAAAGGCCTGAGTTTATGCAAGTAAAATGAAAAGCTCCATACAATTATTAAGTAGTCTTGATCATATGCCAATTTTTGTGTGTATAGGTTGTAAGAATCAGTTACTTTGAAACAGTAATGAATAATCTGGGATCAAACTGCTAATCCTTGCAGTTTGCCTTTGTAGCCTCAATTCCAACCCCTGAAACCAAACCAATGAGTGTTACTACACTTCAGTGAGTGGTCCTCCACAACAGGAAACACAATGAGGAGTGAAGCTATTTTTATATTCTGAAAAACTGCCAGCTTTCACATGGAAGACAATCTTCACCAATGAGATAATCATGAACTTTCTCCTCATTTTGTTAAGAGCATTTTTCTGCCTTTTGACTGCAAGAGGAAGGAGGGAACCCACTGTCAAATCTGTACCAACAATACAGATGGTCACCAGAAAGTACACACCTTCATTCCTTCAAAAGATGCTTGGCACTTGCCATTACAGCATACAGTTTCTTTGCTGATAATTACATTTTGGTTGCTGTGTCTTCCTTTACCATTTCTTCAGAGGTAATGATTCAAATATGCATTAATGTCATGCATTGGAGGCTCTACACCAGGCAGTGATGCAACCAGTCAGAATGTCCTCCACCGTACATCTGTAGAAATTTGCAAGAGTCTTTGTGACATTCTCAAACTCCTAATGAAGTAGAGCCGCTGGCGTGCCTTCTTCATGATTGCATCGTTGTGTTGGGCCCAAGATAGATCCTCTGAGATGCTGACGCCCAGGAACTTGAAGCTGCTCACCCTTTCCATCGCTGACCCCTCAATGAGGACTCGTGTGTGTTCTCCCGATTTCCCCTTCCTGAAGTCCACAATCAATTCCTTGGCCTTGCTGATATTGAGTACGAGGTTGTTGTTGCAACAACACTCAACCAGCCGCTCTATCTCACTCTTATACACCTCCGCATTGCCATCTGCGATTCTGCCAACAACAGTGGTGTCATCGGTGACTTTATAGATGGCGTTTAAGCTGTGCCTAGCCACAGAGTCATGAGTGTAGAGAGAGTAGCGCAGTGGGCTAAGCACGCATCCTTGAGGTGCTCCTGTGTTGATTGTCAGCGAGGAGGAGATATTACTACTGATCCGCACTGACTGCCCATTTGCCCGCACATCCACGGATCCACACACTTGCGACGTCAGTTATTAGGAATTTTGATAATATAGCGTGTTCCTTCACAGCCCTTTCCTATGGTGTCTGGTGAATCTTATTTGTTATGAGATGGAGTGCATTTGATGTCAGTGTGTGCCTGGAGCTGGGGTCTGGAGTGTGGGCAGGGTGTGTGGCTGGAGCTAGGTTAGGGTTGTGGTTGGAAGCACTGGGGTCAGGGTCAGGTGTAGGTTTGCAGATGGAGTTGAGGTCCTGACTGCTTCCACTTTTCCGCGCGTTCTTTCGTTACCTGTGGGATGTCTGTGCCCTTATCCCATGCAAATAATGACTTAGTGTATTCAAAAATTATATACAATAAACGACAAACTGTCCCATATGGTTGTAAGGCTCATGATGCACACTCTTTGACCAGCCAAGGCCAAGTGAGAGGCAAAAAAATAAAAGCTCTGGACAACTTGGGCATGTGAAGTAGCATCTGGGAAATATCTCTACGACCCCTTTTAGGCCATCAAAATTAGTGCAGGAACTCGGAGGTATGGCTCAGCTGGGAACACACCCAGTTCTTTCTTGGAGAAGTAGAGTAATGCTGCTTACATTGCACGAGCCACCAGCTTCTTTCCACTGCTCTCCCAACTATGAAAAATTGATTAACATACAACCTTCCCTTGTTTTGAAGTTGCCATCATTCCTCTATAACCTATTAACATAATTAGTTTATTTCATTGGTACTTTACTACATAGAGTCCCATCATTTTTTTTTGTAGGAAAATGGCCAGAGTCTTGCCCATCGGATAGTCAAATGGTAGCGCATGCTGGGTGTGAACTTCAATCTGGTCACTATCTGTGAACATCCAGCTACCTTACAGACTATTCCTAGCTAATAAGCTCAGTTCATTTGGGCCCCTACATCTAGTTAGAAGGTACAACAATTATTTCTTTTTCCTGGAGTCTACAATTTTCTCTCATTCCCAGACCTTGTTCTTTCATATTACCTGGTCAAAAAAGATATTTTAAACTTGCGCCACTCTGCATTTTACCAAAATCTCAATAGCTGCAACCATGGAAGTAAATCAAAATTAGGCAATACTGTAACTGAAGCACATGCATCCTGTAAAAAGACAAATGGCGTGGTTAGGTTTACAATGAAATATCCGATGAAGACATCATGGTTTTGTTTAGTCAAACTTTCATTTGCGCTAGAACACTGATTAAGGAGGTTTACCATCCTTTTTCCCCAATTGTTTTAGACCTTTTGGTTTGTGCGATGTAAATCTTTGGTATGAAAACTCAACCTTCAAATAGTAAGGGGGTCAAACAGAGATCACACAAATTCTAAAACAGCCTGGCGTCTCAACCTCTATTAGTAGTATGAACTACAGGCTGTAGTTGCAAACCTAACAAGTCACTTTAGATCTCATTGCAAAAGTAATATAAGAAATAAAACACAGAAAGAAAAAAAAATGGAATAGGTATGCAAGAATGAAAAGAATGGTATATACTGAAAAAGATAAGATGGAGAGATTGCCAAACAGGTAAAACCCATACAGACTGACATGATTAAAGAAAAAATGAAAGCAAAGACAGCAATTACTTTGCCGAGACACTCTGTCTACATTCAATTCCACTTAAATGAACACATAAGCAAATAATGAAAAAATTCAAACAAGTTTTTATCTGCACTCTTGTTAAGTGATTGACCAATAATGAATTTACATTATTTATCACGTGCACACTCTGTAACAATGGTCTATTAAAGTTTGTGCTCTATTTTTACTCCAGCTACATTTAATCCATTTCCTGAACTTCATGGATAATTTTTTTAAAGTACTCTGGTGCTTCTCTACAATGCACAAACTGGGCCTTCAGGAGAGCTAAAATAAAAGACTTCAGGGGGAGTGGGAAATTGGGGAGAGAGAGGGGATTTGACCCCATCAGCTTGTGGTTTTCAACAACAGAATATGCTGTGACACACATTCGTTCTTGTTTAACTGCAGAAGTTCAAATGGAACAGTGACTTGGAATGGACGAAATGTGTAAACTTTCATCTCACAGAAATTGCTTGCTACAACCTAATAAATAAACATGCATTTCAAAATTGATAACAGCTTTAATCTCACTTTATCGATGACAATCCTTTAAATCAATAACATTTATTTAATCCATTTGTGAATATTATACACAAAAAAAGGACACATTTTAAAGAGACAGGCTGTTTCCATGCTGAAGTCATGAAATGCCATGATCCCATCATAGTGCAAGAAGCCCTGCAGCATGGAATATACAGGAACTTTACATTGAGCAGGTAGAAAATAGATCCGCCTAGTTTGTGCCATTACTCCACTACTTTTGATGAGGTGTTTACCCAGTGGCATTACAACAATGTCAGAAATAAGTATTGTGCACACAAAAAGAGATTTTGACTTAAGGTCAGCTATAATAGTTTATAGGCTATTGTGTTGTCTGAGTTTTTTTAAAAAAATGCAAAATCACTAACTACATTGCATAAATAAAATACATATTGGAAAGTAACTTTACAAAGAAAAAAACTCGAGTCAGACTTGTTTGTACTTTCAACTTCAAAGCTACAAAGCCCTAGTGAATATTCTCACTAAAAATATTCATGTTTAATTGTTACATACTTCAATATATTTTAGTGTGCAACACAAAAAAAACTGATACCTGCCAAGTTCCAGCTTGGCAAATTGTGGTGAAAGTCAAACAATGGGGAATTTCCTTAAAATTTTAAATACAGTCATAATCTGTGTGTATTTTCCTCAATGCTTGGTATGAAGGAACATGAAAACGTCAGAAAACATCCATAACTCCAAATAGTTAAGAAATAATAATGCACAGTTAGCAATAGAAGATAAAGTAATACATATTGATATGTTCCTTTAAAGCTTAAACAATAATATTGTGATTGTAATACCCCCAGTATACTCACTCAGAACATTGTTTAACAAACTTTCTTTATGCCTTTCAAGTGCTTCTGCTTAAATATTCCATCTGCTGGTCATAGGACTTTCGGTGTTAGTTTTAACCTTGGCATCCATTTAAAAATCAGTCTTATTTTAATTAAGTACATAAAAACAAAGTTTGCCAGCAACTATGAAGTTCAATTACATGCATGTGTGAGGCATTTGATCAACCACCTCTTTCTGAAGTTTCATTGCAAAACTTGTCATATATGCTGTTCACTGGTACTCAATTATATTTTAAACTGGTCTAAGAAAATAATTGTTTCAGATGTTGGTTGTCCAGGCTAATCTGACTGGGATGCATAGCTGAAATACCACATCTCAGCCTGTGTTATTCTGGTGGCAGCAAAGTTAGTTCACACAAAATCCATAGGTGAAAACCAGCAGTTGCTGAGCATGCAAGAGACAATTCTTCAGTGATTAACGTTTAGCTGTGAGCTACTACTGTGCTGGATCACACAGCTGAATGCAAGATCCTTCCTTTATTGAATACCGCAGGGCTATGAAGTGAACCATAGCTATTAAAAAACTAGTACTACCCTTCAGGAAAAAAAATACAGAAATAACTATCACCTTCAGTGACCTGCAATGTAAAGCAGCAACTCCTGTTTAGAATTGCAAATGAAATGCTGCCTTTGAATCTAAAAAGATAAAATCAGTTACAACTGGCGCGTTGCAAAATGAATTATGAAGCCCAATGGGTAAATGTATGGGAAAAAAGTGACCTCCATTTGGCAGTGAAACACCAAAACAGGAAATAACAATACCTGCATACTTCTTTGAAAACTATATCGACCCTTCTCACTTTTGGGGATAATTACTCATTTTTGGGGAGAATTACTCATTTTTACCCCCAAATCCCAGCACATATCCAAAAGCAAAAATTAATGGCAGGGAAATGATGTTTATGCATTCATAATAATTTTCTAAGAATATATTATGCAAAAGTAGACTTGTAAGGCAGTATTGGTTCTTGGGAAGTGGACGATGTAGGTAATTTGCATTCTCATTGTCCCTTGAAAAGAATAATAGGATTGTGCCTACACTGGCTGGTCAGAACAAAACCAGTTATAAGAAATGCCTGTAAAGCAGTTGAGTTCACTTAGACTAAATATATATAAAGGAATGGTAGTTAACATAACAGTTCTGCTTCCTGGAAGGAGGGTTTTCTAGGGACTATATAAACTCATAGTTAAATGTTGCATGACTGAGCAATCAGAAAATGTAAAAGTAACTTATTGCATGAATCACATTGACACTCATTATATATACTATGTACACCAAGCACTGGCAGTTCCTTTGTGCCCTTTGAGTGGCAGTACACATGCTTAATTCATTTACTCACAGAAGAGGGAGGTAGGTGCACTTGGAGCTGTGTGGGAGAATCAGCTGTCACAAGTCAAGTTACAGTTTCTTTCATTACGTAAAGCATTACATCTAGTTGTCCAACATAATTACAGCTATAACAAGACACAGAGAAACAGCATTTTAGCAAAGAATTGCTTAAAGGCAGTATAAAAGAATGAGAGACCCAGCCAAGAATAAATACTTATAGCATCTCTAAACACAAGAGGCTAGGTCCTTTTCATTTAGCCAAGTATTTTGTTGAAGCTTTGAGAAGTGAAGTTGTCAGCAGCATAGAAATACAGATTTTCAACTCAGTAAACTGAAAAACAAAAAGTGTTTTGATAAATTACCATTCTGAAAGAAAGACGGTGCACTGGTCTCTGGTTAATTTACAAGGCAGATTGTGTGCAGTGACAGCAACTTGCAGAATATTTATTTAATAAAGATTATAACTGCCATTGTACACAGTTAAGAATAAATGTTCAATAATAATAATAAAAATTTAAATAAGGCTTGGAATTTGAAAAAAAAAGATTAAAGATTGTAAGTGAAGTACACTGTGGTGTACATTAGGCTGTGGTTATACTGTTTTAGATAGTTCATTACAATAACAGTTACAGAGACTTCATTTTCTATTTGTGTTAGCCATTAATACTCTGCTATTTATAGGCCACAGGGAAGAACTGTGTCACTGTGTCCAATTCATTCAGTTGACTAATGTTAGCCACTAAGCCTGACATTATAATAATCTGCAGAAGACCAGTATTTTTATTTCTTTTATTGTATGTATGAGTTGTGCCAAAGAAAAACAAAAGAGGCCAGCATTTATTGCTCACCCCCATCTATCTTCATCAAAATGGTGCTGAGTCACTTTCTTGAACTATTGCAGTCCATGTGGTGTAGATACTCCCAGTTAGATAGCAAGTTCAGGATCTTCATCGGGCAATAATGAAAGAATGTGATGTCTGGTTTCAAACCAGGATGGTGTGTGGCTTGCAGGGGAACTTGTTGTAAGTGACGGTTTTCCCATGCATCTCCCTAGTGCTTCAGGTGATAGAGATCGGGGGTGTTGGAGCTTCTGTTACAGAAGCCTTGCCCACTTGCTGGAGTGCATGTTGCAGATGACGCACACTGCAGCCACAGTTCACTGGTTGTGGAAGAAGTGAAAGCTAAAGTAACAGCTGGGGTGAAGGGGTGGGGAGCAACTATTGAGCAAGTTACTTTCCCAGAAATAAATTTGAGCTTCTTGGGAGTTACCAACACCTGTCTCTCAAGTATCCTTCACAAGAGATAGTGCAGAATTATGAACAGGTATTGCATAATTAGGCTCAGCTAACTCATAATAGGTAAAGAATTAATTTTCATGCCTTCTGCTCTGAATGCCCCTATTAGCTGAGCTGCTGAATTAGCGAATGGAAAAGTCTATTAAAATAATGGCAATTTAGGAAGAGCAGGAAAAATTAAGATCCAGAACCAACTGTACATGACTTACTACCACAAAGATGATCTAAAATAATACAAAAAATTAACAACATTGGAACAATAGATGCATTATTTATCACATTGGGGTTCAATGATTCAGAAACAGATTCTTCTCCTCCGCCATCAGATTTCTGAACGGTCCATGAAACCCATGAACACTACCTTGTTATTAATTTTTTTTTGCATTATTTATTTGTAATTTATAGTAATTTTATGCCTTTGTACTGTACTGCTGCCACAAAACAACAAATTTCACGTCATGCAAGTCAGTGATAGTACATCTGATTCTGATTCTTTAGGATTTATTTCGTATAATGTTCAGAACATTGTAGTACCAATTTTATTTCTTTCTTGCTCACAAAATAAGGAAAGTGGTACAATTAAGAGGCACATCACAGATGGCTGAGTGTGCTGAAAGACTGACAACTGAATGAAGACTTAAGGAGGTTAGAGGGGAGTTACTGCCACTTACAATTCTGAGAATGGTTTCTTTTGTAAAATTTTATTTCCTCCTTTCTTTTAACTCCTCTTCCTCCTCCTCTACTCCATTGCATTTTCTCTTACGTTTTTATTCTGCCAGCTCTAAATATTCCTTGCGTTTTACCTGTCGAATGCCCAGCTTTTGCCTTCTTCCCCCCCCCACCCCCTTGTAGAACTCCTTTATACATCAGATATGAATGTGACTACTAATTGCACTATGCAAAACCTTCATCCATAGTCGGGCATCTGAGGGCCTTGTAACAGGCTGACAAATTCAAAAGCAAATGGATTGAGCTAGAAAAGGTATCCTGCTGGCCAAAATACAAAATTATGCACTAGATCCTGCTGCCTACTCACTCTGCCTTTCACTTGTCAGATAATAACTGCAAGGAAGGAAAACTGAGCAACGTAAAACCCAAATGCAAATAAGAACATAAAGGGAAAACTGAAATATGTCTTTAAGAAAAAAACTAATCTAAACTAGTAGTGCGGGGGCAGTATGTACCTTCAAGGTCTTCGTGCAGATGCCAATTTCACTGCACGTATAACCTTATTGCTGTAGTCCCACTTTACAAAAAGTAGAAATTTAATCCACTCAGTCATTTTCTTGTTGGAGATGGTCATGGCCTAATATTTGTGTGGCATAGTGCCACTAAAACCCCATGCTTGAATATTGTCCAATACTGTTGCATGCAGATATGCACTATCCACCGGGTTTATTCTAAAAGACAGAGGATATCTAGCAACACTTGCTTGCCAATGCTTGATTTGGGTTTTGCCAGGGCTACTTGGCTCCAAATCGCATTTACAACCTTGGTACAAACACAGACAAAAGAGTCAAACGCCAAAGGTGAGATGAAAGTGACAGCTCTTGATGTCAACATAGAATCTGAAGTGTGTGTGGCATCAACAGGCCCTGGTAATACTGAATCACTGAATTACTGAAACTCTCCACTGGCTGAAGTCATGCCTACCACAAAATAAAAATGATGGTTGTGTTTGTTGAAGTCAATTATCGTAGCTCCTGGGCATTACTGAAGGAGTGTCCTAGATCCAATCATCTCCAGCTGCTTCATCCTTCTGTCATAATGATGGAAATGGGACATTGCATTATGTTCAATTCCATTCTCAACTCAGAAAATGAAGCAGTCCACACCCTCACACAATGACCTAGACAATACTAGGCATAGGCTGAAAGTGGCAAGTAATTTCCGTGTCATACAAGCACAAGGCAATAACCATTTCCATCAAGAGAAAGTCTAATCATCCAATAAAGTTCACTGCCATCAAAGTCATAAGGTTTTCAATAACTGAACCAGCCACATAGATACTAAATATTACATAAGGATGTCAGAGGCTAGGTACTGAACCTGTGGCAAATAACTCACTTCCCAATTCTGCATTGCCTTTCCACTAACCACTTGGCTAAAGCGAGGAGTGTGATGGCACACACCTCAGATGAGATCTGGAACAAAGCAGCCCACTTTGTATGATCAACTCCTTTCAATAAATGCCTGCCATGGCTACAGCTTTTCCCACCCACAAAATGCATTGCAATTACAACAGCTCTCAAACCCGCAACCTCTACCATCAAGAAGGACAAAGGCAGCAAGAACATGGGAACATCACCTTCCGGATCTCACATTCCCCTGACTTGTAAGTGTATTACTGGACTTCATTATTGCTGGGTGTAATTCTTGGAATACTCCATCTAATGGTCTTTTGGGAGTAGCGTCACCAGAAGGACTGTAGAGATTCACAGTAGTACATGCACACACATAAGTACATGCACAGTTTTTTTCCCAGGGTTGGGGCATCAAGAACTAGAGGGCACAGGTTTAAGGCGAGGGGGGAGAGATTTAATAGAAACATGAGGGACAACTTTTTCACAAAGAGGGAATGAGCTGCCAGAGGAAATGGTTGAGGTAGGTACATTAATAACATTTAAAAGGTACTTGGACAGATATATGGATAGGAAAGGTTGAGAGGGATATAGGCCAAACACAGACAAATTCAGGCAAATGACTGAGACACAAGAAATTGTGCAGATGCTGGAATCTGAAGCAATACACAAAAAGTGCAAGAGGAACTCAGAAGGTCAGGCAGCATCCATGGAGGGAAATAAACAGTCGACGTTTCGGGCCGAGATCCTTCATCAGGACTGGAAAGGAGGAGGGCAGAACACACACAGGTACGTGGATAGGAAAGGTTTAGAAGGATATAGGCCAAACACAGGCAAATGGGATTAGTCTAGGTGGTCATCTTGGTTGCCATGGACGAGTTGGGCCGAAGGGCCTGTTTCCATACTCTGTGACTCTATAACTCGAAGCCAGAATAAGAAGGTGGGGGGAGGGGGAGGAGCACATTTAGGCAGGGGATAGGTGAGTTAAGGTGATAGGCAAGTCCAGGTGAGAGGGGAAAGGTAGTGGGTGGGGGAGGGGGAGAAGATGTAATAAGCAAATAACTCCCTTGTCCCTCCCCACTGAAGAAACCCGCTCCCCCCACCCCCGGCACTTATCCCTGTGACCGGACTAAGTGCTACACCCATCCCTACAACTCCTTCCTCACCAACATTCAGGACCCAAGACAGTCCGTCCAGGTGAGGCAGCACTTCATTTGTGAATTCAAAGGCATCATTTATTGCATCCGCTGCTGTCTCCTCTACATTGGTAAGACCCGACGCAGACTGGGGGGCCGCTTCGTCGAGCATTTTCGCTCCGTCTGCTGCAAAAGCGAGGACCTCCTGGTGGCCGCCCACTTCAAGTCCACATCCCACTACCATACTGACATGTCTATCCACGGCCTCCTCTACTGCTACGGTGAGGCCAGGTGCAGGTTGGAGGAACAACACCTCATATTCAGCCTTGGTAATCGACCTGACGGCCTCAACATCGATTTCTCTAACTTCCAGTAACCCCTCCCCTCTTTTCCCCCCCGACCTTTGTTTTCCCTCATTCCTGTGGCCCCCTCACCCCTTCTCTCTCCCTTCCCCCACCCTCATGACCTGCCCATCTATTCGCCACCTCCTTCCCTTTATTCCATGGTCCACTGCCCTCTCCTACTGGATTCCTCCTTCTTCAGCCCTTTGCCTCTTCTACCTACCACCTCTCAGCTTATTACATCACTCCCTTTCATCCCCCCTCCCCCAACCGCCTACCTTCCCCCTACCTGGACTCACCCATCACCTGCCAGCCTGTGCTCCTCCCCCTCCCTTGACCTTCTTATTCCAGCTTCTGCCCTCTTCCTTTCCAGTCCCAATGAAGGGTCTCGGCCCGAAACCGACTGTTTATTTCCCTCCATAGATGCTGCCCGACCTGTTGAGTTCCTTCAGCATTTTGTGTGCATTGCTCCAGATTCCAGCATCTGCAGAACCTCTTGTGTCTCCGCAGACAAATGGTACTAGCTTAGATGGGAATCTTGGTTGGCATGGACCAGTTGGGCCAAAGGGCCCATTTCCATGCTGTATGACTCTATAAGTTACTTAAATGCAATCAGAGTTTGCCAGCAATGACCATGCCCCATAAAATATATAGAAAATGCAAGATTGTGGAAGATTCTCCGGTTCTGAGCTAAATCTTATGAATACATAACAAGTAGCAATTATTATTTGTAGAGTTACATAAGTACATGCATTGTTCACATGCAGTAACAGAGTATAGGTCCCACTATGCAGTAACAGAGTAGAGTCTTTAGGAAAAGTGAGACTTCATTTTGATGGTTATGGTCCTTTCTTGCATGAGCAGAATGGGAGTTTCAAGGCTTGGGCAATGGCTAATAATGGGAGTAAATAACTTCCGCAATTTAACAGGCCTCAATTGCTGCAAAGCCTCAAATGTGAATTTGGAAACCTTAAAATTCATAAAAGATTCATTAATATCTGAAGTGGAAAGATTATTATAAATGCAACCCTTTCCTAGTTTTGAAGGATCCTTTCGTAATCCGTAGTGCTTTCGGATGCCAATCAACCTGAACTACATTTCCAGCATTTTCTGTTTTAACTTCAGAATCCAGCATTAATGGTTTTTCTATTTACCGTTACAAATCCACAGTCAACCAACTGAACTCAGTTTTTAATAGAAGGATAATGGATAGCTGTAAGTGAATTACAAACCAGTAATCCAACTGAGGATTTCAGATAACATCAAACTGTCAGAGAAGATAGTGGCATTTCATTTTTTTAAAATATTTTTTTAAACTGTGTAGCAGTCCATTTTGACATGGAGGTGTTACCAACGTCATTTGAATTTGAAAAGAATATCTTGTGATCGAGGACAAAGTGGCATTAATAATTTTATGGTATGAAACTTGATTTAATGGACGTTGGTAACAGTACTACATTATTAGGATTGCAGTCCTTTATTGAACTATGCTGAATGTACAAGGTACAAAATACAATGCTCCTGCAGTGTAGTGGTCACTTTATAATAAATATGATGAGCAAAATATTTAAATTAAACCATAAGTATACAGGAATAATCTTGTTACCTGTGTGATATTTGATCTTTATTTACAAAAAAAAAATCCAAAAATTGCAATATCACTAATTTTTTTATCTGCAAACAGCGTAGTTTCCTTTGGCTTTATTACATTGCTCCTGTAAATAGAAACCACTTGTCTGTTTTATGCCATAAAGCATTTCTTGATGTACCATAACTGGTGCTGTAATAATAGTCTGCTGAAATGCAAGTTTCCTGAAGCAGGCATGTCTCCATCTACTGACCGAGTTTACTTCACTTCCTTCTGTGACTGCCCTGCAAATTGATTGTTTGCTGCTCCCAGGAGCATTTTCAAGCCATCTCGCTGCCACTTCCAATTCAGCAAATTATACTTAATTTCATCGTTTGGCCAGGCAATGAAATTTATTCCAACTGGACACTTCTTCAGTCCACAACAGGCTCTGTAGCAGCAGCCCCTTTTTGTTAATTTATCAGCACATTTATCAGTGCAGTTCTACCAGCGCCAGCTCTATGAGGCATAACATCATTCTCAATACATTGTTTGTATTCAGCAGACTAGTCTTTGCATTCAATGCTTTTTGAGGTACTTTTTTATGTAACCAAATGAACTCTTGGTTGCACTGAAATGTAATCTTCCTCCTACATTTTATACTACGATTAAATTCTATCTTCTCTCCCCCAGTAACAGGCAAAATGCTGCACTGTATCTTTTCATTATGGCCAGTAATTCTAGTCTATTTACCTCCTTTAGGAATGTAATGTTATATTTCAATTTTTGTGCATGGTCTTTGGACATTTAAGTTTAAAACCCACAAAATCCTTAGCTACGTTATTAACTATGCAATTCAGCTGTTCAAGTGACAACATGATGACACAGTTAGAGACAGGTGGTCTATCATGATATCCCCTAGTTATAGATATAATACTCCATATTGTGGAAATTGAATTTCTCTATGATCAATCGCAGATTACTGATTGAACCTCTTGTGTGAACATTATCACATATCATGGATATACAGTACACATCATAGTCCCTTGCCTTGAGTCAAATTGACTAAAAACACATTAAAACACCTTCATAAAAAATAATTTAGAACTGAAACAACTGATACCAGTCAGATGTTTCAAACCACAATTTCAAGGTTGTAATGTACATTAACCACTTTTACTTTTGCTTTTACAGTTCATGTCAACCAAAATCCTCAAACTAAAATTATTTTTAGGCACCAATCTGCTCCACCTAGAATTCTGTATTATTTTTGTGTTTTTTGCTTTTGGTTCAGAAAAACAAAATAGCAAAAGACCACTGCAATTGCATTGTTGCTTTGCAATGTTAAGGTTTGGGATTTGCAGTTAAACTACAAATATAGTCTTGTGGCCTCTGATATCCAAACCAAAAGTGGAAGTTAAATGCTGCTTATCTGTAGCAGTCAAATTATCAACAAACTGGGATGTTACAGGAAAATTACAGAAGATTTTTTTCTCTTCCTAAAAGAATGCTTTCACATAATCTGTTAAGAACTGAAAAACCAACTAGGATCAGAAAAGCTTTTTTGGCAATTGCTGTTTCAACCAGGTATATTCAACAATGCCCCTTACAAGTTCTATATTTCCCCACAAGGGAAAATACCCTCTTAGCATCCACCGTATCAAACCCCTTTAAAATCTAAAATGTATTTCAATGAGATCGCCTCTCATTCTTATAAATTCCAATGTGTATTTGCCAAGTTGCTTGACCTTTCCTCACAAGCCAATCCCTTCATCCCATGAATCAACTTAATGAACCTTCTCTGAACTGCTCCCTGCTCACATATATCAATTCTAAGTAAGGTGAGCAAAGCTGTCAGCAATATTTGAGGTGTGGACTCACTTGTGTTCTGTATAGTTGCAGCATGACTTCTCTGTTTTCATACTTCACCTCTTTTCCAATCAGGGCCACCATTCCATTGGCTATACCTGCATGCTGAGTTTCTGCATTTCATGTACAAGGGTACTCAGGTCCCTCTGTACACCTGCTTTCAGTAGTATTTCTCCATTTAAGCAATATTCTGCTTTCCTAGTTCTCCTATCAATGTATATCGACTCACATTTCTCACATTGTGCTCCATCAGTGAAATTTATTCCCACTTGCTATATCGTTTAGATTCCTTCTATCCTCAAAGTATTTTTCCCCACTGTCTTTGAATCAAAAGCAAAGTTGACTACAATAAGTTTCATCCTTTCATCTAAGCCAATAGTATAAATTATAAAAAGTAGGGGGTCTGGCACTAATCCCGAGATACAGCATGCCAACCTGAAAATGATCCCTTCATCCCAACTCTGGTTTCAGTTAGTTAGCCCATGCATTATCCTGTTATGTGACATTCTATTGAATGCCTTCTGAAAATAAAAATATACCACATACTACTAGTTCCCCTTTCTCCAGCCTGCTTGCTACACCCTTAAGAGAACTCCACTGAATTTGTCAAACAGTATCTTCATTTCATATAAACTACATAGATCCTGTCTCAATTATATTGATTTTCTAAATACCCTACTACTATTTCCTCAATGAAGTATTCTTGAATTTTTCCAACAAAAAATATCAGACTAGCTGGTCTGCAGATTCTTGAATGGAGAAACCAGTTGTGGTTTTATAATCTGTTGGGATTTCTCCAAAATCTAGGAAACTTTGAAAGATCACCATCAATGCACCTACCATCTCTGCAGCCACTTTGGAGTACCTGGGATAGTTAAGTCAACTGTGATTTTATTTTCCTCTCCCTTGACAAACACAAGTGTTTCTAAGCCTAACCAGCCAAATGAAGATAACAAGGTCTATTTGTTCTCATTGCTGTAACAGGATTACCACTCTGCAAGTAGTGATACTCAACTGGTTTCACTTTGGGATTTTAGCTAAATGAACACTGACACTCAACTGAAGGTCTTATCTCATTCATATTCTGTATGAATCAGATTTCTTCAAAAATTAACCATTATTTTCTCCTCAAGCAGATGTTCTGATAGTCCATAGTGAAACTTGCAACTTCTTAATCTTCATCACCACTGCAGTTTCAGACTCCAACAGCTTGCCTGACATCTTAGACAGTGGTTTGACCGGTCTCCAAGGTGCCAGTAGTTTTCATTCTCAGCTACCAAAATGATTAGCACAATCTCTGAACCCAAGGCAGAAATCAAGGAGTGGAAAATCAGGTGCAGACAGCATTTCAAAAGTCTCCCAAGCAAATTAACATCCTGGTATCAGCAGAGTTAATGTATTGCAATGTTTGGAGTCTTGTAGTTGGTGGCTGTGCCCTGAAATATCATTCAAATAAAGTTGCATCATTTTAAGGGTATTGGTGAAAATGCATTTTCACCGAGAAGGGTGAAGGTATAACGTAAGCTTTCTAGTCACAACAAGTTAAACACAGCCAAATATGAATAGCATTTAGCAGGTAATGCTGTCGTAGATAATCTTATACTGAATGCCAGCTTATAAGACTGCCGTTCACTGTTCTCCTGGTTAAAATGTCTGTTCAGCTTTCTTAGCAAATCTTAGAAAAGGGCTGTTGGTGCTTCCTCTTAGTAAAAAGACACTATCTGGGGAATGGGTGCAAATTATATTGAACAGCTCAGTGTCTTTCTCAAAGAGCAAAAGAAAATCAAGATATCCTTATTTTTTTAGCTTGACGATACTAACAGAACACAAGGACTAGAATTTCAGTTGATTTGCACTACTGAAAAATGCTGAAAGCCATTTTATTGTCTTCTTGAATTACAATGTATCCAGAACAAGGTTAAGTGGGATAGTGATCCTAAATGGGCTTCTGACAACTTTACTCTCCTCCATATGTTGGATATTACCCTCTTTGCCTGTAATGAATGAACTTGACTAAGCAAGTACATCTACAGCAATTGATACAGATCAAAAACACATTCAAACGTTAACTGTTATAAAGCAGATGTAGCTGTCCTCTCTCATTAGGGCCCCATATCCAGGAAAGAAATTCAATTTTTGATATTATTTGTCTCTTGGAGGCCTACCAGTTCATGTCTCAAACTTCTTATAAAACTACACAGCAACAGGTCTCTTGGAACTATGGAGTTCAACAATGAACAACGGTTATTTTCAGTCCTCTTGTCATAAGAAGGCATCATAGAAAGGGCTGAGTACAGAGCAGAACATAATTAGTACTCAATTTTCTGGCCATCATCGCCTCCAGATCAGCAAAACAAAATGTATTGATCAGTGCATGAAGAATTGTATGGTCTTTGAACTGAAATGGCTGGAATCCTGCAAGGTGGGAGGTTATAAGGCTCTTCCTACTCGTACAATTGTTGAAGTCAGTAATTTCTACACTTTCCCTTACATTTATTCCATAAATTGATAAAAAGCATTTTGCAAATATGGAAACATAGATGGCAAAACCAGCATTCCCCCAGAAATATTCTCTTATTTCATGTCATGTGCATCAACCCAAGGGCCATTCAAGCACTCATTTGTTTTCCAAAGTATGTCCATATTTACCACAGAATCACAATTTGTTCTGTACAAAAACAGCATTTATGAGTCAGAAAAAATGTGGCAGTTTGGATCAATAGTTCAGTTCCTATTGGAGTATGTTAGTCATTATTCTTAGATCACAGAATGTAATGATATTTGCTTATATAACTGCAAGCATGAAATGTCACTGTTGTTGCTTAGATAGGTGATGGGAAAATAGTTATATAATATGTAGAGATTAAAAGGGGAAAGCCAAATGTACACGATGAAGTCAATCATTTGACATTCTATCAAAGGAAAGCATCTTGTCTAGTTGGTCAGTAACCCACAATAGATGCCGGAAAGGTCAATGCACATTCAGATATTGTATTACAAAAGAATTTTATTCTTACAATATTTCTGAAACTGTAGCCAGCAATCAAGCCAAGGGCATTTAAGTATATGATTATGATAGTCTATGGTATGTATTTGAGAAAGTTGGATAGTGTTAATCTAACTGAAGCTCAGGGTAAGGTACTGTTGTAATAAAGTTAGACTTTCCCAGAGATCAGCCATAAGCAGAGACCCACTGTGCTCTGGCTCCCTGTTAGGAAGATATTCGCCACAATAAAAGAGTTGGAGAATCGATTGATCTTTTTGAAGGTTGGCGGAGGGAAATAAAAGTTGATAGAAAAGCTTCCAGCTAAAAAGAAAATACCCTTGGTACTACTGAATCGTACAGATATACAAATTAAGTCACTTGACCCCTCAGACCATTTAATAAGGTCAAGGTTGATCAAAATGCAACATCAGCTCGTGGTCCTGCTTGTCCACATCCGCCCTGTCAACACTGTAGAAAATACTATACATTTCATTCAAGTCCCCTCTTACTCCTCTAAACTTCAGCTGCTGCACACCTAGTCTGTCCAACCTTTCCTCAAAAGACATTAGTCTAATACCCTCAATAAAGCAGCCTTGAAATTGATGCAGTGTTGAAGGTGTATACCTGCACATTACAAAGCACCACGATTAAAGTGTCCAAATGCATGGAATTGCCCATTTGTTCCCTAAATCAGCAATGCAGCCTAATCCGAGAGTACTTTTGTTTACAATTACGCCTGTCCTGTTGCTTGTCATCTTTACAAGTGTAGTGGGAGCAAGAGTTAAATTCTGCCATTAGCAGCAACTATGCACATACTTATATAAAAATACCCTGTAATCAGAGTAAAATACTGCAGAAATATGAACATAAAACAGTACAGCACAGGAACAGATCCTTCAGCCCACCATGTCTGCGCTGACCATGATGCCGAATTAAACTAATCCCATCTGCCTGCACATGATTCACATTCCTCCATTCCCTGCCTGTTCACATGTCTGTCTAAATACCTCTTAAATGTCACTATTGTATCTGCTTCCAACTCTCCCCGCCCCTGCACCTTCCCCCCCCCCCCCCCCCCCCCCCAAACTGGCAGCACGTTCCAGACACCTACCACTCTGTGTAAAAAACTTGGCACCTAAATCACCTTTAAACTTTCCTCCCTCTCACCTTAAACCTATGCCCTCTAGTATTTGACATTTCCACCCTGGGAAAAAGACTCTGGCTGTCCACGAAAAGTCAGGAAATACTGGAAGTACTCAGCAGGTCAGGCAGCATACACACAGAGGTAAACAGAGTCGACATTTCAGATCACCCAAGATCAGAGTTAATGACATGAGAAAACTGTGGTTTTCTCATGTCATTAACATGAGAAATTGTAGAATTGGGGGAAGGTAGGAGAAAGCAGAGAAAAGGGTGAAGACAAAAGTTGTTAAGGTAACCAATAGTTGTTAAGGTAACCAATAGTTTAAACACGGGCAGTTAGACACAGGAAAGAAACAAAAAGGAACAAATTGAAACTAAAATATCTAGAAAAAAAAATCTGAAATTGTTACATTCAATATCAAGCCCTTAAGGGGCAATGAAAAACAGCTCCTCATTTCCCACACGGTTAGCACCCCATCACTGGCATTCCTTACAAAATAAGAGCAAAAGTCGGCTTCTCAGCCCCTCAAGCCAGCTCACCATTTAATAAGATCTAATTGTAACCTCAACTGCTGATTTTCATCTCCCACTTTCTGCAACAAAACATGCCTGTTTTTTCCACTTTTCCAGTCTGATGATCAGGGACCACTGACCTAAAATATTAACTCTGTTATCTCTCCATGAGTGCTGCCTGACCTGTTGGGTGCTTCCAGCATTTCCAATTTTTGTTTTTTTTATTAATACAGATAGACTGTTACTCTGATGTGATTGAAATCCTGACTAAAGCATCTTTAATTTCTTTCCAATAAAATATACTTGCTCTTGCTCTGAATAGTCCCACTTCACATCTGCCACAATACATATGCAACAGTCTCCTGGTGCAGGTTCTGTAAACTGCTTTCTACTTCAAATTAGCTGCATGAATTGTAGTTCAAATGTCATCAGTTTTGCACTTCTACAACTTGATGGAGACCACCTCCAGATGCCAGCTTTGTGGTAGCTTGCAGGATTACTGGTAAAGATGAAGTATTGAGATTTGCTGCTGTAGATTAATTGAGTGACAAGTTATAAGAAGATGGTCAAACTGTGAAGGAAGTCAAAAACAAAGATGGGATTCAAGCTGTAATTTATGGCATCAAAACTAAATGCATAGCTCAGTCCTTGAAAATGCTGAGATGGTAAAGTGTTTGTTAAATCCTAAGATACTTTCTAAGCTGCAAACCTTGCACATAAAGATTTCCTCACTAGTAGTAAGTTGTGACTGACAAAGTCGAGAAAATGATGCTGAAATCTGGCTTCTACTGAATGAAATAAGCTCTGCTTCTGAAATACACTTCCATCAATGTCAAGGGAAGACAACTTGAAGCAAAATTCAACAATCATACATAACCTCATTGCACATTTAGTGCAAACAACAGTGGATGAATTTCTACCCAACTGCAGCTGAAACTGATAACACTATTTAGGTTTACACATTGCATTCCACTTCTGTTCTTGAACTTCTTCACACAGAAACATTTCTGCAATACAATAGAGCTGCTATAGGTGCTGGTCACCTTTATAGTACGTTGAGAAACTGGAATTACTCTACAAGTATAGTCTGAGTATAGCTGCATCAAAGTCACAGTAGCAACTTTGCACTTCTGCCTGTGGGAGTCTCCTTGTGAGCATCCATGCAAGTCAGACGATATCACATTAGTTGCCTACGGCTGGGCTGAGTTTTCAGCCTGACCCCACCAGAATAAAATGGTGACTTTGGGACTCGACACTGTCAACTGCTAGCTTCCTTGATGGGACATTTCCTCTGAAAGTAGAAAGAGTAAACAGTTCCCAAGGATGAGGCTTGTAACTCCACAGGGAAACACATTGCTGTATAAGCATACAGTGTTAACAGAGTACCAAAGTATACAAAAGCAAAAATAAAACTGCAGATGCTGCAAAACAAAAAAAAACCCCAAGATGCTGTAAAATAATCAGCAGCTCAGGCAGCATCCATGGAGAAAAATGAGTTAATGCTTCAGGTCAATGAACTTCCAAAAGAACTAAGAAGAGTTAGAAACCAAACACGTTTCAAGCTGCAGAGAAGGAAGATGAATTGACAGAACAGTGGGAATTCTGTGGAGATCAAGAGAGACTGATTTGATAGCAGTAGTGGTGATGTCGGCTGAGAAGTGAGGTGAAGGTTTGTTAAAACATTACCTCAACAACAGTATACAATGACTGTTATCATTAATAAAACTGGGGATTTAATGACCTTCATCATCCTGGCTCAGCTGATACCACCACTTTTTATGTCATTAAGATACTCTTGGTCTCCAGTTTTTCACAGACACTCTCTTTGATTTTACCTCTTCCTCCTCTCTCCCCCACTATCCTCCCCTTTACCAACTTCTCCATCTGATTTCTAACTTTTCCTAGTTATGGTGGAGCTGATTGAACTGAAATGTTAACTCTGTTACTCTCTTGACAAAGCTGCCTGGTTGGCTGAGTACTTCCAGCACTTTCTGTTTTCTTTACCTGTTTCAATCGGCCGGATAAGCACCGAAGGAAGAGGATAAAAATAAGTTTGGTTGGCATGTAATGACCAAAACAGTGAACAACATTACTGGGTGTAACGACTGGAATATGTAAAATTCTTGGCTGCAATTAGAAAGTCTGAAGGGAATTATAATACTAACTGTGCACAGCTTGGTCACAAGTTATTTTGAAAAGGTATGTAAATTATGTGGATAGATTCTATTATCAGTTTTCCTTAGAGAGAAAAGCTAAACTGATTTGTTTGACCCTACTAATTCAGTGTTCTATTGGGAATCAATAGAATTGTAATTTTGCATTCACTTATGTTGTCCAGCGATGTAGAGATGGTTAAACAAATACATCACTGTAATCAAAATTTCAAGAGATCATCTCACCGAAAAACAATAACTTTGTTACTGAGTAAAAATATGACAAAAATATAATTAAAATAAGTTAGAATTTTGATTTTTTTAAATATAAATCTTTGTTAGCATCATGTGTAATATATTTTCTAATCAATGTAATTTCACATCACTTGTCAGCAATATTTCATAACAGAATCAACCTTTCAAAAATTGCAATCGTATCCACATACACGAAAACAAACAAGTTTGCCCATAACTAGTGGTTGTTCTTTATTCACACAACCAAGTGCTTCCACTAAGCACATGCCAACAGAATAAAAATAAAATTGGGGAAGGGAGAGTCACATATTAACTTCCATTTATTTCCAGCAAAGATGATACACATTCTTTCTTGCAACCCTAGAGGGCTGCACTAAAAGGGGAAACTAAATAGAAGAGGCCGATATGCTCCGGAGTTTAGAAGAAAGAGACTGAAAGACACAAGGCTCTTAAAGGGCTTTACACAGTGGACAGTAAGTTTTAAATTGGGGGTGCAGTCCAACGTAACAGATAAAGATTGGACATTTTGAACTGAATGTAAATTTTTGAAATTTTCTATCACAGAATGCCAAGATGGTCAGTTGAGCACCTTTAAAACTGAGGTTTTTGAATCTGTGAAATATTGGATTTAGTGAGAACGTGGAACTGGGGAAGAACAGCTATGATCTTGTCAAATGGTGGAGCAGGCTCAAGGGGCTGTATAACCAATTCATTTATTTGTTTGTTATTCAGCAGCAGGAACAAAGGCTGACCGTTGAGATCCACCACGATCTCAAACCAAGATCAGCTAACTCAGCACAAACTAGCAATCAAACTTGGTGCCTTATCAGTCCGTATGGCTCAATGCTACATCATCTGGTATATTTCCCCGTTCAGATCCTGTGGTTCTAGCTCAATGTGGAACAATGGCAGAGATATCCTTGAGGACCAGGTTACTAACAAAAATATTCTAACTAGGAACAGATTTAAGTAACTACAGCATTGCAA
This sequence comes from Pristis pectinata, assembly GCF_009764475.1. Taxonomy (NCBI): domain Eukaryota; kingdom Metazoa; phylum Chordata; class Chondrichthyes; order Rhinopristiformes; family Pristidae; genus Pristis; species Pristis pectinata. The sequence goes on along the minus strand of NC_067423.1, from coordinate 6,870,557 downwards.
AAGTTATTTGGATTTTATCATATGAAACACAGGCAGAATTGTTGTTACATATTTTCACCTAGTTTTAAGTAACTCACACATGGGGGGGGAGGTGGGGGCGGTGGAATGTTGCGTTATAATATCACTGTGAATGCAACAATCTTTGTTTATGGAAACAACAATTTGCATCCACTTGGCACCAGGAATGTAGCAAAATACCTTAAGGCACATAAAATAAATGATGGTTAAAAAATTGGATACCAAGTTGGAACTGAGGAAGAAGCGGGGGGGAGAGGAAAAACAGGTTTGAAAGAGGGAAAACATGAAATATAGGAAAGAGGTAATGAACAGGCTAAGAATTGTAAATTATTGAAGTATCAGAGGAGCACAGGGTCTCAGATTAGGTCAAGATGAATTAATGCTGATATGAAAACTAGTATAATAGTTCTCATAGCTCAGGAAAGAATAGCAATAGAGGTAGTTACATATAGAATTCAATTTCAAGGGGTGCCTCCCAAGATTTGGGGTGGTATAAGGAAGGAAAAATGTAAACACCACAATCACAACTGTATGAACATCAAACTAAATCTATGCATTCTGACAATCTAATCTCTACCACAATACAATAAGGCAATACCAACACAGTAATTTAGAACCTTTTCCCTTTGCATAGAGCGTACAGAAATTATGATTAAATACTTAATCAAGTAAAAATAGATTTGGATTCACAGAACTATTTGGTACAAAATAAATAGGATAGCTTTAATTAAGATACTAACTGAAGGCTTTTTTAATGATTCAAGAATTACAGCATTCAACTTAATCTTAAATCCAAGTGGACCACAATTTGAATCCTGAAACTGGCAACGGAAATGGTGATACATGATTAAAGGGTATGAAACCTGTCTTTCTGTTCAGGATTTAGTTATAAGAACACCAAAGCTGTGCTATTGTTAACGACATTAGACTAAATGCAGCCAATAGAATTAAATCAAATTGCATTATATTTGGCAGTCTGCCAGGTTTGAATCGAGAAAAATGGTGGTGCACTATTCATCGAGGATGGCTCAAACATCAGCCAATTGGCTAGAGGTGAAATCACAGGCTCTAGAGAACTGCATTTTGAACAATGGGATAATTAAAATAAGTCGAGTAAGTGGTGAAAAACCTGAGGAATTACACAGGTTAGGAATCTATTTGTGGATGATTATTACACGTCCTTCCTGCAATTAAATGCTAAGAACACAATCTTTGCAAATAATTCATTAGCAATTGCAAACAAATCTATTACGCCGAAGCAACCAGTGGGTCTGTTCAATATGCCAAACTGTACAGAATTAACTCAACGTAATAAAACTAGAGTGTGGTAATACATGGCTTTCACTTTTTGGAGGAGCAAGGTATTTTCCATCGGACAACTTCAGTGTTGAAGTTTAATGTGACATAATGTGGAATTTTACATGAAGAACATACATTCACTAGCAACCACATAGACATTGTTCAAACTCATCTCACCCTTTTAAACCATGCAATTGAATATGTCCCAAAATCAAAAGTCCCTCACAGAGCAATAAAGAATTAAAACATTTAAAGACACGCTGAAATGTGGTGTAATTTTACAAAATTACATGCTTACATCACCTTAGGAGACTTTTTTTGTTTTAAACATGTATATTATATAAATGTAAACATTTCCATAATAGTCACATGAAGAGAAAGGAAATTTATGGTATTTGTTTCATAATCCATTTTCAATAAATACATGCGCACATGGTGGAATAAGGTTCCTATCCTAGCGGATTAGTGGATTTTTATTAAGTGAGTCACTTTTCCCAGTTACAAGTATAAGCTGACCACAGGCTCAGCTGCCTTATTATTGATCTCCACTACAACTTGCAGTCAGGAAAATGTGCTAATATTGTCCTGCTTTTGGAGTTTTAAGAGAAAAAGCAAGCAAAATCTACTCACTATTTAGAAAACTTAGGGAAGACCCATTCAACTCACTGCATACTTCAGATCATTTTCCTCAGGAAAAGAGATCATCAAAAGCTGTCTTCAATAGCAAGTGGTTTTCATGTACTTTATAATGAACAGGGATAGTAATTTGGAGATGAAGCACTCTCTCTTCAACTGCAACTTACTATAATGACACAAATTCAATTGTAATAACTATATTTAAAATTATATCTGTGGAAAATAGAATAGATAAAACCCGTTGCAGCTTAGTGCGGCACAAGTCAATACTACATCCAACAGCATTTACGGCTGCAAAAGTGACTGTACGGATTTTTCTTATAAATAATCTGTCATCTATCTGTAGGAATGGATACTGGTGGAATTCAGACTGTCAGCAATGCTCTCTTTGATTAAGGAAATACTGTACCTCCCGTCGACAATTATATGGGATGTCCGCAAGTTGCTTTGTATTTATCAAGCACAAATAAAAAGGCATGTGACCAGTCAGACCCAACTATAAAATAATAATTGAATTATTAATTGAAATAATAATCGACTATTAAACAGTTCCGGTCTCCGATTGGAGACTGAAATCCTGATACCCAAGAACTCCCCAAAACTCTCAGGTGTTGGGAGCAGGGGTTGTGGGGTTGGTTGTTGGAGGAAACACTCCTTCCTTGTTTTGGGTGAGTGTAGAAGAGGGAAGACAGTCAGTCCTGAAAATGACTACAAATTATAGGAAGATATTAATAAACTTGCAGAAAGAGCCAACAATTGGCAGAAGCTAACATAGATAAATAGAAAAGCACATTATGGTAGGAAGCACAGGGTCACATTACTTGGAAGATGCAAGTCTAGGTGTGGCAAAAGAACAAAGGAATCCAAGGTACAAATACAGCTGTTGCTAAGAAGTTGTGCCATAGGTTAGCAAAACAATGAAGTTTACTTATAGATAGATAAGCAGAATTGAAAAGTAGAGAAGTTATGGTAAACCTGTTTTGAACCTTGGTTGGACCACACTTGGAACTGTGTACAGCTCTAGTTACCATATAATAACACGGATAATGAGGCATAAAGATAGCGCAGAGAAGATGTAAAAACAAATGCAAGGTTATACATACCAAGGAAGGATGACCAGAAAAGGCAGCTGAGGAAAGACCTCCATAGAGGTCTGTAAAACGATGAAAGCGTTACATCAAATAAATGTGCCCATTTGTGGGGAAAAGCACTAAAAGCCATTGATATAAGATAGTTACTGAAAAATCCAATGGGGAATTCAGAAGAGTGTTATTCACCCAAAGAATGGCATGAATGTGCAATTCCCTGCCTCAGAGAACAGTTGAAGCAAATAGTATAGGTGCATTCAGGAGACGACTTGGGAAGCAAATGAGGGAGAAAGGAAGAGATTAGTCTGACAGACTCACATGAGGGAAGATGGGAGGAGACTCAAGTGGAGCAGAAGAGTTGGCCTGGGTTGGTTGGCCCAAATGGCCTATTTCTGTGCTGCAATCCTCGGGTCAAGCAACATTCCAATAGAAGGTTATTGACCTGAAACATTAACTCTGTTTTGCTGTGCACAGATTGCTGTCTGACCTGCTGAACATCTCCAATATCGTTTTGGTTTTACACCAGATTTCATCACATTTAACCTACATTTACAACAATTAGTGCACTCACCAATTTAAAAACTACCCCCCTCCCCAAAACTCCCTGCCATCAAACTGCACTGTCATGCACACTATACATACCAATCTGGTGCATTTCAGAATTATAACAATTACTTAATGTTATAATATATGGCATTCATATGGCAATATACTCCACAATATATGGCATTTCCTTGAGATTTCTATATTTAAGTAGGATTCCAGCAATGTTTAACATCTTGTGAAATGTTCACTTGAACTATGAAAATCAGTCAGCAGTTCTATTGTAGATTTCATCATATCTAAACTGGTGGGTATGGGAACATTTTGAGATGAATTATGAGAAATGCACATGTACAACACTGGTATAATTTCAAAACAGTGCTGACATAAGACTGCCCCTTTCAAGCAAGCACAGCATTCTTTTATTCTTAACCAGTTATTTTTTTTCGTGACTTAACACTCTGATGTTCCCTGCAGCTCAGGAATCACCATTTTCCCGTGAGAATTTAGTTATCTCTATGTTTATTCTTAGTACCTTCAATGTTGCTCTTAAATGATTATTTATTTAACTCCTTACAAGAAATGCATGAAGTAGACTTAACTGTTTTTGCTGGAAGGCTTACCCACTTATGTGCTGCTCTGAGGGGAGGAGAATCGCTCCTATCTAATTTTATTTGTGCCTTGCTAATTTTGTACTTGTGCTCCGGGTCCAAACTCACGTCCAAAATTAAATAACTTCCTTATCTGCACAACACTGATGCCTTCAGCATTTGAGAGAGACAGGGATCATATTTTCTTAATGGAAAAAAATGCCGGCTCTCCAAGTCTTTCCTTGCAACCAAAGCTAATGGAACCAAAGGATATTTGAAAAAAATATTACTGAATGTCATGCGAGGCTAAAAATCAGAGGATTGGACATGGAACAAATTATTAGTCTTATTCCCAGAATCACCCATTGCCGAATCCTCTTCAACACATCAATCCAGTTATTCTATAATGGAACTAAAGCTCCTGAATAGCCATAATTTTCCTTAATGACTTCCTCTGTCACCCTCGGATTTGTGATCAATTTACCTAATTCCTTAGTTCCACAGAACTCACAATAGAATGGATTTTCTAAATGTTACTTCAGTCTACATCGAAACAGAGGACCACAGTGCTCCTGGTCAGATTTTTGTGGAATAATGGAAAATAATGAGGTATAAGTAAAATCCCGTTCTGATGCTAAGTTAACACCTGATCCGACTACTGTAGTAAAAGAGCCATTTCAGACTAAAATAATTATCTAAGCAAGTTTTCAATATTAAGGATGGAAAGGATTCAAAAGAGGTTGACATCAAAGACTTCAAGATGAAGGCTAGCTCTCATTCTCGGTAATGCAAAAAGGACACATCTCACTGTGTGTTTTGATGTACATGTGTCTAATAAATAAATATCTTTATCTTATTCAGCTGTATTTGGAAATTTCCTCTTTTGAGGAAAACAAAAAGAAAGGGATTAATGTAGGATGGCTATAAATGGGGGTGCGGGGCAGGATTTTGATGGTCAGCACGGACTCGGAAGGCTGAAGGCCCTGTTTCTGTGCTGGCTCTCTCTATAGATCTAAGCATATAGAATACAACGTTTTTTTAAATCCATAATGCAAAGTAATTCATATCAAAGAACTGATCTGCTGTGATATATCCAACATATGAATTAGCTGTAATAAATCCTCATGTATATTAGTAATGAAACTTTGTGCTCAAAAAACTTTCATCATGAGGTGCTCAACTGAGGTGGTCCATGTTTAAATGTGCTTGGTAAGTGAGGGATTCAAAGAGTTTTCAAGTTCCTAATTAAATCTGTCAGTCATCCTCACTGTTACTTTCATCTTCCAAGCATCAATAGGAGTTTTCATGCTCAGTTGGTGACCTGTTGATATCACATTAAGTATTCTCTGGACATGCCATACTTAGTTGATGACAAAATGGATGGAAATCCTTGAACTTGGTTCATTTGATAGAAATAATTATAAATCTTATAAACAGAAGATAATCACAATTTGTAAAGAACTTCCTTATCATCTAAAAGTTCAAGAACAAACCATTTTCATTTTCTGTGCATGTGTTCTTTTACATTTACATAGATAATAGTCACTTCAGAAAAAGTATTCCCCAGCTGATAAAAAGATCAGTTGTGGGCTGAATGTTGTAATATTTCAAAAACTGTCATCTAGTACAGTAAACAGTGGGTTTCAGTGTTCAAATGTCAAGAAACCAATTCAACTTCTTGGCTTCAATCCAAGTAAAACTTTGGGTAAATTCAAGGATGTCAAGAAGAGAACCCCTCAGCAGCATAACAAAACACTTAAAGATTTTGCTGCATTTGGAAGCTCGCACCTGGAGTTCAGGTTCCAGTCAGGGAGAAATCTGAGCAAGGGTTGCAATTGGTACCTAGTAAGAACTCCATAGATGGTTGGAAATATAATATGATGAACAAGAATGGAGAATCCCTGCTGTTGGATTCGACTGTTTTAAGTAATTTTTTAACATGTAAAGTGTTTAATATACCTCAAGTGGCTGTCCAAGAAATGACCGCTTCCTAGCTTATTGGTTCGTCCATCAGGTGAATACGTGTTTTCTCACTGGACTATTGTTAACTATGGAGTACCTCTTATCTCAGGTATAAAAGTGTCGTTTTTTGCTAATCTCTCTCTTACTCTCTTCCCCCCCCCCCCAGCCCTAGCTCATTTTTAGTTCCCTCATCTCCTAGCAGTAAAGCTAGTGCCATGTGCTCTGTGACTGTTTCTTTGTTTTAAACTTTTCCAATAAAACTTTGTGAAGCACCAAGTTGTTTTCAACTTATTCTTGGAGTCCTGAAAGAACCTGGGCGGCATGCGAAAATAACCAAATCCAACACTGCTGAACATGTTAAATTAAGAACATTTTAACTAATGTTAAAGAGATCCTAAATGCGTTGGAGAGCCTTGATTTACGAGTTTGGTGGATTTATCCTCTCTGCAGTATCAAAACAAAATGTGCAAGTCTACCGCCTGCAGGACTTCCTATATTATCAGCTTGGACTGCTGCTCTGGATTTACAATGCAAACTTGCGGCTGGCAAACATTATTTTAGTCTGATGCGAAACTCACTGTGCAAATTCCATCAGGAGATAAAAGAGATTCACAAAGCTGAACTTGTGAGAACCGAACTGCTTCAAGAGTGGTAAGCTCAGATAATGTGGATCTGAAATCAAGGTGCGTATGATCACTGATGACCAAGATGGTCATCTAATTTTCCAAGAGATTAAATTAAGGGAGTTGTTTAATGGGAATGAATAGGCAAGCTTTATGTCCTTATAATTTGGCTTCTGTCAAGATACTGTCCAAAATACCCTCCTCTTCAAATTCTTAACTTCTGAAAAATCAAGCCTCATCATCAAGTAGAGAGCCCACTTACAGGAATATTGTAGGTCGGAACCTGCTGATGGCAAGATGGCTGTTTTATGGAGAACTACTGGCAAGCTGTAGTGTGCACATCAGTGCACTTCAGACTTGTACCTACTCACTATAGCACAGGACAAATACACATGCATCTGATTTGTTTCTCAACTGGACTCCCCACACCAAAGTTGCTAACCTGGGGGGCGGGGGTATACACTTTGTGTAAGTAGTGCAGCCCTACTTCTTTGAGTGGAATTGCTGACCATTAGAAAGGATAGTGAAGATAAGGTTTTTCTTCATTTTACTTCCTTTTACTGTAGATTAATATGTACTTTTAAATTCATTTTTAATTTCTTTAACTAGTTAATTGTTTTCAGCTGATCATCAGAGGTATTTGGAAATAGTATAAAAGGCCTTTGAGGTCACAAGCTGTCAGGCCTTCAGAGCAGTCCATGGGTAAGGCCTTAGGTTCTGCTTGAAGCCTACTTGTAGACTGCTTCACAGAACAACCCCAAGACCGCAAGGTCAATGGAAGCTGTGTGATCACAAAAGGTTAGTGTAGGTGGTGAAGGCAAGGTCCAGACTGGGTTCAGTATGATCCAGCCCAGTGTTGCTGCCCAACAGATAACACTGGTATCTTTTGTAGAGTTCATGAAGAATGATGAGTGCGGTCAACGTCTGTATCCTTGCTTATATCAATGACATATTCTACTACCACTCTCAGCAGTGGCTGATGTAAAACCACACACACCAAAACACTGCTAACAAAAATACCTATGCATCAATAAAATTAGCAATGAGCTCAAAACCAACCTCATGGGTAATGTCATTGCAATTTTGTGATTGATTCTTTAACAATTATTTATCCAACATCATATTATCCTTGGATTCCTTGGCTCCAATCCTTTGCCATTAACTGGTATGGAACATTCCCAAAAGATTTCTGAAGGTATACATTGAGCAGATGACCTTTGTTCATCAGTCAACACGTTTCCCTTGGAAGTTTAAATAGACATCCAACATTTCCTCCACATTCCAATTATAAAACCAAATGCAGAATTTTTCAAGGACAGAACATCTAGCCTTCCTTCAAACTGGACTTCTACTTTTCTGATATGGTTGCTCATATGGTTGCCTATCCTCTAAATACAATTTTCATGTCTGTCTTACATTTTCAAATGTTCTGACAAAGGGTCTCTGACCTGAAATGTTTCTCTTCCCACAACGTGGCCTGACCTACTGAGTATTTCCAACATTTTCTGTTTTTGTATTATATTTTCGAAACCTAACTCTTTACTATTTGCTACTTAGCACTTACCCTTGAACCTGAAGCATGCTTCCATTGAAAAGTCCTCCTGCTCTTCCTCTCTACCCAAACAATCTCACAAATTTGTACATTGAGGAACTTGCACTTTTGTGTGGAAACTGCTATAGGTTCAGATGAAAGTGATTCTTCAACACACCTTGTCTCAATCTTTCAAAATTGTGATCCTATCTCTTTATATTAGAACATCTATTTTGCTCTTCAGTTTAGTTTAGCCCCAACAATCCTTTTTAGCAATTGATCACTTCTGTATAAGGTACTTCCTAATATGTGTCTAAACTTGCCTCCTATAGTTTATGACCAAGCTTCTAATGTAGTACAAATTGAAACTTTTACCAAATCCCCATAACCAATGTGAATTTATTTCTCCACATCCTCCTGTTTAGGATGTTGCAGATAAAGGATCTGATGCTCGTTACAATCCAATTGATAAGTATACTTGCTTTGAACCTTCAATTCCAATGGACTACTTGAGTAAGAATCAAGAGATCAGATCTGTTCTCAAAACTAGGGTTGGATTTAAGCTTGAAAATTATAAAATATAGTATTTTATTTTGCAGATTCTGAAATTAGTTTAAGAATCATCAGGGTCGCAGTTGGATACTGCCGAAAGAGCATTCCTCATGCAAATATTGCTACAGAAATTGACGGTTAAAACCAAACAAATGATAAAGCCTAAGGCACATCTTAGCAGAAATGTCGGTACTGTCTTAGAATGTTTATTTTCCCTGGTGATTTATCACTTTCCAAATTCTGTTGGAAACAACTGCACTTAACAGGTACTTTAAGTTCAGCTTGCTTTCTCCACAACAAAATTCATTTTCTTTAAATAAGTTAAAAAAAAGAACAAATCAGAACACAATATATTCATTCCTCATGCACTCCTGTGCTTCAAATAAGCACTGTCATTACATGTGAGCTTAGAGTAAGCAGACAAAATCCAAGGAACAGTGCTAACTTTTGGTGATTCTTAGACTGAATCCCAGATCTCAGCACCAGTACAAAACATATACTATATTATGTTTCCAAACCTAAAATCTAACCCTAGTACTGGGAACAACCTCAGACCAGATCCCTTGGCCCTTTGCCAAATCAATGACTGTACATGACACCACTGGCAAATTGCCAAGCAACAGACTGCCAGCTGCAAAGTTTACTGAGCCTAAAGCAGTTATAGCACTCACTTATTCATCTTTGGTTTCATTCAATAAGTGGAAATTATTTTAATGCATGTCACATTTTGGAAACCAATTTGCCAACAAATTCCATAATAATCCCTTAAGTAACCAGGTGGCCACAAAGTTTAAAAATGTTCCTTGACAAATTGCCTGTTTAATAGATCCATGTAATTTTACACTGGAGTATCACTTCATTCCTTATTTTATAATTTAGCTTTGCATTTTTGGAAATATTTGATTGAAAAGCAAAATGAAGTGTTTTACCTTAAAACTAAATTGCATAATTTATACATTTTGCTCAAGACCTAATTGAATTCTTACTCCTATTCTCTTCTTTTTATTAGTATGATCAAATATAACTATGATACAAGAAGCAGTTTTCATTAAAAATCTTCAGATGCCCCAATCATTACATCCAAGGATAGTCTTGAGCTAAATATATCTGAAGCATATTTAACCCAATCCTTTTTAATGAAGTAATATTCGTCATGCTATTCTGACCATTTTGGTTCAAAGACAAAAAAAAACAATGACTACAGTACTATACAATCAAAGGGTTGGCTGGAAAAGAGTATTTTTGTAACCAGCACATTATATCCCACTGGCACTTAATATGGTGAAATGTATCTGATTCTTATTACAGCCAAACCGAAGAGCACAATCACATAAATGCTGACCATAATAGCCAAAAACCAAGGAACTCTGAAACATTACTGAGAACAATAATTGACTATTAATTCTATTGTTAGATATTTTTTATTGCACTGCTCAAAATCAGTGAACTGGATACAAGGCTAAAAGTGCGAATGTGCACATAAAACTGGAAGGAAGCATCACGTTAATAGGAGCACTGCTCTACAAAAAGCAAAACAATGATATGGCTAACTTTCTATTATTTCCTTTTTCTCCTACTGAGGTGTGGCTGAGGAGAGAGAAACCTACTTTGCTGTTGTCAGAAGTACCAGACAAGTTTCTCTTAATTTCTTGCTGCTACTTCAGAAAAAGATTCCAGAGTGTATAGATCAATAAGCAACATTCCCTCCCATTACAAGTTGCCACTTACCTATCTAAATTGAACATGACCATTGGTGACTAGATATTTCATACCAATCATGGGATCCTCTCTCTGTGCTTTCATTGTTCACCTATTGGTGGACAGAGCACACATATATTGGATGCTGCAGATGCAAGAGAGACTGAGAAGATGTAACTGCATACTGTGAGGAAGGTTAATGCACAGAAACCAGTGGTGAGCACGCTGTGCACATAATGAATTCAAGATGAGAATAGACTTCCGTGAAATACAAATGACGTAGATCAGTGGTGTTGAAAAGCCTGTATGTTTGCGACAAATTCAATGTAGTTGCACATTATAAACACACAAGTCTTGGAAAAGAAACAGATCCTTCCAAACATAACATTTAAGCATGGGCTACATGGAAAAAATAATTAACATCGTTGCACTGGCCACTATCTTCAAAAATACAACATTTCTAAAATAACATTGCAAAGAATCAAGCCCCTTGGCTAGAATGTTGATTATGCAGTTTACATATTGTCTGGCATACATAAAAAAAATAATCTTCAAAAAGGATATGGTCCATTGAGAGAGCTGTAAATTTCTGATTTTAGCTGCTGCTGGCCATTAAAAATGTTGAGTTAAACAATGACATGAATTGAGTACCTGTTTGGAAAAAAAGACTTGAAAGCACAAAGATTAATCAACATGAGCCATTCATGCGTATGCACATTTTGAACCCTTTATTAGTTACAGCAGCTAAAGGGATTTGCCTTCAAACCTTCAAGCAGACAGGTGGTTGTTTCAGTACTTCTAATGCTACTTAAGGTGGAGATTTATAATCGCTGGCAACAGCATTCCAACTCTAATTCAGTATTGCAACTGAAGAAGTTTCATGTGCAACTGTCGCAACTTAATTAGGCATTCAAGCAAAGCAAATAATTTGCAATGAGACATTTCTTCTTTTATTTCACAGTAATGCATAATTAATTGCAATGAAACAATGTACATTGTATGGATATCATTCTAGCAAATGAAAACATAGAAAACAATACCTGAGCCACGTATTACTGATTGGAAAACCACCACTGGACACAAACAAATGGTGGATATTACTTCCATTGTTAAGTGCGATTAAGTGGTCATTTTCGGGACTGATGAAAGTGGGCACTTAAGGCAAGTAGTTACTAAACAGGGATACATTTACTTTAGGCTGAGTGGGTTTTAAAAATCTACTTCACAAAATGCAAGGTATGTGGTAGCCAGAGAGAAAAAAAAGGAATACGGATACTTCAGGGAAGATCCAAGTGTATTAATTAGTGTAGGAGTGGCAAGGTAAACTCAACATCATTAGCAACACCACATTCACAAACACAGGAATGTTGTAACTGTGAGAATATTTGCAAGTTGTCATGACAGACACGTACCATCATTAGGACACTACTTTAGAATGTACAGCAGAGAAAAAGGCCGAACTGGTGTTTAAGCTCCCAGTTCTATTCATCTCCCCTTTATATTGATAATTTAAATTAATCAATTTCTTGAATATTTACTAGATGTGGGAAACCTAAAATAATGATAACACAAACTGAATTCCTTCAAATTCATTTGATGTAATTATTAAACATAAGCTCTGGCTCTTATACCTTTTTTCAGACCATAAGACAAAGGTGCAGAATTAGCCCATTTGGCCCATCGAGTCTGCTCCACCATTCAATCATGGATGATTTATTTTTCCCTCTCAACCCCATTCTCCTGCCTTCTCCCCGTAACCTTTGACGCCCATACTAATTAATAACTATCAACCTCCAGTGTAAATATACCCAATGACTTGGCTTCCACAGCCATCTGTGGCAATGAATTCCACAGATTCACCACCATCTAACTAAAGAAATTCTTCGTTATCTCTGTTCAAAAGGGATGTCCTTCTATTCTGAGGCTGTGCCCTCTGGTCCTAGACTCTCTCACTATTGGAAACATCCTCTCCTCATCCACGCTATCCAGGCCTTTCAATATTCAGTAGGTTTCAATGAGATCCCCCCTCATCCTTCCAAACTCCAGTGAGCACAGGCCAAGAGCCATCAAACACTCCTCATACATTAACCCTTTCATTCTTGGGACCATCCTGTAAACTTCCTCTGGACCCTCCAATGCCAGCACATCCTTCCTTAGACATGGGGCCCAAAACTGCTCACAATACTCCAAATGTGGTCTGACTAACATCTTATAAAGCCTCAGCATTATATCCTTGCTTCTATATTCTAGTCCTCTCGAAATGAATGCTAACATTGAATTTGTCTTCCTCACTACCAATTCAACCTGAAAATTAACCTTTAGGGAATCCTGCACTGGGACTCCCAAACAACATCCACTGACTCTCCTTTGTTTATCCTGTTACTTCCTTAAAGAATTCCAACAGGTTTGTCAGGCAAGATCTCCCCTTAAGGAAACCATGCTGACTTTGGCCTATTTTATCATGAGCTTCCATGTAGCACGAAACAACCTTAATAATGGATTCTAACATCTTACCAACCACTGAAGTCATGCTAACTGGCCTATAATTTCCTGTCTTTTGCCTCCCTCCCTTGTTAAAGAACGGAGTGACGCGATTTTCCAGTCCTCTGGAACCATTCCTGACTCTAGTGATTCTTGAAGAATCACTACTAATGCCCCCACGATCTCTTCAGCTACCTTTCAGAATCCTGGGGTGTAGTCCATCCGGTCCAGGTGACTTATCTACCTTCAGACCTTTCAGTTTCCTAAGCACCTTCTCCTTAGTAATAGCGACTACACTCACTTCTGCTCCCTCACTCTCTCAAATTTCTGGCATGTTGCTGGTGTCTTCCACAGTGAAGACTGACACAAAATACCTATTCAGTTCATCCGCCATTTCTTTGTTTCCCATTCTAATTCTCCAGCATCATTTTCCAGCGGTCCAATGTCCACTCTTGCCTCTCTTTTACTCTTTATACATCTGAAAAAACTTTTAGTATCCTCTTTCATATTATTGGCTAGCTTACCTTCATATTTCATCTTTTCTCCCCTTATTGCTTTTTTTAGTTGCCTTCTGTTGGTTTTTATAAGCTTCCTCTGCCCACCTGCCTGTCTTTTCGATAGGATGTGTAACCAAGGATACAAATCCAGCTGTGACTTTCAACCATGATTCTGTGATACTCACAACGTCATACCTGCCAATTTCTAACTGCGCTACCAGCTCATCTACCTTATTTCATGTATTGCATGTATTCAAATATAACACCTTCGGTCCTGTATTCACCACCCTTCTTCTCAAATTTGTCTCCATGTTGCCTGAAGTTAAATTCTTACCCCTTTCTAAACTTTCTGTCTTATTCTTTATTCTGGAGACTTCAGTAACCTCTCCCGTACTCTCCTTCCCTTTTACTCTATCCATACTTCTCCAATCTGTTGAAACGACCCCCCCTACTATTTAGTTTAAAGCTCTATCCACAGGCCTAGTTATGCGATTCGCCAGGGCCCTGGTCCCAGCGTGGTTCAGGTGGAGCCCATCCCATTGGAACAGCTTCCTCCTTCCCCAATACTGGTGCCAATGCCCTATGAATTCAAACCCATTTCTTCCACACCAATCTCTGTGCCACACATTTAACTCTCTGATCTTATTTACCCTGTGCCAATTCGCACGTGGCTCAGGTAGCAATCCAGGGATTATTACCTTTTTGGTTCTACTTTTTAAATTTAGTCCCTAGCTGCTTAAATTCCCTCAGCAGAACCTCTTTCCTTATTCTACCTACGTCATTGGTACCCACATGGACCATGACAACTGGACCTTTCCCGTCCCATTCCAAATTCCTCTGCAGGTCAGATGAGATGTCCCGAACCTGGGCACAGGCAGGCAACACAGCCTTCAGGTCTCTCGATCCTTGCGACAGAGTCTATTCCCCTGACTGTATGATCCTCAATCACAACTACATTTCTCTTCTCTGCCCCCTCCTGAATCACAGTGCCACAGTTCAGTTGCTCATCCTTCCTACATTCCCCACTCTCATCCACACAGGAAGCAAGAATCTCAGATCTGTTGAACAAGCTCAAGAATTGATGCTCCTCCAGCACTACCTGTTGGATCCCCCTACCTGCCTCACTCACAGTCACACCCTCTTGTCCCTGACCACAGACCAAAGTCGTTGAATCTAATGGGTGTGACTGCCTCCTGAAACACAGCGTCCAGGTAACTCTCCCCCTCCCTGATGCGTCACAGTGTTTGAAGCTCAGATTCCAGGGCGTCAACTTTGAGCCAGAGTTCCTCAAGCAACCAATACTTGCAGCAGATGTGGTCACCAGGAACCACAATGGGGTCCACCAGCTCCCACATCATGCAGCTACAACACATCACCTGATCCTGCATCCCTACTTTATTTAATTTGTTATAATTTGATGTCTTTCTATTTAACTACTATAAAAAACCTTACCTGTTCTTACCTGCTACTCACCTGTGCCTCCTTGCTGAAGCCTCTCGAGCCAAAGTTTCAGATTCCCACTCCTACACTGGCCCACTCTCACAATGGCCACTTCAAAATTTCACCCTTGCACCTCTCCTAAAAAAATTCCATGTACTTTCCCAATTGTTGCAATAATGAAATTACTTTTGGATCATTCAACTGATTTTTTTTTACATAACTTGCCAGGTTTTAACACTAAAGATGACAGCCTAAAATAATCAAAAGAATTCAACAGAAAAGAATGTGGAGGTTTGCACACATACCAACCAAACTAATCTACTTGCTTCTTCTTATCAAAACAATCAGATCACCAACACTGGGGACGTCAAAGTGAAGCCTATCTGAGATTATCTGGCAATTTAAATGATCAGGTAACCAATTTTATTCCTCAATTCCTAATCCTTTCTGATGAGTATTGCATCACCTGGTTTAGTATTTATATACGAGTTGCACACATTTCATTTGCTTTAGGTTTTTACAAGCACAAATCTGAAGGAGGTACAGCCACTACCTGAGAGCTAGATCTGTTGTCTCAAACACCACTGGGTATCAATTATATGTTGATCTTCTTCCCCAACAGAAGTAGGTGATACTGATATCTATTATTTGGTTATAATCTAAATTGATGCTAATTATTAACCACCAACCCAAACCAAAAGCTCAAATGCTCTGCAGGAAGGGAAAAGTTGACGAGCACCTAACAAATGCATTTTCTTTTGTACTAATCTATTTTGGAGAAGAAACAACTCCACATTTTTTGTACCTTATTTAGTACATACAAAGGCCAGGCTGTCTTTTTGTTAATGCTGTTAAAATTGAAGTTATTATTGAACTATTTAATTATTGTTTTAGTTTAATTATCATCAAGACAATTTTCCATTAATATTGCTCTAATTAGCCTAACAATATTAAATCTAATAGCCAGAAATACTAAGTATTTGAACTTAAACATAACATGAGAACTTAATTGCCATCAATGAAGAGGACCCAGTAGTACAATATGGAAACTGGCCAACAGTTCCCAAATTCTGTGCATATTATACTGCATTAACCTAGGTATGATGGTGAAGAAAAAACACTATGTACTTGTAGGGGTGATTTATATTGGGTCGGAAGACTTAGCTGTCAGTGGATTGTCCACCGAGGCAACAAGTCTTTTTTTTGTCCCTCAAAACTATCGGGGAATAACCAAAAATATGGTAAATACAGCGTGGAGGACATGTACTGTTAACACAAGCATTTTCTTTCCTTCACCACATTTTAGAGTTAATGCTGTTAAAACAAAGGAATAGAAAGCTATGTTTATGCTTTATGCTTGAAGTTTAAGAAGCATAAGAAGTTTATGCTTGGCTTTCACTAATACTCAATACAGTGGGAGAACAACAGGGTATCATGCAAGCCAATTTAGTGAATGGATATAACAGCCTTCGCACATTACTGAAAATCAAATGTAAAGTGGAACTCTCAAAATAACTGAGCAGCAAGATGCTCAAATCACTGAAAAATTCAATTTGTTCAATTATGATAAATATTAAACCTATAATTACTGCTGAAATGGCAAAAGGTATTACAAAAAAAAACAATATGGTGAAAATATGACAATTTGTCATGTGCTGGTTACAAGAATCATATAAATAGCAAATTCAGAATCCTATTAAAGTTGTTTTTATTTAAAGAAATGCAAAATCTCTCAAATAACTTATAGTGTTTAAATGCAGTTGGGGCAACTCAAGTCTTATAATTGTTCAACTGTTGACAAATAGTAACCAGGGTGAATAAAGATACTACCAAGTAATTAGAAAACTATTGGAAAAACTCTTATGTTTTACAATCCTAAAAAGTGTTACTTTAGATTATACTCTTTCGATTTAAAAAGAGTGGAAGAGCTATAATTCATTGCGTGAAGAAATCTGGTTTTCCCACATAAATTACCATAATATTTTATTTAAGCTAATGTGTATTCAAATGTTCACAAGTAGTATTCCACCCATGCCCTCCACTCAAGCAATACTGCATGGTTTGAGTAATCAGATTGTGATCAAGATCATCCAATTACACATCCAATACAAATGAGCATGAAATTGATTGGGAGAGATAAAAACAATTGTGGTAAACTTTCACAAAAAGGAATTTGGGGAGATTAGCAAAAGTATTCTATTGAAACAAAAAAGAAAAAAAAAAAAAAAACAAGGTCACTGTCAATGGTAATGGCACAATGTACTAAATATTAATTTGCACTTGAAATAAACACATTATATAAAATTATTTTACAGAAAAATAAACAAAGTCTTTTCTCACACATCTCCAACTTGGACACACAGAGCACACATTTTGAAAGATAATTCTGTTCTGCCACTCATAAAATGGGCCTTTTTTCAAGGCCAGTGTGGATGGCGTTTACTGTAGGCTATAAAACCCAGAACCATTCATTGTAACAAAGGTAAACTGTCCTATCCAAGCAACTGGAAATAGAATAGAAGCTTGGCTGGAGAAAACCATCTGCACACATAAAAGTGGATCTAAACTTTCTCACTTGACAAAATTATTTGCATTTCTATGAGATTAGCTGAGTTTGCCCCAATGAAGATTTGTAATTTGACAATATCTGTCTGTTGCTTAGAAACTGCAAGCAACTTCCTATTCTCCAGTCTCATGATTGGTCAAGCAGTTGTATGCATAATAGATTGTTTTAAACCAGTGATCCAGGTTGCACAAGACAATCAGTAATCTGTTCCATGTTCTGTGCTTTCTATCTTCTTAATCTGCCAATCTCAGTTTTTGTATGCAACTAATAAAATACAGAAGGTATTATCAAAATAATCTGCTTTTTCAAATTATTTATTGTTGCATGACATTGGAACCTTTTTGCTTAATAGCTTCCAAAACATCCACATTATTTTAAACTTTGCCCACAATCCTTTAACTGAACTAAAAGGGTCAAGATATTTTCTGGCAAATGGACGACTGTAGATTGGTCAAGTTAATTTAAAAGAATACCGACAAAAGTTTTAAGAACTCCATGCAAAGATCACTTTTCTACCGTTCCAATCATGGCTTTCTCAATTAAATGATGGAATTAAAAGAATTAAATATTGAATGAATTGTGAAAGTCTCAGCTATTCACTTTAATACTCTGCTGCATTACTAAAGCAAGGATGTTAGCAACTTTTGCCAATCAATGCATTAAGTTCCTTAAACTGGCATTTTTGTTTAATCAATCCAGTAATCTTTTTTTAAACCAACACAGGAGTTAAACTTCAAACAGTTCAGCAACTAATTAGTTTGTTGTCAACCATTCAGACTTTATGATACTTATAACTTATCCACGCTTTGACAATGAACAGTGCTGTTGTAATGGAATCTCTAAGTCTTGAAGTCATGAAAAGCATTGTATCAACACGAGTCTCTCCTTTTATAAGAACTGCCTGGGCATTTTAATAGATCTGTAAATGCAATCCAATTTGCATTTCATTCAAGCTAAATTTATATAAAAGTTATATCAAATAAAAGCATTGAACAGTAAGTGAACAAAAATACTTGGCAGAAATCATCTGCATTTAATACTTTTTAAATTTCTCCATGACTTTGCCTTCTGCTTTCTCTGTAATCTCCTTCAGCTCTATGTCTACACCCCTTCAATCCTAGCCTCTTGATCACCTCAGAATTTAATCACTCCATCATTGGCAGCAATGCATCAACTGCCCAGATCCCAAACTGTGCAATTCCTTCCTTTAACCTCTCCTCTTCCCTCTTCCTTAAAGACTCATTAAAATCTTTCTCTATGATCAAGCATTTGGTCATTTGCCCTCATATCTTATGCAACCTTTTGCTTGAGATTCTTCATATTAAGTACCTTGGATCATTTTATGATGTCGAGTGTGTTCTTTAATTAGAAGTTGCTGTTTTGCACCGTACAAGCAAGAAAAATGTTGGCAGCACACTGCCTTATTTGGTACTAAGTAGGGATCAGTGATTTCAGTCAATTTGTTCAAATATTCTTTTACTTGGTGAGACAAAATATAAAGATTTCTAAATATAGTACACATCCTGGATTGCACAAACCCGATCAAAGTATGTCAGACAGTATACCTAATACGAAGAAGAGAAGAATGATGGTGAATCTCTGGAATTCTCTGAGTGGAAGGTTGTGGAGGTTGGATCATTGGGGGTATTGAAAGAGGAGGTAGATACATTGTTGAAAGATCAAAGAATTGAGAGCGATGGGGAACTGGCACAGAATGATGCCTGGGGCAGATCAGTCATGATATAATGAATGTTCAGACTGGCTTGAGGGGCCAAACAGTCTACACTTGCTCCTGTTTTCTTGTGTCCTTTTGAGTCATGCAAAACACAAGATGACGTAAACTGGGAACTTGAAACAAATAAGAAAATCTGGAACAAAAATTGGTGAACAATACTCAACTGGTCAGGCATATATGGAGAAATAGAATTAACATTCCAGGTTTATAATCCTTCATCAGAAGACAATAACATATTTAGTGGTTGTGTGATTGGCAAATAAATTTCAAGTTAGATCAGAGAGAGGTAGTGTGTTTTGATAGGAGGTGTAAGCAGACAATCCACTTCTTGAAAACTGAGATCAAATGAGGTGGAAGAGCCAAGGAATTTAGGGGCAGAGAAGCAGAAATCATTAAAAAGAACAAAGCAATACAAAGATGGAGACACAAGAAATTCTGCAGATGCTGGAATCTGGAGCAATACACAAAAAGTGCTGGAGGAACTCAGCAGGTCAGCAATACAAACAAGGCTCAATTTATAGCAGACAAGTTATGACAAACTCGTGTAGAACCTTGGTTAAATTACAGAATATTATGCATAGTTTGATCTTCTTATCACAAAATGGACACAGAAGCACCAGAAGAGCCAGATGATTACCAGAACCAAGTGTTCAACTGTCACTAATGAATGAAAAGTCTGGGACTCATGTTATGAAGAGATATAACAGGATGGGCTTTGAGTGGGTTTCCACTGTGTTTTAAGAAGTACAAGAGGAAGAAAGCAATTGAAGAATGTATTAAGAGGTGAAATTGAATGAAGGGGGAGAAGTCTTGGGTGAAGCCAATATACTATTAGACAAGTGGCCTATGTGTTACAACATTCTGTGTAAAAATACAACTTCGTGAAATGATAGGGAAGATCTAGTTTGGAAAAATATATCAAGCACACATTTGTTTCCCTCTTTGGCCAATGATAGTTCCATGTTATGGCAATCAATTAACTCCTTACCCAGATGGCAACTTTTCATTTACGGGCACACATGGTGGGTGCAGGCAAGCTGTTCAGTTGTGCAGGGAGGCACAGTGAAGTAAAAAGATTAAAATTTAGAGAATCCAAGTGCTTTCTGGTTGACTGTCTGAACCGCTGCATAAACTATGGAAACGATATGCACTAAGCACTGATCTATTGGCACTCTTTGCAGCTGTGCTGGATGATGCTATGTGAAACCATCAGATAGGAGTCAGTAACATAAAATAATAGAAAATACTAGAACGGTTCAACAGGTAAAGCTGCATCAGTGAGGAGAGAAACCAAGTTGACATTTTGGGCCAAGGACCCTTCATCAGAGCTGGAAACGTGAGACTATAAGCATGTCTTAAATTGCAGAGAAGGTTGTTGTAAACAACAAAAAAGTAATAAACTGAAAGAGAAGGAAACACAAGAGACTGCAGATGCTGGAATCTGGAGCAACACACAATCTGCTAGAGGAACTCAGCAGGTCGAGCAGCATCTGTTGGGGGGGAGAAGGAATTGTTGACCTTTTGCATCAAAATCCTGCATCAGGACTAAGAGTGGAGAGGGGAGATGGCCGGTATAAAGAGAAGGAGAGTAGCTAGAAAGGATTCCAAGGCGATTGGTGGACTGAGGAGGGGTGTAAGATAAGTAGTGCCAGGTAGGGGAGGGGAGTGGGGGTGGAGTTGGGAGGCAGTGGCAGGTGGATGATAGATGGAGGCAGACAGAGAGAGAGGTAAAAGGGGAAAAGCATGGAGCAAGGTGGGGGGAGGAGAGGGTGAAGGTTGGAGACGGCTGCTGGAGGGAGATAAGCAGGAACACAAGGGGCTATCAGCGCTGGACTCTGATAAGTAAAGGAGGTGAGAGTGGGAACCATTAGGGGAGAGGTGTATGGAAAATGGAACCAGATTGGGCTGGGGGGGGGGGGGAATCTGTGGGTGAAGTGGGTGGATGGAACCAGGAGGGGGTGGGGTGCAAAGATGGGTGAAGGGGAGCTGGGGGGGCGGTTGGTGGGAAAGGGAACAAAAATAGGAGAACTGGAAACTGAAAGAGAAATTTGGAGAGAGAGCAAATGAGAGAAGAGAGAGAGAGAGTGTGAGAGAGAGAATGGACTAAATATTAAGTCTTGAGTACTGCAATGTGTCCAAGCAGAAGTATGAGCTTAAATTGGAGCAACGTAGGAGGCCCAAGACAGAGAATTCAAAGTGGGAGTGGAGTGGGATTAAAGCAACAGCTATATAAAACTCAGGATCATACCCGTTTTGCAAAATGGTCACCCAATCTGCATTTGGTTTCTAAGTTCCCTGTTCCTTTCAGCTTGAATAAAGATTGTTAGGATAAACCCTAAATTTTTAATAGAAAACCAATAGAACAGGAAGCAAGGAATTGGTTTTCCATGAGCACTGGTATCTTTTTTATAAATATAAGGGCCATTATGAAGAAAGCATCTAATTATCTTTCAGACTGCATTAGATTTTTAAAATTTTTTTGATGCAGGTGATTTGTTTTTAAGGGCTTCACTACAGAAATAGAATCTGCACTGAAATTAGAAAACATGTAGATTTCTCATGAAGGGTCATAGACCTGAAACATTAACTCTGTTTTTCCCTCCACAGGATGCTGCCTGACCTGCTGAGTGTTTGCAACACTTCCTCTTTTTATTTCAGACTTCCAGTATTCAGTTTTTGAATTTCAGATCTCATCTGTTATGAGCCAGGAATCCTGTGACCCAAACCAATGACTATCGAGGTCCCAAGTGTCATAGCTCCCAATGCATTCTTCAGTTCTTCTATAATGGATAGACTATTTCTGTGTTTTTTTCACAAATTATAACAAGGAACTTCTTCCATCAGTCTAACGCCTTGTTAAATTAGTACTTTCCAACGATTCTTATTCATTTTTCACTCTTGCAGTTTCCAAAGAATCCACAGCATGCAAATGTATTTTCCTGTTTTCTAATACCAAGTAAAAATCACAATAATTTACAATACTTTACTAGGGTTGTAACCTGATTAACACACTAACATAGTTTTCATTTACTGTAAAATTCTTTAACCTGTTTACTGGATAGTGTTAAAATAGCACACAGAATTTTTTTTTAATGGAGATCATGTTAACCGATGTGTTACTAGAGGGAGGTAAATCTCTTAAGCAGGTAATATTTTTCCTCATTCCATTTAGTAACTGATTCTACAGTCTCCAGCACTGGCATTACTCTAATTAGTTATCAGTCATCACCAAATCTCTCTTTCCTTGGTTGAACATCCGTTTCTCTCATGCTATTGAGCAGCACCTTAGTACTGTATGAAGTTGCTATTGTAGCACCGATTAAGCTGACTCTTTTAAGTTACCACTCACAAATAACCTATTGTTCTGCAGAGGCCTTGTAGTGAGGCAAAGTATTAAATCCTGGAACAGTATAAAGG
Source organism: Pristis pectinata (assembly GCF_009764475.1). NCBI lineage: Eukaryota > Metazoa > Chordata > Chondrichthyes > Rhinopristiformes > Pristidae > Pristis > Pristis pectinata. The sequence goes on along the minus strand of NC_067423.1, from coordinate 6,847,881 downwards.
CGATTGCCAAATATTCCTGCAATATGCTTTTCTTAGGATCTGCATGAGTTTGAATTGCTGCTTTTCAGCTCCTACACTTGAAAGAATGTACTTTTGGATTAAGTATTATATTTACTGAAATAGTCTCTAAAATTATCATTGGAAAGCAAGTTTTAGCTAATATTCATTAGTGAAATTTGCTGTAGCCAAAACCTTTTTCACTATCGCAGAATACTTTCCCACTGCCTGGTAAAGTCTGCTTTGATAAGCCTACTTTTAGAAACTTACTTCAAGGTAAAGCAAGATTATCCCAAAATATCAGTTCAATAACTGAATAGGAAGATAGCCAAAATGACAAAATATGGTAGTAGCCTCTTAAAAGAGCAAACACTCTCTGTATCCAATCAGTTCCATTAAGTAAACACCGTGGAAGCTATAGGGAATGAATTGGCTGCTGAGCAAATGCTCCCTGTAAACGAATAATCACACAAAAATGTGCCATACTTGATTACAGAGATCTTGACACCTTCTCCAAGTGCTGATGAGCAACAGCAAAACATCCCACTCAGTTTACTATTAAAATAGCATTACTTGAAGATCAATTGCATGGAATCTTAAAACTTAAAATAGTCACAGGGGAAGGTAGAAAGAGAATGCTGGTCATGTGCAATAACAGGTTAATAAGTCATCAAATCATGGATTAAGTTTCAGCTTCTCTCACTCCTACATCAAGACAGGCAGTGTATTCTGAAAGGTATCTTTCAATTTTGTAATTCAGAAATTATATTTAACTAATAACTAAAACTATTAAATTCAATTGAGAATAGGTTGTGCACTGTTAACTGGCTATTCTGCTGTAAAGGAATCTGCACAGAACAGGGTCTTTAATGAGGGTCATGATTCAGTTTACCATACACAAGAATAACAGGGCATAACCAATTAAGTGAGGCAAAAAAAAGCAATCAACCAGAATATTGAATCCCATAATGTTACGACTTTTCAGGGAAAAAAAGAGGAAAAGCTGGAAGGAAAATTAGTGGGGGGGGGGGGGGGGGGGGGGGGGGGGGGGGTAATTAAACTTCAAAACCTGAACTGTGCATTTTTCATGCAGTTCCCTGCCCTCTTATTTCTAAGGCACGTTAGCATCTACCCAGGAAAGGATCAGTTTTGGTCACAGGAACCCTTACAATGATTTGGGACGGTTCCAGTAAGAACAGAAAGGTGATGCATGATGAGTTAGTTCACAAATCTCCTTGCCTCTACATGAACAAACCACATTTCCCTAGCACCTGAGTATCACTCCCATTATCCACTGACTGATTGGGGCGGGGGGTTGGGGTGGGGGGGGGGTTCACTATAGTTTAAAACCAAGGTGAACATTACACTCTATTTTAATATTATGACCAACAGCACTTAGCTTTAAACCAATAACATTAATTCTACAAATATCTACCACTACGCATTTATGACTGTTCTGATTCCACAGCAGTTAGGTACAGTATGAACCCCAACCCCTCTGCATAAACAGTATTTAATTATGTTTAGAACTTATGACCAGAACATCAATGAAAATCTGCACAGAAAATTTATTTTACTTGTCCAAGTATATGCCAGACCAAAGGTAAAAGGGAAAAAAAAATCATTATGATATAGAATACAAAGGAACAGAATATTTTTTTTGTAAATCTGGACTTCTCGTGCCAATGGCAAGTCAAAGCCAGCATTTAAAATATCAGAACTAATCCTGACCAAAATCAGCAAACAAACTTGATACAAAGCAAAATAAATTCTGACCGCATTGATCCTAAACCTCTTATCTGTGCAAATGAAACGGTCTCTTTAAATTATGTGGACTTTGTACTGAAGAAATATTGAAGACTACAAAAACTGATAGCCTCCAGTGAGTGAAACGTAGAGAGATAAGAGCTGTAGAGATAATATTGGAAGGGTATATCAGCAGCAATATCAGTTAGTAGAAGGAAAACTATTGTGAAATTGATCTAACTCTTTTGAAAAACAATTGCAGGGACAGGAATAAGATGAATCTGCATATTAGTCTCCTGAGATCTGGATTTTATTCACTACAGTCCTCAGACAATTTACAAGAGCAACATATCCTCTTCATTTGCAGTAAAATAAAGACGGGTCCATTTCACTACGATTGCTTTTTCTTAAAAAAAGATAAAAATCTGATTAACCTGATGGTGCCCGGGTGGAGACAGAACTGAAGGAAAAATGTACGCCTTATAAAATGATTGCCTCTTCCCCATTCAACTCCATTTTACTTACCCCAAATGCAATTGAAATAGTTGACCTCCACCAGAAGAACCTTGATTTAAATTCTTTGATGTTTTAATCCTAAATAAAGTAATATTGGGCTGGATGGCTCTGTCCTGGTACATTTTTGTTGGTCTACAAAATTCTGATTTTAACCTCTGGGTACAGCTTTTAGTCAGCTAGCTTTTAATGAACTACTTCTGGGCAGCATTCTTTCTCAGCACACTCCAAGTTTAATTTTTAACCCATTCCATTCCCTAAATTCCTCCTCCTATGAAGTGTTAGCAGAGAAGCAGAGCAGCCATTTCTGTGTTAGTCTCTGCTTCAGAGATGTTTATAAATTTAAGACTGTGGTGTATTTAGGTATCTACAATGTTTCAAATCATTTTTAAATGCAAGCACACGTTTGCAAACACACTTGGATATGTGGCATGCAATCAGAGACAAAATTAAGGAGTTTCATTTAACCACTTGGTTAAGAAAAATGGGGCCAGAAATAACACTGAATTTAAAAAAAGATTAATAAAGACTTTCACAATGGCATTAAAATCTAAATTCATATGAACTATGAAACAGCAAAACATCAAAGATATTTATGTGACTATCACCCACAATCATGATACAATACCAAAGGAATTGTTTCTCATGTCAGAACATGTCCAGATTCTCACTTAAATGTCATGTTTTATTATTGATGATGCCAAATTGCCCTACCTTCCTTACCAAATTATAATGCATATTTCTAGATAACAAATTAAAAATTCAAAATAGCTGTAGCAGAAATCTGGAGAACATATTATAGATAACACTTTGTTATGTAAGTGCAAAATAAAGCCAGTTTCCTTTGAATATTATACAACAGATTTTTAATGTATGTGTAAATATTAATCAGGCTTTAAAATCCAGTAACCAGCCTATCCAAAGAAAGCAACAAAATATCTAGCACTGATTAGGAATTTTAAGATTGTCACATTTACAGTTTTTTAGCTCTAAAACAAACCTATGCAATATAAATCCCCTTAGCTGATGATTAAAATCAAGACTGGAGATCAGGGCCCATCTTTGAGGACTGTTGTGCACATCCAGCTTCTGAAGGGCTAAGCCAATGGCAAAATATTACTCTCATTAAGATCCCCCTTTTTCTACATTGATCTATATTTTAGGACAAGGATGGAATACCACCTCAGGTATACAGTATGCTCATTTTTTGAATTCAGTTTGAATAAATTGATCTTTAAAACACACTTATAGACCAACTAAAATGAAACAGTAAGTTCTAAAAATGCATTCATACAACTAATTGAAATGTTCCCCTTGCTGGAAAATGGCCAATCACTACTTGTAATGAATATTATCTCTAGAACTGGCGGTTCACAAATAGCCACATGCATATTACTACAAACATGCCCCGCAAAATTCATTCTCAGACAGCATTTTTTTTTATTTGCACTATTTATGTCTTGCACTGCACTGCTGCTGCAAAAACAACAAATGTCGCAACATATGTCAGTGATAAACCTAATTCTGATTCTGATTCCAAAGATGTGTATAGACATATCACAACCAAATTATTGTACAATTTAAATCTATAAGCGGAGTTGATACAACCCACTAAGCACACAATGAAGAAAGAAACCAATGCTTGCAAAGAAAACAACTGTAAAATTTACATGAAATACTGATTTTTTCAAAGCAAAATGCATCTTATTCAATTCATAAGATTTCACTTCATGAATTGATTTTCTAATAAATTTAATGCCACTAACAGATTTAATCCAAATATAGCATTTTCTTCAAAGTTCTTAAGACATACATATCCCAAGAGTATTTGTTCAAGTATAAAGTCGACCTAATTCATATAAAAGAGCAAGTATCAAATCTTCACCCACAATTTTGTTTTGAAGGGATCTATTCGTTACCCAAGCTTTGCTTCTGTTCACATATCAATAATAAAAAGGTTTAACATTACTTTGAGCTTCTATCTGGACTTATACAAGTGGTATTGAAGGATAAAGACATCTGCTTCAAGACATCTTGTTGACCAAGCAATTGACCATGAGAAACTTGGTTTAACAGCACCACCCAGTGTGTAGATATTGAAGTAGAGATTTGCAGGAAGTGATTTGACACAACTCAAAAACATTCCCAGAGTTCAGTCAGCTGAGTTATGCTTTTAACTTTGTATATTTACAAAAAGAAAGGGGATAACACTCTATCTGCTTTTATACTAGTCTAGGTCAGTTATATTGCAGCTCTCTTTTCGAGAGCAAAGATATAATCTGCCTCCTGCATCTGTTCATGAAATAAATGTCATTCCAACTTTTCTTTTAACTAATACTAGCAGCGTTTCATAAAACCCTTTGGTGGCTAAGAAAGGAATGCTTTATTTGTATGGGAGGCAAAAGTTTATGTCAGAAGCACGTCATGGTTCTACACAAAATTTAAAAAAACTACAAAACTGTCAGCACGAGAATGTGGAATGTGCTGATTTAAGGGCAAGTAAGCCACCAATGCAAAACTAAATGTCTATTAAAGATTTATCTATAGATTAATATAATTCAGGGCTGGGATTCAAGAGTTTTTGTTATTTGTCCATAATTAGCATTGGAAGAATACAACTGAGTTCATTCATAGAAGCAAAACGAAATCTAAAAGACTTCTGCTTAAGAATAAATATGGCTCACTTTGCATTAGTTTCCACATGTTCTTGATGTGCAAGGTAAAATATATGGAGTTAAAAGAGCAACTTGGAAGTAAACTGAGAGTTGCAGAGAGGTTAAGGAAGGCAGGGAAATGAAGCAAAGAAGCATAGAGATTGTGACAGATAGAGTTGGTGAATAGTCAGGTGGTGTGGAGGAAAACAAGTGTTACTAAGTCAGTCATGTGAAAGGAGTTTGACAGGCCGTGGGCGAAAAGTCTTCTGCCATTTGAAATCAAGTAAATAATTCTTTTTTACTGAAAACAGGGAATGCATAATGAATACAATTGCTCAGCAAAATTCCAAAACATCTTTATGACATTTATAGCTCTTGTTTTCTAAGGAAGAAACTAGTTAACAAAGATAGACAATCCTCGACAGCATTATTAAAAACCTACATGTTGAAAACTGGAGGATGGCTCTCCTTATGCACGCCTCATAAATAAGTCCCATTGATATACACATATAACCTAAGAGACAAGTAAAATCTCGGACTATTACCGGCGATGTGTATTTGCACAACAATGGCTTCCTAATTCAGGCCAATAGTAGTGTTTTACCTTTTCCAAGATAGTCTTCCTTTATATACCAATGTCCCAGTCCCATGTGGCGAATTGACTTCAGCCATACTGGGAAGTTCTACAGCATCCATTCATTGATAGAAGTATTCTTTTAAAGAACAACGGCAAAAAGGCTGTCATTATATTCATGAGGCTTAATATGGGAAAAATATTTATTGCCTCAGAGTTGCAACATGTTAGAGGCTTAATAAAAAATATATAATGTGTTTTCTCCATCTAAATACAAATTATTGTCACCGACAGTGCATCTTGAGTAAACACATAATGTTACTAATGTTGCAGTTTTCTCAACATCCTTGTAAAACTTCCAACAACATAAATCTACAGCAAGCTATGGTGAGGAAAGGAGGGTTATGCCTAAATTCGCAATAACCTTATTAAAGCAGAATATATTGCACACAACCGTCATCTAAAAGCTTAGTTATAGCAGTTGAGGAAGCTGGGACTGAGAACAGATTCTTCTAAAATGCTGCGAACATTTCTAGCCAATGGTTATGGTCTTTTCAGTGGTCAGAAGTAGTTCATTTTGAACTGAGGGAGTCCAGCTGAGATGAGTCACCTATCAGGAAACCAACATTATTTACTGTGCTGTCAGAGGGTAGAGTGAGCCTAAAAGAATCTAATCCTGCTCTTTTAAATTCAAGCCAGGCATTCTTCTCCCTAAACACACTGGAGCCAGGAGGAAATGAAAAGCGATCCTTCCTGAGTTCATGTGGCACTAGAGGTTCCTGCATGTCTCACTCAATTGCCGGTTGGTCCTGAACTATTATTTCCTGTCAACTCTTTCTTAATAGCGTGTGACAGGGATAATTAGTGTTCTACAAAAGGAATGGAACGAGACCTGTAGAATTCTTAACTAACTCAAAAATGTCTGTGCCTGTGACCCTCACTCACTAAATGTAGGCAGTTTTACTTAAAAGGAATGCTACCAGCGACAGGCAGACAGGCCATACTCTATAGTGGACTCCTGCCGACTGTAGAGTACAGTACCCTTCCTGGTCCCAGCAGCATGGGATCCCCACACTGTCATGCAGCTCTACGCGTTAATGTTGGGTCTCCCAGTATCTGCAAAATATCCAAAGGAAGATTCCAGTTGCCGGGTCTCCGGACTCGAATGAATCTTGGTTTAGAATAAGAGCAGCAAAGAAAGCCAAACAGTAGACAGCGCTGCTCAGAGGTCAGAGGTCTCTGTTTGAGAGCCACTTCCCCAGGACCCCCAGGAGTTCTCCCCTTAAACTCAAGACCTCCCATGTAAACAAGGTGAACTTTCCACTTTTAAAAGTGAATTAAGTCACTGCGATTACTCCTAATTAAGTGCAATTAAAACCTCAGCATAGCATATTGTTTTATTAACATTTACACCATTCAGCATTTCTCTTGATAGGATAATTACTATAAGACTGGATGCTAATGGAGAATTATCTTTTTTGTAATATTGGGGATGGACATAGCGTAAGATAGAATATTAATAACAGTACGCACCATTAATAGATAATTTTAATTTGATTGAGTCAAATATTTAATATTCAGTGATATCAAATAAGTCTACAGTGTAACCAGCAAACGTTGAACTTAATGCTTCTCCTCTCAAGCCAATAATTCGTACTATTCCACAAAATATGCCTGAAGTGAAATTAATTTAGTTTTCAGAGAAGTTGTTTATATTGCGCCCAATCCAGACATTTCAACTGAATTTTATTGGATTTTTTCTGATTCAGAGTCTCAATTTGACCTTGGATATTATCGAAATCGAGGGGTATGGGGAAAGTGAACCCAAGGTACAAACACAGCCATAATCTTATTGGATGGCAGATCAGACACACGGGGCTAAACATCCTATTCTTGCTTCTATTTCTTATGTTTCTTACACCACTGTGCTTTAATAACAATAGCTCAGAAATATAACCAAATGTGAGCCAAGAGTGCCACCTTCAGGACGTGAAGCAATCTGCAGTACCTTATAAATAAATAACTGTCGTATTTAGAAATTAAATTAGTTTACATAAGAAAATATCAAAATGAATATAGAATTTACACATCTAAGTCCATAATAGCAAATTATCCCAGAGCTGAATGAACATTAGAAAACAATTTTGTGAACATGGAAAAACTAATATTTACCAATTTACCAACTAACCTGTCTTCTACTAAGTCTCTCACAGCATGGTATCTTGCTAGGTTTTTGTAGTAAGGTGGTAGAAAGAAACATACTATTGTCACGCCACATAGATAAATTGTTAGCTGATTGCCAAAGAGCACTGCCTATGCAGGTGTCCTGAAATATAGGTTTAAAAACAATTAGCCTAACCAAAATAGATTGCAACAGAAGTTATCATGTCCACTTGCGATCAGAGGACACATTCCATAAAATCAGGTAAATGGTTTTTTTTTGCACTGTTTAATTTCATAGGAACATTAGTCACAAAGTTAATCACTAAAGCCAAATTCTGAACAAGTTTATTAATTCCTTCTCACACTTGACTTACCTAAGTGGAGTCCCATTTCTCTACAAAGGGTGCTGGACAACTTTACGATCTGCTTTATTTCCTGCTTGCTAACAAGGGTCAGCATCTGAAATCCTGACATTCTGAAATTTACTCTTCATTTTACCTGTCTCGTCTCATTTTTATTTAAATCCATCCTCTCAGCAGAAAAAACTTTTTTTTAAAAAAAGAGACAGACTCAAAATTCTTTTAAGTATTCAACATAATGAAGATGCAAAACGCAGGGAAGTAGATTAGAGTACTGTATTGAAAGTGGAGGGTCCATAACACTGCTGGGCATGGTTAGAATTCAACAAGTGTGGGGTGAGACTCGAGATGAAAAGGAACGATTGTCCCAGGGTGGTGGTGATCCAAAACAAATTCCCAAAATAAAGCAGTTAATGTCGGTATCAATCAATTATTTCAAAACAAAATCAGACGTTGGAAATCTGAAATAGAACAGAAATTGCTGAATCAGAAAAAACAGAAGGACCTTTCAGCAGAAGAGATTTTTGATGAAAGGTCAACCACTGAAAACATTAATTTTACTCCTCTCTCTACAGGTGCTGCCTGACCTGCTCAGTATCCCAAGCATTCTTTGTTTTTGCTTCAAGAAATGAACTGGGCAATAATATATTTAGAAATGAGGTTGAAAAGTTGTGAGAGAAACAATTCCAACACTGTTTGTCTGCAACACCAAACACATATTATCCACTTAAAGCCAACAACTAGGGTTGAATCGTAATTGGAGCAAAGAAAAACATTCCAAACAAATACAGAGAATGCTTGAAACACTTACAGGTCAAGTGGTATCTTCAGTCAGGAGAGAACCAAAGTTGACATTTCTGTTCAAGGACCCTTCCTCAGAACTGGGAAGGTGAGCAAATAAATATGTTAAAGCTACAGAGAGGGGAATGGCAGACAGAACAGAGAGAATGTCTGTGATAGAGTGCAGACCAAAACTGAAGGTAACATTTACTTTAAACACCAGCAATTTGAAATAAAAGAGAAAAAATGAAGCAAACTAAAATAGGGGCAGGTGACTAAAAGCTCAGACTTAACCTTGTGAACCAAATTGAGTTATTCTAATAAAAGGTCACCCAATCTATGCTCGGTTTCTCCAAGGTAGAAGACACCGCATTGGGAGCATTGTAGCAATACACTAAACTTGGAAGAAGTGCATGTGAACTGCTGCTTCAGCAGGAAGTATTTGGGTCCCTGCAAGTGGGAAGGGAAGAGGTAAAATGCAGGTGTTGCATCTTCTGCCATTGCATGGGGCGATGTCGTGAGAAGGGGGGGTGGTTGACAGAGATGGAAGAGTGAACCGTGCAGAGGGAAAAATCTCTTCAGAGTGCTGAAAGGGGACGAGAAGAGGAAGAGAAGATGGAAGTGGCAGACATTTTGGAGATGAGTCTGTGAATGTGGAGGCTGGTGTAGGAATGGATAAGTATCTAGATGCTCCGTTAATTAAGGGGTTCAAGGAAAATTTTCCCTTCTGTATTTATTAATTCATGATGGGAGCAAATAGCATGTGATCTAGTAAATCTCTGGAAATTACATGCAACTTATCACTATATTACATTCAGCCAATTAGATTTACAGGAGCCTGTAGACCCACACCTCAGGGTTCAACAGCTTCTTCCCCGCTGCTATCAGGTTCTTGAACTGACCTGAAAAACCCTAACACTACCTCAGATTATATTTCTTTTCTCTCCCTCAATCTTGCACTAATGCTGTTGTGTTTATTTTGTTATTTATTTTTGCACACAAGTTGTGTATAATTTTTGTTAATTTGAGCTTGCATTAACTTGTTTGTCCTCGTTTTGTAACATACTGTGCTGCTACTAAAAAATGTTAATTTTCATGGCATCTATACCCTGTGTATGTATGCCTGTGACAACAATAAACTTGGAACTTGGAACTTAGATTTTCTTCTTCCATTGCTGTCCACACATACCTATCACCCTTTGCTTTGCCCAAACGCATTGGCTCTCCATTATCCATCAACTAAATGTCAAGGTATAGGTCTCCCTCTTAAACCCTTGCTTATTCCATTTTACACAGGAATATAAAGAATGAGTAGATGGACTAACCAGTCACCAGCACTGCAAGATTCCAGAGGATTCTTCTTCCTGATATATGTTACAGATAAAACTGTTGCTCATCTCCTCTCCTCTGCTGCTAATCATTATCCCCAATGTCACCTCATGGATGCCCCTTCCAAAAATCACTTTACTTGCTTTATTTCAGAAGCCTCTAAAAAAAAATCAATTTTCTGAAAGCCCATGCTTTAATTCTTCCAACCTTAATTTTCATTGTTCCTCCTTGGTAGATTCTTCAATTTCAAAAATGCTCCTGCAATTATATACAAATGTAACAATCTCTTCTTAATTTTATCTGGCAATGAGGGGCTAATGGAAAACTCATTCAAGTACATAAAAACCAAAGGTCACAGCCATCTGTAATGACAGTCATTCACACAATAACAGCATTACCGAATTATACTTCTGTAAATAGAACTTTGAGTGATGTAGGGATTGATGAAGATATGGTCAGTGCTTCTATGAACCTTCCTCTCTTCCTGCTGAGTTCCATAAGCTGCAAAAATAATGTGTTGATCTTGCTCCTCCCATCCCCAAGATAAATGCTGGTGTCCTCTATTTAATTCATTCCCTGCTAGCATGACAAAACTAGTTTACTCCTTACTCCCTCCAGCTCATACAATGTTCAGCCACGACTAAATTGTTCATCTTGTGCAAGTGACAAAGGATGAATTGTCATCCCCACAGTTACTAATGAACATGGCCCTCGAATTAACAATGCATTGTACTCTGATGAATGCAGCCACAGTATCCAGATGCAAGATCAGATTTTAGGTTAAATGCAAAAACACAATGATATTGGAACTTAAGACAACCCCATCGGCTGTCACTGTTAACTCTCACAGTACCATCTGCTGTGTTTAATGGCAGGAGGGTAGGTGACATTTCTGGCCTTTCTTCACCCTCACCATCTCGCATCCATTTAAATGGTCTCGAGAGTCTTTCCATCAAACGCACAGTTGTGGATTCATCTGGAAATCTGAGGATAGTCAGATTCTATAATTCAATTACATGACTGTGCTCGTCATTTTTGCTCAGTCAAAGAACATATTCCACAATATTCTTTTACCGCAAATCCTTCACCTTGCCAGAGCAGAGTACAATTTTGAAGACCATGGCCAGGCACAGCAATCTGAACTATATATTGCTCGGAGTCTTAAGCCTCTGAATTTTAACTGTTAGTTGAAAGCTGCATTGCAGGCAGTGGATTAACCTGTACATACGCCATCAGTTCCTACAGATATTTTAATAAAGTCAATCCTTATAGTAATTTGAAAAAATCAATACCATCACGACCCCCATATCCACACAACTACATAACTGTTGCAATTTGCCTCAACTAATTTCACTAAAAGTAATCTAATTGACCTTAACTTTGTTGCCTTGCCAAGATCCCTCAGGCTTCAACACACATTGTCAAGGCTCTGTGTTAGGCATGGTCATTGAGTTGATGCTACTGGGCAATCATATTCCAACAATGACCTCTGCCTTCAAAGTGGAGAAAAAAATTGGACAACTCCCAGTTAAACACGTTCTAATTAAAACAAGAGGAACTGCTATTAATGTACAAGGACCTGCTTTTTCTATAAGAGTATTGGCACCACCGTGGCCAATGACAATTTCCGAATAGGCTTGATAGATACAACAGCCCATTCCAATTTACTTAAAAATGATATTGGATATTAGTTCAGTAACGTACCTAACATTTCAGTTATCAACATTAGGCGACTAAAGTGTTCACTCACTTCACAGGGTAAAGCATAGGTAGCGGAATAGACACTGTTCTCTGCTGCAAAGACAGGGTCCCAAAAATTGTTGCCTGCCTGGTGTTAGGGTTAGGCACACCTCCTCTGGGCCGGAGAAGCACTTGGAGTGGGAGGGGGAGGATCCAATTGTCATGGTCCACATAGGTACTAACTAGCAAGGCAGTTCTACTGAGGGATTATGAGCTCAGGGCAAAACCGAAAAGCAGAACCACAAGGGTGATAACCTCGGGATTATTACCTGAGCCACGTGCAAACTGGCAAAGGGTAAATAGGATTAGGGAAATAAATGTGTGGCTCAAAGTGTGGTGCGGCAGAGATGGGTTCTGATTCATGGGGCACTGAATGGGGATGGAGAGAGGTGTTCTGTTGGGATGGGTTTCACCTGAACCTGCAAGGGGACACAGCTACAAAATAAGGAACCAGTGTCCTGGTGAATTTCATAAATAGGGTTGGAGACTTGATTTTTAAACTAAATGGGAAAGGGGAGGGCTCCTAGAACTGGGGTCCTTACTTTGCAGCTATGTCTTTTTGGAGTTTAGAAGAATGAGGGACGATTTTATTATACATGATCCTAAGGAGGCTTGACAAGGTAGATGTTGAGAGGTTTCCACTAGTGAGCCAGTCACAAACAAGGGGACAAGGCTATAAAATAAGGGGCTAGTCATTTACAACTGAGGTGTGTAGCAAGTTCTTCTCTCAGAGGTGGTGAGTATTCTCTGGAATTCTTTGCCCCGAGGGTGGTGGAAGCTAGATCATATATTTAAGGTGGAGATAGATAAATATTTGAAAGATCAGGGAATTGAGGGTTATGGGGAATCGGCACAGAAGTATTTCAGGCCACAGGTTATTTGAATCCCTGAAGAAATTATTAAGCAAATGCTGTGCTGGGTTGCTGCAATAGATACAGTAACCCAACTAAAAGCATAATCATCCTATTCTGATCATACACCAGGATAGTTTGATTCATTAATTAAAAAACATTCACTTTCCACATACAAATAAGTGTCTCACTCCTTCTGATATAAAAAAACAGATTTTGCTTAACCTTCACGTTATCTCCCTTTAATAACAAAAAAAATCAAAGGTTGCCTAAAAGTTTGTTAAAGGGATTAAGCCTGAACTCCTGGTCAGTCTTCTGTAAAACCGTCTGATTATACATCTGCAATAAATAATTTGCAATTTAATTATCAATCGTCCCTGCTCCAGGCTCTGAAAATACCAGTAGTAACAGCAACTTAAGTTCCTTCAAAGCTGCCTTTTGCCTGGCTGAAAAGCAATTTATGCTGAAGAATGGCCCAGAATTTCCACAAAAATCATGTCAGTTGTATCTGACAACAGATCCCGATTATGCTCTTGACTTGCCTCCTCGCCAGTCCAGTGGTGAAACCAGACCTCCTGCAATTTTCCAGCAATTACGCAGGAAAATCTTCTCACTGTACCTTTGCATCCATTGGAAAAGACTGAATTTGAGGGAGAGAGATGGGTTGCAGGTGTCTTACATTTTTCTTTTGATTCATTTGTACTTATTTTCTAAAGATTATAAAACTGATATTTTAATGCTATGATTTTTACTGGTTAATAAATGTTTGTGATATTAACAACCAGATGTGAAAGGCCATTTGTGGATGACACTTGTTCATGGTCTCGATACAAAAGGATTTGCCATCACTGATCAGGTCAGAGATAGTTTTATTGGGGAGATTTGCAATGGGGAGTCTGCCCAAAGTTAAGAGAGGATTCAACAAGAAATTGGCTGACAATTGAAGGCAGTGAGTTGTTCCAAGGAAATTGGGGCTAAGTTTTTTTGAAAAAGGTCGTTCGATATGTGTGGTTTGCTCACCACAGCCGAGACCCTTTGCTGGTATCATTAAATTACTTTGAGTGCCTAACACAGGAAATGACACCTTACAGACTGCACACCAGAAGAGAATAATAGGTATACTTGGCAGTGGTAATTCAATTGTGGAGATCAAATGAGTTAAACAAGTAGGACTTTAAGAGTTTTAGCTGATCACAAATTGTTAAAACAGCTTTTACCACACTGGTAAAATTGGGGATTCATTTGCTATTTCTGGCAAGTAGGGATTATAGGTGCTCTCCGCATCCATGTTGCACGTTGACAACATGCAATTCAACCAGTCCTGTGTTGAAAATAAAAAAAACTGCAAATGCTGGAAATCTGAACTCAAATCAGAAAATGCTGGAAGCACTCAGCGGGTCAGGCAGCATTTGTGGAAAGAGAAACAGTGAGCGCCTCAAGTTTGAGACCCTTTATCAGAATTGGAGAGAGGAAATGTTAGTTTTCAGTAGCAGAGATGATGGGGGAAGAATAGGTAGAACAAATGAAATATTTCTGACAGGGCAAGATCAAAAGAGTTAATATAGCAGTCAGAACCAGATTATGCTCTTTAGTCTGTGTAATGTGTTGTTGATAGCAAGGTTGTGAGACATGCCCAGCAGACCAGACTTAACCAGTTGCACAAGAAAAAGCCAAAATGATGACAGGGAGAAGGGGCCAGTTCTAATTGTTATGGGTCAGGTTGCTATTTGGTGAATGTCCCTTTAAGGCACCTGGACAATAGAGTAGTAGTGTGTGTGCGTGGTGTCATCAAGACAGCAAGAAGATACAACGTGCTGGCTGTTTTGCTCAGTGAGTCAAAGTGAGGAGGAGAGGGAGAGGGAGACTGATTGCTGGTCTCTGTATTGATGGATGAAGAACAATAGCTGTGTCTGTCACTACAATCCCATGTATGGATTTTTGGAGCAAACAAGTGGAGTCCACTTTGTCGTTAACCTGTACAGGGAAACAGGTATTTCTGTGGGCCGCCACGTATCGAATGCTTTTCGGGGTGGCAGATACTTTGGAACAAAGTGATTGAGGTGTCATATGGGTTCCATCGTGGAACATGCGGATTTCGTAATTTCTCTCTATATTCTCTCTACGTTTTGTTTTCAGTCAACAGTGGTTTTGCAAAAGTCTTTGCTCACGTTTCATCTGATGACTTGCTGAACTGAACTTTGAGAACTGTTCCTAGACTTGGGGTTTGGGAATTTGCCACACATATTTTGAGTTTAGTTTTGGGGGTTATGTTTGATATCTGACGTTTTTACTTTTCTTATTATTACAAGTAGCTATTAACAAAATAGTTTTTAACACTTGTACATGACTCGGTGTGTTTCTATTGTTGCTGGTACGTAACATAATACAGACAGAAAGGGTTACCCAAAGTTGGAGAATTCAATATCAAGTCTGGAAGACTGCAAGTGCGCCCAACAGAAGATAAGACGTTGTCTGTCTCCTCACTGAGGAATCCAATTCCCTCACTTATCTATTCTCACCAAGTTCCCATTGATTATCCCCAGATCCTACCACTCACATTAGGGCCAATTTACTTACCAACCTGCATGTCCTTGGAATGTGGGAGGAAGCTGGTGCCCCCAGAGGAAACCCGTGCACTCACAGGTAGAACGTGCAACCTTCAACACAGGCAGATCAAGACTGCCTGTGTTGTTGCTAAAAGCTGTGAAGCAGCAGCTCCACGACTTGCACCACCACAAACACTGTGCAAATTGTCTATCGTGTGTCCTACATTGTAACATAATGACATTTTTAACAAACTTCAGTGCCAGTAAATCAAAGAACTAGGGGAACTTTTGAAATTGCAGAAGATACAACATAAAGTCTGTAAATACAACATAAAGTCTGTAATTATTAAATGAATCCCAAATCAGTTTATCATAATTTTTTTTTTGAATTCATTTAACAATTTATGCACAAAATAATGTGATCATTGAATTAAGTTTTTATGCGTCTCCAGATACTCCACTTAAATGGTTCACACAAACAAAGCTTGGATCCAGCTAGTCCGTAAAATGCACGCCAGAATATTTTTTTTTAAAAAGTCTTGCGGTTGAACTGAAAATGAGTTAGTGGAATTGCTCAATGAATCCTCTCAGTTATCCAGCTAAGGGAAGGCAACATGCAGAGGAAAGAATTGAAAGAGACTTACTTTGGCTTCTGGCAGCAATTCCCAACTGATGGGTCAAATTTTACAGAAACAGAATAAACACACCGTCGAGCTTCTCCACGGGAAAATGTGCAACAAAGAGAGGCCAAATTTAGGTAAAATTGCAAAAAAAACAGTATGGCAATTTTACATAAAGCTGTCAAAGCAAATAGGGTTATATTAATAAATGTTAACAACCTTCATAAAGTTTACAAGAAATTGCCTGTCACTGACGTTGTCAACCAGAGCACTGCTGACTAACATCAATCTGGTTATCATAAGGAGGCTTTGAATAGCAAATTTTAAAATATGTAATTACCTTTCAATATAAAGACCAAGCTTACACACAGTTTATTCACTATCTGCAATTTTACAGCAAGTTTTCATGTCCATCAGAAAACTTCAAGCAGTTCATGTACAGGAGGCACAGGAGTTTACTGGACATACTGCATTAAATCTAAAGGTCACGAGTTCAAATCCCATTATGACAAACTGTGGCATTAAATTCAATAAATCAGGTGATTAGTACCATGGCACCCCCAAGAAAAATGGCCATGAAAGCTGTCAGAGTGTTGTAAAAACACAGCTGGTTCACTAATATCCTTTTGAGATGAGAAACTGCCACTCATTCATACCTAACTAGTCTATAAACGAATCCAGTCCCACACTACAAATTGACTCTTAATCCCTTCAAGGATTGACAATAAATCCTCCCTTGTCAGTGTTGCCATATCCCAAGAGTAAATAAAATAAAATACAAAAATGAATTACTTTGAAGTACATCACTGTTATTACGGCAGGCAGGTCAACCAACGTGACACACAGTAAGAGCTATAGGATATTTAACATCCACCTGGTAAGACTGGTCTTCTGTTTAAAGTCTCATCTGAAGATTGGCACTTCTTTCAATGAGGTGCTTCCTCTGTATTATACTGCAGAATGAACCAAGACTGTGTACTCAAATTCTGGAATGTGTCCTAAAGCCACAATCTCCTGTGTCAAGAAGTAAGAGAGCTCCCAAATGATGCAAGTTAATATAACATTATCTGGAGAACTTACGTCAATCAACACGGAAGATGATTATATATTGGATAATTTGCAAGCTTAAAGGTATACTTTCCTTTTAAAAAAGGATGTATAAAATTCTAGGCTTACGTATTTTTTTAAAAAGCACCAGATGGATATTTTTTTGCAACATACCACATACTTGCATCGACCAATGCTTTGAGGAGTACCCTAACTTAGGATCTTTTCCAATGTGAAGAGATTCCCAAACACAATGTAAAAAAAGCAAACCATTGAAACATCTTTGGATGTTTTTAGTCACAAAAGATTCCATGGATAACCCTCATTCCTTAAGTCTGATCTAATTTTTTTTAAACAGAATTTTAAGCTTTGAGGCTTCAGTTAATTAGATAAGCTAAGATATTTTCATTAGTCACATGTACATCAAAACACGCAGTGAAATGCATCTTTTGCGTGGAGTGTCCTGGGGGCAGCCCGCAAGTGTCGCCATGTTTCCGGCCCACAACTTCCTAACATAAAACTCCTTACAGACAGCGGCCGGATTTGAACCTGGGTCACTGGCGCTGTTAAAGCGTTATGCTAACCGCTACACTACCGTGCCTGCCCTAATTACTGGAGGGATGTTGTATTGTCAGAGAAGTCATCAAATGACATTACATTGAAGCTGCATCTGACCATACCAATTGTTTAGGTCTGAAATGTCAAAGTATTGCCTTGTTTCTGGTCAAAATACTGATGGCCCCTGTGTGATGGGATGGGTGTTCCTAGAAAACAGTTCGTATTGCAATTTTCCATAACGCAAAGCCGCAACATCTGTGCATACATCAAGAAATTTTTTTTCTTCACATAAATTCCGTGAGAGAGACTTCCATATCTCAGATTTTTGGGTAGTGATTTATAAGTTCTGTAAGGGCGAATTTCTGTTACCCAAATGTTATCCATTTGGGTAACGTGGGGGTCACCCATACTTCTCTGAAACTCTATCAAAAATAAGTTAACTGGCTATACAGCTTATTTATTGTTTATGGTGCCTTGTGTGAAAGTTAATTGCCATGGCTGCCTCAACAAAACAATAGCAATTACACTTCATAAGTTATTCATTTGTTGCACATTTTGAGAATGTAATGTGGAACTCTATAAATGATAGTTCTTTCAGTTTTACACTGGTTTCAAATGTAAAAGCCTTTAGGAGGGATGCAGTTTTAAGCAAATAAAGGTGAAACAAAATCTCTGGTGGTGCAGGTTCACGTATAGTTATTTGTTCCTCCCCTTGCAGTCAAAATATGTCATGTTGGTTTTAAAAAAAGGTCCATAGTGCCTTAATGATGTCCAGCTACACTGCACCTTCAGACTCCTCTCCATTCTCTGAGAACACCAAATCTACAACCCATCAAGTTATTTGTCTTCCACTGTCCCAACTCTTGATTATCCCTCAATTTAATTGCTCCAATATTGGCAGCTGTGCCTTCAGATGCTGAGGCCCTGGGCTTTGGAATCCCTTCCCTTAAACTCCCTGCCTTTGTACTTCTCTTTTTACCCTTAAGGCAAATGCTTCTCTCATCATCTTTGGTCATCTGTCCTCATATCTGCTTGTGTGAATTGTGCTTGCTAACACTCCTGCAAAATGTTATTAGTCAGCTTGCTATGTTAAAGAAATTACAGAAATGGTAGCTATTTTTAATTGCTTAGTATTTCAAGTATTTCTCTTAACCAGTGAAGTTTGATGTGATACAGGCCTCACCTTCTTGTGATGAGATGAGAGGTGGCATATATTCTGGAATATACTCCTTCTCTTCACAAAGACTCTTGGCTCCAGGCTGAGGGAACTGAAGCACATTGTTTTTGCTGACAGGAAATGCTGGGATTTGATGTGCAAACCCTATGGGCTCAAGGTTGTGAATATAGTCTTCGAGTTCTGAAAGGCTGATTCCCATTAGTTTAAAGGCCTGACTTAGATCATCCAAAACAGGATCCGTGCGACCATCTGACAAAGGAAAAGGAAAGGTTAATGGCTAAGTGCAGCATTCTCAATAAGAAACAAAGCAGTTTTAAAGTACAATATTCATATAACTTTGACAACTTCAATCAGCCCTACGTGCCAGGTTGTTTATGCTATAGGGAACATCAGCTCAAGCTTCTGCCAATGACTATGGCTGCAAATGCATATTCTCTCTCACTCTGAGCAGCAGTATACCGTTAATATGTGCTATTTCCCTCTCAGGTTTTGTCATTTTCCAATATAACATTTCTGCCAGTCACAGGCGACTGGTCATTGTTTACCTTCAACACTCAATGAAATGCATCTTGTAGCATTTTAATAACAGAAGGTTTAAATAAACTTATCAGCAGCAGAATTTAATACAGAGAGCACATAATTTGAAGTATTATAACATTTCAATTACTAAATAATCTCATGGCACATCATAGAAGAAAGGTACTTATATAAAGTTACATATATTTTAAGTTGTATGAACATATTTTTTATAAATTGGGAGCAGGAATATGCCATTTGGCCCCTTAAGCCTAACTGATCTGTTTATAACCCTAACTCTGCATTCCCACTAATGTGATAAACTTCTATCCCCTGGCTTATTGAGAAGCTATCTATTTCTTCTTTAAAAATATTCAAAGATTCTGCTTCCACTATCCTTTGAGTAAGAGAGTTCCAAAACTCTCAGTCTTTTCTGTCTTGTGTAATAATTCATTATTTTAAAGCAGTGACCCGTAGTGTTAGATTCTCTGAGAGAAACATTCTCTTCAGATCCACACTGTTGAGATATTTTATAATTTTATATTTTTGTCAAGTCACTTTTCACTCTTTAAACTCCTAGCCTGTCCAAATTTTCCTCATAAAACATCCTACCCATTCCAGGTATTATTCTCACCAGTGCCCCCTCTATGATTGAAGCATAAATTCCCAATTTTCTATTCGATTTCTTCAGCAAGAAACAACAACGTTTTCTGAATTGCCTTCGTGAATCATCACTAGGACACCCTAATTCCTCCTGAATCTCAGAGCTCTGCAATCCCTCATCATTTAGATACATCTTTCTTTTCATTTTTCCTTTAAGAATGGACAATTTCACATTTTCCCACATTAGTCTCCACTTGCAGGTCTTTGCCCCTCAGAAAACCTATCTGTTAGGAAATTGTCAGACATGGGACATCTTTCAGGGGTTACAGAACAGGGGTAGCAGGCCTTAATACAAACGAGAGCCAAAAAACCTGTTGAAATGTAGAGTACAAATGGTAATCAGTTCTGATATTAAAAAGACAGCTATGTGAACAAACCATGTTGACTCTACTGAGAGGGTCTGCAGGAGAATGACTGCTTGTCCTAATGAACAAAGACCGTCCACATCTACCAGTGATTTAGGTCACAGTCACAACACTATGTCCCTTTGTAGCCCCCTTATGGCCTCTTCACAACTTCTTTGCCTAGATATCTGTGACATCTGCAAATGTAGCAACTGCACCTTCAGTGTCTTCAACCAAATCATTTACATAAATTCTGGACTCATTGATTCCTGTAGCACACCACACGTAACATCTTGTCAACCAGAAAAAGACACAGTTTCCTGGTTCACGTACTGTAGATATCAAGATTTTGGCTATTTTGATCTCTTTCATACTCTCAAACATAATAAAGTTTGAATTCTATTCCACATTTAATTCTATCCATGACAGCCTGTTCCCATCAACATCTCTACATTCAACTGACAGATGATGGGAACATGGACTGCCTTTTATTACATTTTAATTGATGATTAAATCATCCCTGTTCAGCAAACAAAAATGCCTAATACTGCATTTTGATTTAATCCAACAAGGCAGCACGATGTTTTATCCTGCATACACCAGCCCAAAATCTATGGTTTCAATTATAATATATTTTGAGATGGATTTTAGACAGTGTCTAGAGGGCACCAGGACCATCTAAACACGTGTATGTACTTAATTCTGATCCAACACCAAGGTACCCCTGAGACATTGCGCTTATGTCATTACGTAATCCATTTACATATCATAGATAAAAGCGCCACACTGCTTTCTCTCTTTGAAAATAGTGTGTGAACACTCCCATCCCTTCTCAGCCTCTGCCACCCCTCTCCACCCTTCACTCCCCCACCTGACTCCATCCGCCGCTCAATCCCTGGATCCACCTATCGCTTACCAGCTCTTGTCCCACCCCTCCCCCTCATTTCATCATCTGGACTGAAAGAGTAGAGGGGAGAAGAGTCCCGACCCGAAACGTTGACTATCCATTTCCCTCCACAGATGCTGCCTGAACCGCTGAGTTCTTCCAGAAGTTTGTTTTTTGCTCCAGATTCCAGCATCTGCAGTCTCCTGTTAACTGGCTTCATTTTCTTGGTTCATCCTGCTCAACTATGTACTTATCTCCAATGTTGTATCAGCTTCTTGAACTGGAAAATCTGCAAACGTTTGGCTTTGAGACCCTTCAACACTTGTTGATCCTATGTAGACATCAGCAATAGTTTCACTATTAAACACATCTGAAGATGCTAAACTGATGCTTTGATCATTTGATCAAAAATGGAAAATTGGTATTAATATATTATTGTCCCTTGTACCGAGGTACAGCAAAAAACTGGTCTTGCATACCATTCGTACAGATCAATTCATTACACAGTGCATTGAGGTAGTACAGAGTGCATTGAGGTAGTACAAGGTAAAAGCAGTAACAGAATACAGAGTAAAGTGTCACAGCTACAGGGAAGTGCATTGCAGGTAGACAATAAGGTGCAAGGTCAAACAAGGTAAATTGTGAGGTCAAGAGTTCATCTCATCGTATAAGGGGACCGTTCAATAGTCTTATCACCGTGGGGTAGAAGCTGTCCTTGAGCCTGGTGGTATGTGCCCTCAGGCTCCCGTATCTTCCGCCTGATGGGAGAGGAGAAGAGAGAATGACCCAGGTGGGTGGGGTCTTTGATTATGCTGGCTGCTTCACCAAGGCAGCGAGAGGTATAGAGTCCATGGAGGGGAGGCTGGTTTCCGTGATGCGCTGGGCTGCAATTCTAATCTTATTTCCAACACATGCTCAATTCCTTATTAACTGACAAAATCTGACTACTTCACTGAGGTTCCATTGTTGTGTTTCATATTTGCTTACTGGTCTGGAGACGCTTTAATTTAATTGAAACTACTTTTCTTTGCCTCCAGTTATTGCTTTGTGTCTCAATTGCCACCCTTTCACCCTTCCCTCTATGTTAGACTGTAAGACTCTCTTTGGACACTATGGACAACCCTCTCAGAATTTATTCACATACTTGCTTCAGGAGTGCATCTTTCTGAATCACTTTAGCAATTTCCGTGGCTGTAACAGGGAAATCTTTATCTACATTGTGTGTGAAAATCATACTTTCACTATTCATGCATTAATCTGGACAGAACATCCATAATTACATTTTGTCTTGATGAGCAATATTCAATTGTACAGAGATAGCAAAATTGCCCACTCTAGAAACTACTCACAAAGCGCAATCTAAGAAACTCTAAAGCTGCAATGCCTTGATAGTTTTCACTGTGACAATATAATCATTCACACTTTCTCCCGTCTTCTGATTATCTGTGTCAAATTTATAGCTCTCTGTTATCTCAAACGGCTGCAGGTTGAAGCACTCTTCCCATTTCTGAGCTACCTCTGCAAACGGCTATCTTCAACTTTCTGAAGAGCTACCATTAGTGAATACACAATATACTTTGGCGCCGATCTCTGTTAGTAAAATCCCTCACAATGCCTGTGCACTGTCTTCCACCTCAAGAATATTACTGGCCATGAAAAGCATCCCTGCCTTCTCCACAAAGGATGTAAACGATTCACACACCTTGTTATGCACCCCTGGATGCCCATGAAGACTGTTTATACTTAAACCCCCATTTTCTTTCTTTTCCCACCAAAAACATGTCAAAACACTCAAGCCTCTGTGTTTTCATTTTACATCCCATTATATTGCATACTGACACTGTCCATCTTGTTTTTATGTTTAATAATCTGTTGATACAGTTTTAGCATGTAAGCAGTCATTCTTAATAAAGATACTGCTACTTGTAGCTCTATGTTTTCTCCAGCTGACCTGTCAATACCTGTACAAATATACTCATTGGTATTATACTCAGCAGCTTTGAGGCTTACTGCTACTTTTACTTCCCAAACCTACAGAGAACCTTCAGAGTCCCTTGACGAGAGCTGGTGGCACTCCACAGAACTGAAGACTATCTTTGTCACTAACTGTAATATAATTTGGGGGAGGATTTTGGATAATGCTGAGAATGCTGATGTTCTATTCAATAGTCTGTCTGCCGATCAAGACCTTTGACATGACACAAAGTTCATGGTCTGCAGGGCAGCAGTGACTTGCATCAGGCACCTCAAAGCACTGGGTAGGTGTCTTTGCAATATCTTCCAAACCTGCTGGCAGGGTAAGCAAACCAATGTCAGCATCTCTCTCAGGCTAACATCCTAATTGGATCAGTCAGCCCACAGACATGTCGCTCACATGCTGAACACCAAACCGCCGAAGCAAACCAAGCTCTAACAAGGCAAGAGAGTACCATGTGGCTAGACAAAATAATTCAAGGATGCTCTCAAAGCCTCCTTATAAAAGCATTCCCTAGCAAAGCCCAAATACAAAACCACTCAAACCAACAAAGTAGTACTGAAGAGAGCATTAAAGACCTTATGTTCACTTGTAAGGAGCAGACGGAAACCCAGCATATAAGGTGGAAGGAGCACAGACACAACCTATCCATCCGGCCTGTCAACCACCTCAAATACCCATGGAACTGGGGTACAAGAAGTTATTCTTTATCCTGAAGGACTGCCAAATAATAGTTAGAAGCATATTTATTCTGGTCTAAGAGCAAGGTACACCAACATGCCAAAATACATGATGAAATCATTAAGTTCTATGATATGACACTTGCATATTATCCACAAATATACTTTTTTGCACAATTTACTTCTGTAGTTTATAGTAATTTTATGTCTTTGCACTGTACTGCTGCTGCAAAACAACAAATTTCATGTCATCTAAGCTAGTGATAATAAATCTGATTCTGATTCACATCAGTTATTTTTAACAGAGAAACTTGTCAGAAAAAAAAAACTTTTAACTCCAGGAGTTAGATAGAAAACCATTGCACTAGATTACACATTGCTATGGTATTTGATCACAGATAATAAAATGTGATAAATCCAGAATTTAATTTGGTTAAAATATTTGCTGGATAAATGGTGTTCCCCTTGCTTTTGCTGCCCTCGTCCTTCTAGCTAGTAGAGATGCTGTCTAAGGAGTCGTGGTGAGTTACTGCAGTGCATCCTGTAGATGGTACAAACTGCTGCTATTGTGTATCAGTGGTGGAGTGAGTGAATGGATGTGGATAGGGTGCCTATCAAGTAGGCTGCTGTGTCCTGTATGGTGTTGAGCTTCTTGAGTGTTGTTGAAGCTGCACTCATCCAGGCAAGTGGAGAGTGTTCCCTCACACTGCTGACAAATCTTGCAGGTGGTGGACAGACTTTGGGGAGTTAGGAGGTGAGTTACGCAGGATTCCTAGCCTCTGACCTGCCCTTATAGCCACATTGTTTATGAGGCTACTCCCGTTTCTGGTCAGTGGTAACCCCCAGGATGTTGATAGTGGGGGATTCAGTGATGGTAAAGCCATTAAATGTTAGGGGATGATAATGGGATTTCCTCTTGTTGTCTACAATACATTTCCATGTTAAAACACACTGTGTCTTAGTATCATTCTGGTTCTATGAATTACACATGTGCCATGGTTAGCTTTGCAGCAAGAAATGTTAACATTTTTTTTCTCAAGCATAAAATAATAATTGTTAGTCTACAGCAAACTGAATAGTTTTTCACTGTACCTTGGTACATGTGACAATAATAAACCAATTTACCAAAATTACTACTGTACAAATAGCGGCCGTCTCAGAGTTAGTTGCACCCCTCTAATTCATCAGGGCATTCTATTTTTTTGCCCTGTGAGTTTATCTAAGATTCTCTCTTGCTCTTTATATTGTTCAGCACCACACGTCAGTTTGTCACGTGAGATTTGTAGGTGATCTATTTTCCAGTACCAGCACACTTGACTCTCTGAAAAGTACTCAATTTCTCATTTGTACTTCCTTATGATATAGAACGAGGCCATTCAGTCCATCGAGTATACACTGACTCTCAGAGCAAGACCATCAATCCCAGTCCCCCACTTATTTCCCTGTAACCTTTTCTCTCTCATGTTCATCAACTCCCCGAGTCTTTGATCATCACCTAAACTTGGGGGCAATTTGGTGGCCAATTAATCTACCAACCAACTTGCCCTTGGGATCTGGGAAGAAAACAGATCACCTAAGGGAAACCTACACAAGCACAGGCATAATGTGCAAGCTCCATACGGATTGACCTTGACTTGCTGGAGCTGTGAGGCATCAACACTACCTGCTGCACTACTGTGCACCACATTTTTTTGTTTTACAATTTCTATTGCCTACATTTTACCAAGTACAACATCTCTTTACCACCCCTTGTCAAAAAGGCAAGAACAACTTATTCCCTGAAACAGAACACAATGCACAGCTGATGCTTTGTGAGACAATATTTTGTAGCTGCTGACATTGACTGAAAGCTCTTGATGGATTTTAAACAGCTGGTTTTCACTGTGCAGCCTCTTCCTAATGAAGCAAAGTTTTACAAATCCAAACTTTGTTAATAGCTTTACAATCATACAAGTACTCAAGGTACTTTGACCATTTTAAAACTTTCAGCTGTATTTCCAACTTCTAAATTTATGAAAAGTTTTGATAGTGCTGGCAATGATTAATTAGCTTCTACTTTTGCAAGGGCCACTTAGATTACTTTCACTAAAAAGTTCTCTGGCACTGTTAGCCAGACAGACCTGCAGCTGCTGGGTTTACCCCGTTTCTATTTTTTTCTGAACTCGGAGGAACGTTTGCAATCCAGTATTCTTCTGGCATCATTTCCTGCTCGAAGACTGTGAGATTGTGACCCGAGTCTCTGCGACTTCCAATCACACTTCCTGCAGTAATTTATGATGCACCCTTCTGGATTGGGAACTTTTGCTGCCAACCATTTCAATAAATTTCAATAGGAACTTTTCAGAACCTCTATTCTATTATATTTTTTGACTAACTTATTGTTGCTAAATATCACAAATCTAATTTATATAGTGCCTTCACATTGTTTTCAGGGCATTCATTAGAGATAACAAACTTTCTTGAACTGGTAGCCAGTTTTCATGTTTTGAATCATAGAGAGCTATAGCACAGGGAGAACTTGACGGACAGCACAAGGTCGGGATTGAACCCAGGTCTCTGGCACTGTGAAGTAGCGATAAGCTGCGCCACTGTGCCACTCTGAGTCTCACTGTTTGATCCTGAGCTTCGGGCTGCTCTCACTTTAATTGTACATCTTACTTCTTCTGCCTTTGTCTTTAATGTTCCACTGAAACTCAATGTAAGCTCAAAAAGCAGCATCTCCACCAGAGACACATTATAGCCTTCCAGACTCAACGATTTCAGATAGCCAGCAATTCCTGCCTTCATGTTTCACATTTCCAGCATTGTTTTTTTTTCCTAATGGTAATTTCAGATAATTATTCAACTTTTTCTTTTTATGCTCTTTTTCCTCTCAAAATTTTTTTCTGGTTATTCATTAATCCCTTCGTTATTCCCTTTCACCCTACGCTATCACCCCTTCTGACATTCAATCTCTGCTGATGGGAAATAAGAAATATACCAGAGGAAGATAGGAAAGAAAGCAAACCTGGGGCTAGTGGGATCCTCAAAGTCTGAGGCCATGACCCGTGGAAGGAAAATGGCTTCAACCTGCGTGACAATGAATTCCACAGTGAGGGTGAAGAAGACACAAGAAAGGATTCCAAGAAGGCTTATGGTAGAAAAGAAAGATGTAGATGGGGCTAGTTTTGTAATCTGGCACACCCTGAACTGGTAAGCAGTTTGCGCAGACAACAGTAGGACCCTAAGTGGCCAGATCTTCATGTATGGCTAAACTGTTGTCCATCATGTCTTAAGTCTGCATACCTTGGGCTGATTGAATTAGAGATGAGGGATCATAACAAGAAAATGGCCAGGTTGAGAAGGGCAATGAGGACAAACGCAACAAGGGCAGGGGTGAAGATGTGCTTGTGAAAATTAATAGCTATTGTTAAAAGGCAGTGCTTCTTATATTGTGTTTATCTGTACTGAATTAGTCTTCAACAGCATAAAACGTAGACATGGTTCATAAATTCAACATTTATTTTACTGTGAGTGAACCATGGAAAGATTTATTGC
This sequence comes from Pristis pectinata, assembly GCF_009764475.1. Lineage (NCBI taxonomy): Eukaryota > Metazoa > Chordata > Chondrichthyes > Rhinopristiformes > Pristidae > Pristis > Pristis pectinata. The sequence continues at coordinate 6,820,626 of NC_067423.1, read as the reverse complement.
ACATCTGACACAAGTAGAAATTCCAAGTAAACAATTTTTTGTATCAAAATGACAACTACAATATTATGTAAATCCTAATCTTTACCAAGTCCTGTTATGACTAAGTCTCTGACATTGAAAAGCTAATAAAAATCCACTTTGTACAAATAGTGAGACAGTGTTGTAAGTATTTCAGGACAAGCTCTATAAATATATTTACTGATGAGCTCAACTGTTTTTTTTGTATAAGTAAGTGTTCTAAGCCACATTAATGAATACCACTAACACAGTGCATGCAATTTACAACTAAAACAAATACCCATGCATTTAGCTCCAAATCTAATTTAGCTGATTAACCTAAAGATCAGGCCAAAACAATAATCCAGGAAAAGGTTAATTCAATTAGACCACTATGAAGCTCAATCATCTCTTTAATCAGACCAATGCTTGAACTTTACAAGCTACCAGCCATTTTCCACCAAAATTGGCATTTTAAAAGGTAAACAGAATATGTGTTAAATGTAAAAAAAACACAGAAAATGCTGCAAATATTCAGCTGGACAAACAGCATCTGTGGACCAAGAAACAGAATTAATTGATAGCCCTTCTTCAGAACTATGGATGCAAGTTTGATAAACACCTTATTTCCACCTTAACAAAGAGGAGAACAGAAACCACTGAGAGTGAACAAGGTAAAAGAGACAAGCAGAGAAAATTGTGGAGAGGAGCAAAACTTCTTCAAGGTAGGCATTCCTAGAACAAAAGTGACAGTGAATTCAAAAGTAATCAAAAAGCAATAAAAATGCAGAGACTGGAAATTAGAACAGAAAATGTGGAAATACTCAGCAGATCAAGCTACATTTGTGGAGAAAGAAACAGTTATCATTTCAGCTTGATAATCTTTCCTCAGAGCAGTTCTGATGAACAGTTATTGACCTGAAATATTAACTGTTTCTCTCTCCACAGATGCTGTCTGACCTGTTGTTATTTCAGATTTCCAGCACCTACACTTTTTTAAAAATAAGCTTTGTCAACTTGTACAGATGTACCGAACAGCATTTAAGGTACACATGGAACTGATTGATAAACTGTAGTTACAAGGCACAGAAACAGTAAAATCAATCATCTGAGTTACTATGCACGTGCCAGTATCTATACAAGTACCTTGGCATTTTCCATATTTTTTCTGCTACTCTTCTAAATGTATCAACAACTTGTACTGCTATTCTGTGAGCAAGTTGCTAAAGAACTTCCATTGCTTAAGTGTCTCAGATGCAAAGATAGGACTGGGAATAGATTATTTTTTTCAACCTGTTCCACCATTTCATAAGACAATGTATTTTGTGTAGACACAGGAGACTGCAGATGTTGGAATCTGGATTGAAATGTGAGCTGCTGGAGGAACTCAGTGGGTCAGGCAGCATCTGTAGAGGGAGATGGACTGTCGATGTTTCAGGTTGAGACCCTTCGTCTGTACCAAAGGCAGAGTGGAAGTTGGTAGTGAAGTTAATGAAACTGACTAGTTCCACACAGTTGAAGGAGGAAGCACCAATGAAGTTGCCGACATAGTGGAAAAGAGTTGGGGAGTGGTGCCAGAGTAGGTTTGGAACAAAGACTGCTCCATGTAGCCAACAAGAAGGCAGGCATAGCTAGTGCCAATGCAAGTGCCCATGGATACACCCTCGATTTGTAGAAAATGCGAGAAAATTGTTCAAGACAAGCACAAGTTCCGCCAGGAAGAGGAGAGCATTAGTAGAGGGCAACTGGTTGGATCTATGTTCCAGAAAGAAAAGGAGAGCTTTAAGGCCTTTCTGATGGGGGAACAGAAGTATATAGGGACTGGATATCCATGATGAAGATAAGTCAGTGGGGGCCAGGGAACTGGAAGTTGTTAACATGGTGGAAAGCATGCAAGGTGTCCTGGATGTAGGTGGGAAGGGACTGGACAAGGAGAGACAAGATAGTTGAAGTATGAGGAGATAAGTTCAGTGGGGCAAGAGCAAGCAGAAACACCAGGCCTACCAGGGCAGTCCAATTTGTGAATCTTGGGCAGGAAATAGTTCCCCAACCCCATAATGTCTGTTTCTATCAGGTTGGGGGGGGGGGGTCCAGATGAAGGGCCTCAACCGTTGACTATACCTTTCCCTCTGCAGATGCTGCCTGATCCTCCAGCAGCTTGTTTTTTTTTTGCTATGTATTTTGCATAGCCAGGGAGGAGTTTTAATTCATCTTCACTCAAAGCTGAACAGCAATCTGTCCAAAGCACCAAAGATCACCAGACACAAAGCAAGAATAGGTCTAGCTGATTTTCATGACCCCAATATACAGATTCAAGTCCACAGGACAAAAATCTAACATCTCCAACAGAATTCTAGCTGAGTTTGGTGAGTTTCACAACACCTTATTGAAACTTCTTGATCTATGTGACTCATAACAATACTGAATAAAGTGTGCAGACTTAAACAGCATTCTATTTTTTAATCATTTAAATTGTCTCTCTTAATCATTTTGACCAGATAGATCCAAACTAAAAGGCACCCAAGCCCAAACTTCAACATTATCCAGGACAATGCAGCCACCTGACTGGTTTCCCATCTTCCACCCTAAACAATCAATCACTTCACTACCAGTGCACTGTAGCTGCAGTCTGGGCCATCTACAGAATACACTGCAGTAACTGACCAAAGCTGTTCTGACAGTACCTCCCAATACTGTCTACCATTAATTGGGACAAGGCTTCAGGTACATAATACATAGGAGCAGAATTAGACCATTCAGCACATCAAGTCTGCTCTGCCACTTGATCATGGCTGATTTATATTTCCCTCTCAACCCCATTCTCCTGCCTTCTCCCCATAGCCTTTGACACCCTGACTAATCGAGAACTTACCAACCTCCACTTTAAATATACCCAATGGCTTGGCCTCCACAGCCGTCTGTGGTGATGAATTCCACAGATTCACCACCCTCTGGCTGAAGAAATTCCTCTTCATCTCTTTTCTAAAGGATGTCCTCTATTTCTGAGGCTGTGCCCTCTGGTCCTAGACTCTCCCACTACTGGAAACATCCTCTCCTCGTCCACTCTATCCAGGCCTTTCAATATTCAGTAGGTTTCAATGAGATCCTCCTACCTCCTTCTAAACACCAGCGAATACAGGCCCTGAGCCATCAAACATTCCTCATACGTTAACCCTTTATTCCCTGGGATCATCCTCATAAACCTCCTCTAGACCCTCTCCAATGCCAGCAAATCCTTCCTTCGATATGGGCCCAAAATCTGCTCACAATACTGCAAATGTGGTCTGACCAATACCTCATAAAGTCTCAGCATTACATCCTTGCTTTTATATTCTAGTCCTCTTGAAATGAATGCTAACATTGCATTTGTCTTCCTTACTACCAACTCAACCTGCAAATTAACCTTTAGGGAATCCTGCACTAGGACTCCCAAGTCCCTTTGCACCTCCAATTTCTGAATTTTTTTCCCTTGTTTAGAAAATAGTCTATTACTTTATTCCTTCTACCAAAGTATATGACCATACACTTCCCTACACTGTATTCCATCTGCCACTTCTTTGCCAATTCTCACAACCTGTCCAAGTCCTTCTGCAGACTCCCTGCTTCCTCAACACCACCTGCCTCTCCACGTATCCCTGTATCATTCACAAACTTGACCACAAAGCCATTAATTCTGTCATCCACATCATTAATACATAACATGAAAAGTAACAGACCCCGGGTCATTCTCTCTTCTCTCCTCTTCCATCAGGTAGAAGATACAAGAGCCTGAGGGCACGTACCACCAGACTTAAGGACAGCTTCGACCCCACTGTGATAAGACTATTGAACAGTTCCCTTGTACAATGAGATGGACTCTGACCTCACGATCTATCTTGTGACCTTGCACCTTATTGCACTGCACTTTCTCTGTAGCTGTGACTTTACTCTGTACTGTTATTGTTTTTACTTGTACTACATCAATGCACTCTGTACTAACTCAATGTAACTGCACTGTGTAATGAATTGACCTGTACGATCGGTATGCAAGACAAGTTTTTCACTGTACCTCAGTACAAGTGACAATAATAAACCAATACCAACGCTGACCCCTGCGGAACACAAGTCACCGGCAGCCACCCAGAAAAGGCCCCCTTTATTCCCACTCTTTGCCTTGTGCCAGTCAGCCAATCTTCTATCCATGCTAGTACTTTTCCTGTATTACGATGGGCTCCTATCTTGTTTAGCCGCCTCGTGTGGCACCTTGTCAAAGGCCTTCTGAAAATCCAGGTAAACGACATCCACTGACTCTCCTTTGTCTATCCTGCCTGTTACTTCCTTGAAGAATTCCAACAGATTTGTCAGGCAAGATCTCCCCTTAAGGAAACCACGCTGACTTCAGCCTATTTTGTCATGTGCTTCCAAGTACCCTGAAACCTCACCCTTAATAATGGATAAATAATTCATAATAACTAAAATCTTACTAACCACTGAAGTCAGGCTAACTGGCCTATAATTTGCAGTCTTTTGCCTCCTTCCTTTCTTAAAGAGTGGAGTGACATTTGCAATTTTCCAGTCCTCTTGAACCATTCCTGACTAGTGATTCTTGAAGGATAACTACTAATGCCTCCACAATCTCTTCAGCTACCTCCTTCAGAACCCTGGAGTGCAGTCCATCCATTTCAGATGACTTGTCTACCTTCAGACCTTTCAGCTTCCCAAGCACCTTCTCCTTAGTAATAGCAACTACACTCACTTCTGCCCCGACTCTCTTGAATTTCTGGCATGTTGCTGGTGTCTTCCACAGTGAAGACCGATGCAGTGAAGACTATTCAATTTGTCGACAATTTCTTTGTTCCCCATTACTACTTCTCCAGTGTCATTTTCCAGCTGTCCAATATCCACTCTTGTCTGTCTTTTACCTTTTATATATCTGAAAAAACTATTGGTATCCTCTTTCATATTATTGGCTAGTTACCTCCACATTTCATCTTTTCTCTCCTTATTGTCTTTTTAGTTGCATTCTGTTGGTTTTTAAAAGCCTCCCAATCCTCTAGCTTCCTGCTAACTTTTGCAATATTGTATGCCCTCTCTTTTGCTTTATGCTGTCTTTGAATTCCCTTGTCAGCCACGGTTGCCTCATCCTCCCTTTAGAATGCTGCTGTTTCTTTGGGATGAAATGATTCTGCATCTTCTGAATTACTCCCAGAAACTCCTGCCATTGCTGCTCTGCCGTATTCCCTGCTGGGGTCCCCTTCCAAGCAACTCATCCAGCTCCTCTCTCATGCCTCTGCGGTTACCTTTACTTAACTGTAATACCAATACAAGAGATCTTAGCTTCTCCCTCTCAAACTGCAGGGTGAATTTATCAACTATGATCACTGCCTCCTCAAGGTTCCTTTACCTTAAGCTCCCTAATCAAATCTGGTTCATTGCACAACACCAAATCCAGAATTGCCTTTGCCCTAGTGGGCTCGACCACAAGCTGCTCTAAAAAGTCATCTCATAGGCATTCTACAAATTCCTTCTCTTGGGATCCAGTGCCAATCTGATTTTCCCAGCCTATCTGCGTATGGAAGTCCCCCATGGTCACTATATCTTACATGCCTCTTTTGTCTCCTGTTGTAATTTGTACCCCACATCCTGGCTACTATTCGGAGGCCTGTATAAAACTCCCATCAGGGTCTTTTTACCCTCGCAGTTTCTTAACTCTACCCACAAGGATTCTACATCTTCTGATCCTATGTCACTTCTTGCTAAGGATTTGATTTTACTTTTTTACCAACAGAGCCACCCCACCCCCTCTGCCCACCTGCCTGTTTTTTTTCGATAGGATGTGTATCCTTGGATGCTTAGCTCCCAGCTGTGATCTTCTTGTCCTGTAATGTCCGCAACGTCGTACCTGCCAATTTCTAACTATGCTATAAGCTCATCTACCTTGTTTCGTATACTGTGTGCATTCAAATATAACATCTTCAGTCCTGTATTCAAATTTGTCTCCACGTTGCTTGAAGTTAAATTCTTATCCCTTTCTAAACTTTATCTTATTTTTTTTTGTTCTGGAGACTTCAGTAACCTCTCCTGCACTCTCCTTCTCTTTGACTTTATCCAATCTTTCCCAATCTGTTGAACCCACCCCCCTACTACTTAGTCTAAAGCCCTAGTTACGTGATTCACCAGGACCCTGGTCCCAGCATGGTTCAGGTGAAGGTCGTCCCATCGGAACAGCTCCCTCCTTCCCCAATACTGGTGCCAATGTCCCACGAATTCAAACCCACTTCTCCCACACCAATCTTTGAGCCACACATTTAACCCTCTGATCTTATTGACCCTGTGCGAATTTACACATGGCTCAGGTAGCAATCCAGAGATTATTACCTTTTTAGTTCTGCTTTTTAATTTATCTGCTCAATTTCCCTCAGCAGAACCTCTTTCCTTGTTCTACCTATGTCATTGGTACCCACATGGACCACGACAACTGGATCTTTCCCCACCCACTCCAAATTCCTCTACAGGTCAGAAGAGATGTCCTGAACCCGGGCACCAGGCAGGCAACATAGCCTTCAGGACTTCATATCCTTGCATGTTCCCTCCAAGTCACACCCTGACTTGAAAATGCATCACAATTCCCTCATCCTTGTCATGTCTAAATCCTGGAACTCCTTTACCAACAGCATTGTGGGAGTATCCTCAACAGAAGGGCTGCAGCAATTTAATAATTAGCTTATCTTCGCCTTCAGGGTGGACAAATTAAGTTTGACCTCGCCCACATCCCAAATAAAATTAATAAATATAAAAAAAATGCTCAAGCAATAAATTTAGATACAAAAGCTGTTTTTACTGGAATTAATACAATGTACTGCTAATCAGTTTCAGAAGCATTTTTCAATTAATAACCCAATAAAGTAATTAGCATTTCAAAATGTACAAAAAAAACTTTAAATCAATCATATCACATGTAAGCTGTTTCTCTCCAGGGAAGCTGCCCTATCCTCGAGTTTCAAAGTCTGCTGCTGGAGGTAAGACCTACACATGGGATAGGATGAATGGAGCTGGAAGTATTCTAAAGACACCAACACAGCTTCAGCCAAAAAGCTGGAAACTGCTGAGCCACAGGAAAAAGGCTGTCTGTTGACACAATGCAATGTTAATCATTCTTTTAACCCCTACACTTTAGTAAAATGACTGGTTATTTCAGACATCCACTTTAAAGCTGTCAAATATCCACAACTAGCTAGTAACCACCTGCTAGTTGTGGATATTTGAAAGCTTTAAAGTGGATGTCAGAAATAACAAGTAACCACTTGCTAGTAAAGTCTCATTTTAATGTCAACCACTAACTAAAGAAGGATCTAATTTAATAATTTGAAATTATCAGTTCGTGAAACTAATTTAAAAATAAACACTATAGCTGCATAAATATACTGAATTCATGCCAATTTAAAGAAAAAATTAAAAATTGGAGGTGACTACGTTCTCCCCGTGTCTGCGTAGGTTTCCTCTGGGTGCTCTGGTTTCCTCCCACATTCCAAAGACGTACAGGTTAGGAAGTTGTGGGCATGCCATGTTGGCACCGGAAGCCTGGCGACACTTGTGGGCTGTCCCCCAGAACACTACGCAAAAAATGCATTTCACTGTGTGTTTCGATGTACATGCGACTAATAAAGATCTTATCTTGAGCATTTGTGTAGGACAGCAATGATGTTCATGGGGTCTCTACAATCGTGCACAATGGCATGAATTAAAACAAATCCATGTTGGATACAAAGTACCTACAAGGGTCACAATGTGTACACATTTAGATACAGTTTCCCAGTAGAATCATCTAATGCAATAAAACCATCACCAGAAGAGACATTACAAAGTTGTCACGTTTGTGGAATTGCATGGAATCTTAACAAGCATAGAACTCACTCCATCCCAAAATTCTCAAATTTCGATTACAAATATCACAAACCATTCAAAAAATACACAAGTTAGGTGGGATAAATCTAAAGTAAACTGAAAATTATAGCACCAAGGATTTCAATCATTGTGCATTCATTGTGGGGCTCAATAAACAATGCCTTTTCTGCATCAATACGAACTAAGTCTCAAAAATTTTGTATATACTCTGGATAGTACATACATTAATATTGCACCACAGAATGAACATAGAATAGACCTATAGTTTATAATGTCTCATATCACATATTTATGCCTTTAAGCACAATGTATACATCCACTAGCATGACTCATACATTATTAGTGATCATGTTATAACAGCTTGATAGCTGAATTATTTAGTATTTAATTGAGAAGCTCTTAACCTAAGATGCATTTCAAAAATAACATGCTGCTGCACATCTAATTATGAAACTGTTACAGGTTGTTATGTAACAGCCTATAATGTAGAAAAGTGGTATTTCTAAAGTTGATGTCACTAGCAAGAAAAAAAAGTTAGATGTCAATTTAGTTATATGCAGAAATGCTTTATTTTTTATTTTGCTTTGTGAGATGTGGGAATCACCAGGAAAAAAAGAGCCACAATGACTGCTTCTGCAGCACTTGAATGGAGTCAAATTACAATGGGTAAGATGGGGAAAAGAGGAGTTTATAATAGTTTCCATTCATTTGGGTTGCTTTATAATAACTGTCAGCTATCAATATTAAAAAATCATATTAGATATGAAGTTTCATGTGAAATTACAAACATATGGAGCACTGTTTATGATTAAGGTATATCCAACTCTGTAAACATTGAGTGAAACTCGATAGGCGTCACAATATTTTGAAATGTAATGTGTTACAAGCAGATAACAAGAAACTATATTCACCAATTCAAAAGTCCAGGACCAGAGGGCATAGTCTAAAAATTAGAGCCAGGGCTTTCAGGAATGAAAGAAGGAAACTCTTTTACAAAGCAGCTGGTAGAAAATTTGAATTGTCTTCCACAAACAAACTGAGATATTTGATTATCAAACATATTGGAGCCAAGTCAACACAGTGAATGGGACATAGCTTATGTTCCTATAACCAATCACCTATTACACCTATTCCTTCAGCACAAGTGCAGAAACACAGAGATTCTATTTTTATCCCAATTTCATGAAATGCTGAACAGAAAAGTTGGAGGAGGACGCCTATGTTCTATGGGGTTGCTGGCGGCGAGCTCCTGTGAGAGAGGTGCAGGGAGGAGGGAAGCATCAGAAGGGCTGTTGGCACAGGGCAGTGAGTGGTCAGGCCAGTGGGGGGAGGAAACCAGTAATCAGCGATGGATGAGTAAAGTGGCATTGGGAGAGTATGGCCATTGATGGATTGACATGGTGGTCACAGTAAATGGGAGTTAACGGGGAGCAGGGAGAACTGGGAGAGGTACTGCTGCCAGCCCATGTGTGATGCTGCGCTGTGTGGCATGGTCCTGTGAGCAACCAAACAGCGAAGAGAGCTATGGTAGTGCTGACAACAGTGAAGGTGGGTAACGGAGAAACAGTTACTGATATAAGCAGGGCGTTGGGGGACTTTGGGAGGGGGAACAGTGAAGGTGGGGAGAGGTTAGTGAGAGTGTATGCTTGCTGGTATGAGCAGCTGATGATAATGGACTGGGGGGTGGGGGGAGAGGAAGAGCTGACAGGGGCCCAAGGTGGTTGACAGAGGCCCGGGGGTGGGGGGGAGGGAGGGGAAAGGGGTTTAGGTGGCGGCCAACAGGTGATGGATGGTCAACAGAGGCTGGGGGAGGGGGCAAGAAGCCGTCAGGGCCGGGGCAGTTGACAAGGAGTGGGGATGAGGGATCGTTGACGAGAGAAAGAGGGGATGATTGATGTTGGACGGGAAGATGGTTCTCGAGGGACGCAGTGGTTGGCTGACAAGGGACAGAGCTGTTAAGGAATGATTATTAAGGGGTGGAGGAATTGCTCACAGGAGTTGAGGGGATTACTGAGGGGTGGAGGAATTGCTCACAGGAGTTGAGGGGATTACTGAGGGGTGGAAATGTGACGGAGAATGGATGATGGGTACTGTTGATAAAGGATGAGGCACTATCGTTGAGGGATGTAGACTGTTAATAACACCTGTGGGGTTATGGAGAAGGGGCAGAGAAATTGTTGATGATGGATGATGAGTGGTGGGGGTGAGGTGGATGGGGGAGAGGTCAATGGGGGCCAGGCTGGGGTGAGGTCAGGTTGGTGGGGGTGAGGTCAGGTTGGTGGGGGTGAGGTCGAGTGGGGGACAGGTCGGGGGGTCAGGTCGGTGGGAGGAGGTCAGGTGGGAGTCAGGTCAGTGGGGGTCAGGGCGGTGGGGGGAGAGGTCAGGTGGGGGTCAGATTTGTGGGGGGAGGTCAGGTGGGGGACAGGTCAGTGGGGGGGATGGGGAAGTAGTTGATGGGGGGAGAGGTTGATGGGGGTCAGCTTAGAGGGGAAGACAGGTTGATGATCCTGATGAAGGGTCTCGATCTGAAACATCGACTGTGCATTTCCCTCCACAGACGCTGCCTGACCCACTGAGTCCCTCTGGCATCGTGTGTGTGTGTGTGTGTGTGTGTGTGTGTGTGTTGCTCCAGATTCCAGAATCTGCAGAATCTCTTGTGTCATAGGTTGATGGGGGTCAGGCTGGTGGAGGAGGACAAGTTGATGGGGGTTGCGGTTGCCCAAGGTCATGTCAATGGTGGGGAGGTGGGGAGGAGGTGGGGAGGTGGGAGGAGGTGGGGAGTGGGGAGGAGGTGGGGAGGTGGGGAGGTGGGGAGGTGGGGAGTGGGGAGGTGGGTGGGTGGGGAGGGGGAGTGGGGAGGGGGAGAGGAGGTTGGGTGGGGAGGGGGAGTGGGGAGGGGGAGAGGAGGTTGGGTGGGGAGGGGGAGAGGGTGGGGAGGGGGAGAGGATTGGGTGGGGAGAGGAGGTTGGGTGGGGGGGTGGGTGGGGAGGGGGAGAGGAGGTTGGGTGGGGGGGTGGGTGGGGAGGGGGAGAGGAGGTGGGGAGGGGGAGAGGAGGTTGGGTGGGGGGGTGGGTGGGAGGGGGAGAGGAGGTTGGGTGGGGGGGTGGGTGGGGAGGGGAGAGGAGGTGGGGAGGGGGAGAGGAGGTTGGGTGGGTGGGGGGTGGGTGGGGAGGGGGAGAGGAGGTTGGGTGGGTGGGGGGGTGGGTGGGGAGGGGGAGAGGAGGTTGGGTGGGGGGGTGGGTGGGGAGGGGGAGAGGAGGTTGGGTGGGGGGTGGGTGGGGAGGGGGAGAGGAGGTTGGGTGGGGGGGGGGGGGGGGGGAGGGGGAGAGGTTGGTGGGGGGTGGGTGGGGAGGGGGAGAGGAGGTTGGGTGGGGGGGTGGGTGGGGAGGGGAGAGGAGGTTGGGTGGGGGGTGGGTGGGGAGGGGGAGAGGAGGTTGGGTGGGGGGGTGGGTGGGAGGGGAGAGGAGGTTGGGTGGGGGGGGGGTGGGGGAGGGGGAGAGGAGGTTGGGTGGGGGGTGGGTGGGGGGGGGGGGGGGGGGTGGGGGGGGGGGGTTGGGTGGGGGGGGGAGAGGGTTGTGGGG